>NC_053497.1:98854656-99172156 GCF_905171775.1 Rana temporaria
GGTGAAAACGGTCCGGCGGACCGGTTTCATCGTACATGTATGCTCGTCTGTACAAGGCATTCCTTTCATTTCCCTTCTAAATGTTTTTTTTTGTTTGTTTTCTTTGTCTGAATTTCTCACTTCCTGTTCCTCAGTAAGATGTTCTGGCTGACTAACCCCCAGCCAGAACAGCTCGGATGATGGGGGCACGCTTACTGAGGAGAAACGGGAAGTGTGAAATTCAGACAAAGGAAAAAAAAACATTTAGAAGGGAAATGGAAGGAAAAGGTAAGTGAACCAACAATGCACTAGATTAAAGGAACCTATTTAGAAAATAGAAACAAACCTTTACAACCCCTTTAAATATAAAAATGTGCACACTGGTCACTAGAGGTCTCTGTGAAATAATTCTGCCTTGTTTCTCACCTGTTGAGATAAGCGATTAGCCACACAGGGAGGGCATTGCTTTCAATGAGTATACATTTGATGTAGCGTTGCTATGTAGAAAGCGGAGCCTGCATGCTCTGTGTAATGAGTAAATATGTGTGACCATGATCTAAAATAAACCTGAAAAGACTGCACGCTTACATTTTGCTTTATCTCCTTTTTCAAGGCTGCTATTTGCAGGTGTAGCCAGCCTCTCTCTGGCTTCAGTACTCGTTGTGTGGAAGATGAGAAGATGCTGGATATAATCAGCAAAGCCAACCCCGCAAGCCCCTTTATGTATGTTGTAGACACGAGGCCCAAGGTATGATTTGTGTACACTGCATTGATGTTTGTGTTATTGTGGTATTGGGGAAAAATAGAGATGACCAAAAGGATAAATTCATACATTATAGCAGTGTTTTTTAAATCCTTTTTTTTTTTCAGTCAAGGCAACCTTTAGAACTGTGCACAGTCCAGGGACACACCAGTCTGAGGGCTCATTCACACCAGGAGGTGCGTCCGTCACACGTTGCATTTTGGTTGCCCTCAAAAGGCCGGTTGTATCTGCACTCCACCATAGTGTTCAGTCTGAGCAGGGAGCGCAGGGTTCAGGAGTGCGCTGCGTAGGGAGGCCAGGGTTCAGGAGTATGCTATACACAGTGTACAACAACTGATTTTCACCTGGGTTCTGACCTCACTGCTCCCCCCCCCCCCTCCAAAAAAAAATAAAAATCTGTGCTAGAAGAAGGAATTGGGGGGGGGGGGGGTGGCATTTGGAGGGGGAGAGTTACAATCTAAGATCACTGAACTCTGCCACACAGATTACATTTTAGGGCTTCGTCAGACCAGGTGCAGTGAGGTAATGTGCAAAAAGACAGGAATATAAAAAAATTATTTTATTACACAAAATAGAAAATATACAAAACAGATCACAGGCTATCCCCCGGGGCATACGGTGTGATACTTTTTGCTGTATTACTCTGGCCTTATTGTCTTTGAGGGCTCCCCAGTACATAATTGTCTGGATCCAGGTTTGGTACACTTGGTTGTACTACACCGGGTGCTTTTTTTGCTTCCGTTCCTTCCTTGGACTGCCCCGGAATTAATGTTCCTCTATTTTTGAGCCTATGGCTTGGTTTTAATATATGGTGCCCTCCCGCAACTGATACTCTGGGTGGGAGGGAGCTTTTTCTTTGGAGCTTTTTTGGAGATATTTCTGGCCACTTTCTACTATGTATGGAACTCCTCTATCTATGATCTTCCCAACATATATTTATATGATCCAGATTATTTTAAGATGGTGAAATGTATTTTTCTACTATTACTTTCTTCTGCTCGTCCTGAAGAAGCCTCACGGTGAACCGCGTAGACGACGCACAGAGGATATTTTCCATATTTTATATTCTGTATGGTTTTTATTGATCTGTTTTGTATATTTTCTAAATAATTTTTTGATATTCCTGTCTTGCCTCCAAAGTCCAACCATTGATTACCGTTTTTTCGTCTCGTTAAAAGAAAGTATTGGTAATCGGTATCGGCGAGTACTTGAAAAAAAGTATCGGTACTTGTACTCGGTCTTAAAAAAGTGGTATCGGGACAACCCTAGTGACATTGCTCTTTTGATGAGTTGATGCTATCTAGTGTATCTGCATCTCCATTGGGCACTGTGGTTGCTCCTGTAAATCCTACATTACTACTGTGTTTTGTATCTTCTTCAAGAAGGTAGTAACACTCTACCTGCTAGAAAGGCAAGTATTAACCTGTTTATTTTGCTGTCAGTTGATATTTCTCTTTACTATGCCAACAGGGTTACTTTATTAGTCTGCTTAGCAAGTGTGTGTGTGTGTGTGTGTGTGTGTGTGTGTGTGTGTGTGTGTGCACCAGTTATTTGAACACTTTCACTATTTTCAGATGACATTTTATCCAGCTCTGATGCAAGTAAAATGTGTCTTAGTTTTATTTATACACACAAAGTAAAAGGACAAAAAAAACTTGTTTTCATTACTGGATAATATATTAACACATAAAATGGTAACATAGTAGGCTTGTTTTCAGGCGTTGGCTGGCTTCTGTTCTTGCCTACACACATCTGCTGTAGTCTACTTGTAAGCTAAGAATAACTTTACATAAACCCCTTAAATACAGACTTGTGTTATGTTTTTACTGTAAATTTTCTTGTTGTCTCTTGGACTTATTTGATCTAGCTATTCATTTAGATCTAATGCCCCAAATACGATGGTCAGCAGCACATCAACAACAAAATGATTGTCTGGTGCATCAATGAATTTATTTTTTCGGTTAATCTTCCAAAAATAGAACACTTCTTTTTGCCCTTTTCATCGATTCCACTTGATTGCATTTTTTTTATTTCTTTTTTTTATTCATGTTGGCCATTCACACCGGAAAATGGACAGAAGTTTTTGAGCAACAGACACTTTTACAGTTTTCTCATTTAGAGTAATTATGTGAAAATTGATTGTTGAAAACTCACAAGGTGCAATATTGTGTGTATTTGTGTTTTTTTTTTTCTATCGAGTATCTATGCGACTGATTCATAGAATCAGTTACGCATAGATATCCCTAAGATCCGACAGGTGTAATTGTTTTACACTATCGGATCTTAGGATGCAGTACCGCGGCCGCCGCTGGGGGGAGTTCGCATCGTAAACCAGCGTCGGGTATGCAAATTAGTAGTTACGGCGATCCACAAAGGTTTTTCGCGTTCGCTACGTCGCTGCTAGTCTAGTTTCCCGTCGCAAAGTTAGTCGTCGTTTTTGGTGCCCTAACTTTACACGGCACACGTATGTGCTGTATAAAGTATGGCCGTCGTTCTCGCGTCGAAATTTGAAAATTTTTCCTTCTTGAGTAAGACGTCCGGGAATACGGAAGTACGCTACGCACGTCGCCGTTCGAAAAAATGGCGTCACTTCGCGCAAAGCATGGCGGGAAATTCAAAAGGGAGCATGCGCAGTATGTCCGGCGCGGGAGCGCGCCTAATTTAAATGGCACACACCCCTTTGAATTACGCGGGCTTACGCCGAAGGCCGCCGGCGGAAGTTTTCTCACAAGTGCTTTGTGAATCAGGCACTTGCGATGAAAACTTGCGGCGGTGTAACGTATCTACGATACGTTACGCCGCTGCGATTCTACGTGAATCTGGCCCTAAGTGTCCAGTCAAATGGATTGTAGAATATTATGCATGCAACAATCAGATAAAAGGATCAACAAAATTTGTGTATGTGTTTGGACAACATTAGAGCCAATGTACATACAGAATGTATTTAATTAGTCTGTGCTTTGCGTCTATCCTTCCATACAAGTCACCTTGGATGCCTGTGTCGGATGATTTCCCCCATGCCTGCACACACAAACCCTAATACCTGTCATGAGCTTCACACTTGGCAGTTTAAGTTGCTTTCAGGAGCTTTAACAGCAACCTACGACTTTAGTCAAAGGTTTGAAACAATAAAACTTATAATGGTAAATTGAGAAGTGGTTGGGGGGAGGTGTCTGCCGCAAATTGAGAAGCGGGGGGGGGGGGCCTTTACAAAAAAAAGAAGAAGTAAAGAAAAAGAAAAAAAAATATATATATATATAAAGGGCGGTAGCCATCCGGGGGCCCTGGGGACCTCTGGGCCTTTTAATAAAAAATATAAACAAAAATAAACATTTATAAAATAAAAAAAGGGGGGGTTGCCAAATGGGGCCCTGGGGACCTCTGAGCCCTTTAATAAAAAAAAAGATTTTTTTTTATAAAAAAAAAAAAAGGGGGGGGGGTTTCCATCCGGGGGCCCTGGAGACCTCTGGGCCCTTTAATAATAATAATAATAATAAAAAAAAAATATATATATATATATATATATATATATATATATATATATATATATATATATATATATATATATATATATATATATATATATATATATATATATATATATATATTTTAAAGGGGTTGCCATCCGGGGCCCCCTATTGGACGGGGCCCATGGGCTTGAGCCCAGTCAAGCCCAATGGTAAGTCCGGCCCTGCCTACAGCAAATATCTGCAGCACTTTAGCCAACTAACACTTTTTAGATGTGTAGCCTGCCACTAGTTCTTAATAATTATCCACGAACCAAAAGAAACAAGTAAATTGCCATTTACTATCAGCAAATGGGGACTTTTATGGATCCACAGGATTGCTGAACAATAAATGATTTATTACAAAATGGAGCCAAAAGCTGCCATAGCTACCTGACCATTTCCGTCATAGGTACAGTAGGATTCCACACACAAGTGGGTGGTCCTGCAGGTCCTAGTGGATAGTCCCAGATTTTGGAAGATCTGACCACCAAAAGACTTTTCCATAAACATGCATGATACAGGATCTCACAAAAACGAGTACACGCTTCACATGTTTGTAAATATTTTATTATATCTTTTCATGTGACAACACTGAAGAAATTACACTTTGCTACAATGTAAACTAGTGAGTGTACAGCTTGTAAATTTGCTGTCCCCTCAAAAAAACTCAACACCCAGCCATTAATGTCTAAACCGATGGCAACAAAAGTGAGTTTACCCCTAAGTGAAAATTTCCAAATTGGGCCCAAAGTGTCAATATTTTGTGTGGCCTCCATTATTTTCCATCACTGCCTTAACCCTCTTGGGCATGGAGTTCACCAGAGCTTCACAGGTTTCCACTGGAATCCTCTTCCACTCCTCCATGACGACATCACAGAGCTGGTGGATGTTTGAGACCTTGGGCTCCTCCGCCTTCCGTTTCAGGATGCCCCACAGATGCTTAATAGGGTTTAGGTCTGGAGACATGCTTGTCCAGTCCATCACCTTTACCCCCAGCTTCTTCAGCAAGGCAGTGGTCGTCTTGGAGGTGTGCTTGGAGTCGTTATCATGTTGAAATGCTGCCCTGCAGCCCAGACTCTGAAGGGAGGGATCATGCTCTGCTTCAGTATGTCACAGTACATGTTGGCATTCATGGTTCCCTCAATGAACTGTAGCTCCCCAGTGTCGGCAGCACTCGTGCCGACCCAGACCATGACACTCCCACCACACTTGTCTTTGTACTCCTCACCTGGTTGCTGCCACACACGCTTGACACCATCTGAACCAAATATGTTTATCTTGGTCTAATAAGACCACAGGGCATGATTTAAGTAATGCATGTCATTAGTCTTCTTGTCTTCAGAAAACTGTTTGCAGGCTTTCTTGTTCATTATCTTTAGAAGAGGGTTCCTTTTGGGACTATAGCCATGCAGACCAATTTGATGCAGTGTGCGGTGTATGGTCTGAGCACTTGACAGGCTGACCCCCCCCCGACCACCACCACCACTTTAACCTCTGCATCAATGCTGGCAGCACTCGTATGTCTATATCCCAAAGACAACCTTTGGATATGATGCTGAGCACGTGCACTCAACTTCTTGGTCAACCAAGGTCTGTTCTGAGTGGAACATGTCCTGGTAAACCAATGTATGATATTGGCCGTCGTACTGCAGCTCAGTTTTAGGGTCTTAGCAATATTCTTATAGCCTATCTTTATGTAGCGCAACAATTCTTTTTTCAGATCCTCAGAGAGTTCTTTGCCCTGAGTTGCCATGTTGAACTTCCAGTGACCAGCATGAGAGTGTGATAGCAATAACATCAAATTTAACACACCTGCTCCCCATTTTCAACTGAGACCTTGTAACACTTCACAAGTCACATGACATCGGGGAGGGAAAATAGCTAAATGTGAGGGGTGTACTCACTTTGTGAGACACTGTAGATAGCTACTGTCCAATTTATCAAATGGATTATGCTTATTGTTTTGAAATAATTATTGTATGATGTTTGCTGGTGTTTCCTTGAGCAGATATGAGAACTGCACATTCTTTAAAACAATTGTGTGGATTATCTTCTGCTGTATCATGTCTGTGGCTGGACTAAGGTTAATTTCATCATAAAAAAACAAAACAAAAAATTTGAATTTGTTTGGGTAGTGGAGAAAACCAATCATCCAGAGGAAACCCACGTAAAGGGGACATTTAAACCACTTATAGATGAGAATCGGACAACAAACTCTGGTGCTACAAGTTAGGGGAGCATTGCGATGCCAAAAGCTAGTCTGGAAAAATAAAAATCTGGAATTATGGTACAAGCAACAGATATGCTTTTCTTTTCAAAGATAACTTTCCTGACTCCAGGGCAGGGTTAAGATGTCAGAGATCTCATCTTGCGGGATAGATAAATGGGATAATCCAGAGGGTGGCCCATCCTATGCCTTGTCCTGTGTGTCTAAGGTAAGGTTTCTGCCTTATTCATTCTCTTCCAAAAATATCTTCCTCCGCAATCCTTATGCCGCATTCATACGATCGGGCATTCTGACAACAAAACCGTGGATTTTTTTCAGACTGAACATTGGCTCAAACTTGTCTTGCATACACACGGTCACACAAATGTTGTCGGAAATTCCGATCGCCAAGAACACCGTCACGCACAACACTACGACGAGCTGAGAAAAATTAACTTCAATGATTCCGAGCATGCGTCAAATTGATTCCGAGCATGCGTATGATTTTTGTGCGTCGGAATTGCATACAGATGATCGGAATTTCCAACAAGAACTTTTGTTGGCGGAAAAATTGAGAACCAGCTCTCAAACATTTGTTGTAGGAAATTCCGACAGCAAATGTCCGATGGAGCCTACACACGGTCGGATTTTCTGACAACAAGCTCACGTCGAACATTTGTTGTCGGAAATTCCGACCGTGTGTACACGGCATTAATCCACACTTTCACACTGAGGCACTTTACAAGCGCTATAGTGCTAAAAATAGTGCCCTGAAAGAGCCTCTCCTTTCACTACAGTGTGAAAGCCTGAGGGCTTTCACACTGGAGCGGTGCGTTGGCAGGACTGCTAGCCGCATCTTTGAGGCACTGTAGGAGCAGAGTGTACACCGCTCCTAAAGCGCCCCTGCCCATTGAAACCGTGGCGCTTTTGCCGGCAGTTTTAACCTTTTTTTTGGCCGCTAGCGGGGGTTAAAAGCGCCCCACTAGCGGGCCGAATAGCACCGCAAAAACTACAGTAAAGCGCAGCTAAAAATAGTGTTGCTTTACCGCTGACGCTTCAGTGTGAAAGCGGCCTAAGGGAGCTTCTCATGTAAAACCCTCTGTCTTGCCTGATGTTTTCTGTATTTTAGACACCCCCCTTTTCCCTTTCTTGTAAAGGGCCTTTTTGGATATTGTAGAAAAAAAATAGAGGTCTTGAAACCAAGACCTTGCTTCTTGTCTAAGGCGGTTCTTTTCCACCTCAATAAACATATGGTCCTCTCTTCCATTTGTCCGGCTCCAAAACACACCAAGCAGATTTACCTACCTTGCTTTGGATGTGGACAGGGCTCTCTTGAACTACCAGGCAGCCATGGCTTCTGTTCACAAAACTGAGCACGCTCCACCATTGCTAGGTGAATTGGACAACTTCTTTCCAGGGCCTAGACCGTTAATAAAAGGATTCCTCCTTTTCCTATCAGAGCTCATTCCACCTTCCACCATCTCTTAGGCCACCACCCGGGCTTCTTTGCACACATTCTGTAGGTTTTATCAAGTGAATGTTGAGGCCTCAGGAGATACGAGCTGCAAAGTCCCTTTTATACTGTCATCTAAGAGTTTTTTGTTTACTCTTAACCCTGATTTATTGTGGGCTTGTTGACAGCCGGTTTTCTTTGTTGTTGCCCACTTCTGAGTTTTATTGCTTTGGGACTTATCATGCCATATGAATACAATCCTATGTCCTGTCCCTTATGATTAAGATGAGGGGAATTTTGAATTACCTGTTGGAGTACAGTACAAGACACAGGTCCTCCCCCTCTGTCTCCTGTGGCCACTCCTCATAGCTTGCATAAAAACTAGAGTATAACGCAGTGGGTGCATCAGGGTTGACCATGTGCAATCACCTGAAGATAGCCTGCATATAACCATAGTCTATGGTGTACAAGCCCTGTGTCCTGTACTGTACATCAAGATAAGGAATTTACTGGGCGTTTGCTGGGAATGCACAAAATCTTGTAATATGCCACATTTCACTGTTCATTTCAACTGCTGATACAGCCCCTTTTTATTCAGAAAATATTTTGTGTATATACTAAATACAAGAGTTTATCAAAATGGACAAAGTGAGATCCTGGTGTTCATCTCCTTTCCCATGTATTTATTTTTTTATGATTCAAGTTTAATTTTATTTTCAAAATATAGACGGTACATTCGATACTCTACAAAAAAAATTCATTATATTGCATTACACAATGACATATTTAGTATTATATTCTCTCTAACAATACCGTGGTCCAAATCAAAGAATCATTCAATAGTTAGATATAAAGAATACAACAAAAAATCACATGTTTCTGTAAACCAACCAAACTGAAATCGAGTAAATACCCGTACTTTCCCATCCCCAATCATCCCCCAAGTTTTGTTCAAATTCATTGTAACTAGTATTATGAATCACACCAGAAATTATAATATTCGACTCCATGAATATGATAAATTCATAAATAACCCTCCTACATTCCCTACACCATATCTGGGTCGAGTCGTTTCAAGGGAAGCATAGCATCTTCTCCATCTATTCTTCCCCCCAATTCCAAAACAATCTCCTGAAGTGAATTAGAAAGGATAAAATGAAGAAAATGAGAAAATAAACATAAACTATGGTATACTTATACTTTCGATCAAAATATTATCAAACAATTAATTAAAAAATGTATTTGAGGAATCGACTTCACCTCTAATATTCTCTCCTCAGATTCCAGGAGTCAAAAAATACTGCTATCAGAAATTTCAGTATACCTAAATTGACTAAAGAATGCATCCATATGGATAAAATAAAATTTTATATGAAGAAAAAAAAAAAAGAACCAACCCATAAATAACAACACATTTATGTAAAGAAGGTTCCTTGTGTTATTTATATAATATAAAACAAATTAAAGAAATTAAACCAAAAGGAAAAGCAGGTGAGGACGGAAAAGTAAAGAGAAAGAAGGGTAGACAGCCTACCTGCCAAAGTATACAGCAGTAAGTAGCGAATTGCTTTTCTGAATTCACATGGTATTTAAGATACCCAAGTACTTCAACCATGGTTCCCAAATCTCATTAAACTGATTATCTGAATCTAACAGAAAGCCTATCCTTTTCTCATGTTCCATTATCCAAGTGACTTTCCTTTTCATATATAATATCGAAACTGTCGGTTTTTTCCAAGCAGCTGCTATAGAAATCCTGGCTGCCATGCATTTCTATTCAGAGAAAAGCTTGTATTCCCTGAAAAGAATACAAGACATTTTCTGAATTGAGAAGAATGGAGAGCCAATCAAGTTTAAAGCTGACAGTGAAATGTTACTTACTATAATGATGATATCATCCTCCGCAACCTTCTGGACATGGTTCAAAAAACGAAAAAGGGGAAACAGGGACGGGGAAAGCACTCACATTGGCCACATCCGTTAGTAATATAAACAAAAAAGGAACAATTACTCAAAAAAGTAGCAATTGATTGTCGGATTTTGGAGGCAAGACGGAAGTATATAAAAAATACAAATTTATTACAAAAATACAAATTTAACAAGAAACAATATAGATAATAAAACCATATAGATTGAATAGTATATATGGACAATATTCTCTGTACATCTGGACATGGTATACTAGTGCACACACTTTTTAGGTTCAACTTTAAGCTTTGATGATGTGTTCATTGTCTAACCGCCTTTCAATTTTAACCCAACAGCTGAATGCAATGGCAAACAGGGCAGCAGGGAAGGGTTATGAAAATGAAGACAATTACCCCAACATCCGTTTCCAGTTTATTGGAATTGAGAATATCCATGTGATGAGAGGAAGCCTGCAAAAACTCTTAGAGGGTATGCTTCTGCGTTGCTTTGTTTTCCTAATGTGCTCCTAATGCCTGTATTAAAAGCTATGTCACCTTTTTGTTTTATGCATATTTGAAGAAATAGCCAATTTGTTGATGTTACCAAATCGGATTCTTTGTTTCATGTTCGCAATGTGGTATGGCATATTGAAAGGAAGAATTTGATTGGGACAAGAATGGAAAGTGTCCTACCTTTCACTGTTCATTTTCTAAGCTCCTTTCTGGAGAGACCAGAGCTCTGGGAGGATTTTTAACTGTTGGATAGATGGGAGAATGAATTGGGTCCAGTGGCCTTGGTAACGTCGAAGAAAGGATGCCATTAGGGGCTTGACTGCAAAGCAGGACTTTGGTTTTTGGTAACAACAAATGAAAATATAAATAGGTAGATTCAGGTACCTATGCCTAACTTTGCGACGGCGTAGCTTAAAGGCATTTAAGCTACGCCGCCGTAAGTTAGCTAGGCAAGTACATGATTCACAAAGTACTTACCTGCTAAGTTACGGCGGCGTAGACTAAATCGGCGGGCGTAAGAGCGCCTAATTCAAATGTGTTTGAGGGGGGCGTGTTGTATGTTAATGGGGCTTGACCTTACGTTTTTTGCGAACTGCACATGCACAGGGCGCCTACATTTCCCAGTGTGCATTGCGGCTAAGTACGCCGCACGGACCTATTGATTTTGACGTGGACGTAAACTACGTAAATCCCGATTCAATGACGACTTACGCAAACAACGTAAAAAAATTGAATTTTGACGCGGGAAAGGCGGCCATATTTGACATTACTATTCCAATAGGGCCTAGCTCTAACTCTACGCGGCCTATCTCTTACGTAAACGGTGTAAAAGTACTGCGTCGACCGGGCATACGTTCGTGAATCGGCGTATCTCCTCATTTACATATTCTACGCTGACCGCAATGGAAGCGCCACCTAGCGGCCATCCAAAATATTGCAATCTAAGATAGGACGGCGCAAGCCGTCGTATCTTAAATATGTTTAAGCGTATCTCTGTTTGAGCATACGCTTAAACATAAGTCGGCGTAGATTCTGAGTTAGGTCGGCTTATCTACTGATAAGCCGGCCTAACTCTTACTGAATCTACCTAAAAGTATACAAGAGAGCTGAGGTTAGTTTGTAAGTTTGCTCCATGTAACAAAAATGCATGGGTTTCTAGGAGGGTGATTGAGCTTTGATGACAATCCAAAATAATATATACACACAAAGATATTGCCATGCGATAGTATTTTCTGGAGTAAAGCTTTCCTTGGACACTACAATTTGGACTAAATCATTTGCATAAAAACAGTTTAAGTCATTATTCTGTGAGATATCCTGCTTTGTCTAAACTTTACTAATTGATACCAGGTTGACTTTTATTTTCTATTAAGCCGAAATTTGTTTTAAGTGCAGGTTTAACCATGTATGGCTTTATTACCTCATGGTAACCAACTACAATTTAATGTGCAAACATCAGACAAGTATAAGATGGATTGTGATTGGTGGCTATTGTTTCCTGAAACTAAAGCTTTACACATATGTTAGGCTGTACAATTTCCTTTAGATAGTGGGTGCTCAACCTGTGGCCCTCCAGCTGTTGCAGAACTACAAGTCCTGTCAGCATGCTTCTGCCTTTGGAAGTCATGCTTATAACTGTCAGCCTTGCAGTGCCTCATGTAACTCGTAGTTCCTCAACAACTAGAGGGCCACAGGTTGAGCACCCTTCCTTTATAGATGTACCAAAATCATGTACTATGAGGGCCTGCCTAAGCCATCTAATTTGTACTTTAGGCGAAACTCCAGGGAAAATAAAAAAAAATTTGTATTGCGTTAAGTACAAACAAGTTACCTCTAATGATGTTTATCCAAGGTCCAGGTCACTGCTGTGTAAGGTAAAAATAATAGTTTAGCTCAGGGATCTTCAAACTAAGGCCCTCCATCTATTGCAGAACCACACGTCCCAGGAGGCATTATAAAACTCTGACATTCAGAGACATGACTAGGCATGATGGGAATTGTAGTTACCAAACAACTGGAGGGCCATAGTTTCAGCACTTCAGGTATGAGAGCTATGAGCTCCCACCTGCTTTCAAGTGTTGCTTCCTTGCCATCTGGATGAGTGAGCCGTTGCTCTCTCAGGTTGTCGCAATGTTTTCCACAGCAAGGGAATGACCCATACAAAGCCGGTGTTTCTCCCATACAAAGCAGATGTTTGTCCTCCCCATGTCTTCTAGCGATCCTGTCGCTAGTCTTGCTTTCAACAGGTTCGCTAGTGTGAAACAAGCAGTAGACTGACTAAAATGATTTAAAAATATTTTACATATACTGTATATATTCGAGTATAAGCCAAGTTTTTCAGCCCTTTTTTTAGGGCTGAAAATACCCCTCTCGACTTATACTCGAATCGGTGTACCTTGGCCGTCCATTTTTTAAAACTCGCGGCTTCCTCCTGATCCCGTCCCGTTCTGTGATAGCCGTTTGACACTGTGTTCAGTGTTCCGCCTATCACGGACGTTCTTTCATTCTCGGACTCAGTTTCCCAGCAGACACTGTGTTCAGTCTATCACGGACCTTCTCTTGTCCGAGGATGAAAGAACGTCCGTGATAGGCGGAACACTGAACACAGTGTCAAACGCCTATCACGGAAAGGGACGGGACCAGGAGGAAGCCGCGAGTTTTAAAAAATGGACGCCTGCAGCGCAGCCTGTCAAGAATTTTAGGTGCGCTGCAATGGGCACAGTGAGGTTGCAATGGACACCGTGAGGGTTGCAATGGGCACAGTGAGGCAGCAATGGGCACAGTGAGGTATGCAAATGGACATTGTTGACCCTCTTTTCAGCTTACAGTGGCTGCTGCATTCTCACCCTAGGCTTATACTCGAGTCAATGCGTTTTCCTATTTTTTTTGTGGTAAAATTAGGTGCCTCGGCTTATACTGGGGTCGACTTATACTCGAGTATATACGGTATCTACATTTCAGTTATACAATTTATTATTTATGAGATGAATGTTAAAGTTCCTTCAGTAGCGAAAAGTGAAAGGTGTGACGCTACTAAGGTAAAATGGATTTTTTTTTCTTAAGTATGTTTGTGTTCTTTTTTAGCTTGTGAACAGAAGAATCCATCCATGAGTAGTTTCCTTACCATCCTTGAGAATTCTGGCTGGTTACGGCACATAAAAGCTGTATTGGATGCTTCAGTTTTTCTAGCAAAAGTATGTAAAATGACTCGCACATGTTCTTGGGTTTTGTGTACATATTATAACTCTGTTGTACCTACGATTTGCAGGTGTATGGTGCATGCACTAGCATTACAAAGAGAGGGGAACAAATGGGGAAGCCTTGGATCTTGTTTTAATCTTTAAAGTTGTAGTAAAGTCTCCTTTTATTTTATTTTTTACTTGTACCTATAGGTAAGCCTGAAATAAAGCTTAATAAGACTTAAACTTATATATAATGCACTAAATCAACTAATTGTGTACAAAATATCAGCACAAAGAAAAAACTGGAGAAAAGAATCCTAAGAATGAGCAATATATAATGAATAATGAATTCACCAGTTCATTTAGTGATGAATTAGTTCCATTGACACTGAGGTCATAAATCAGCTCAGCAGCACACTTCCACACCACACATGCACTGTGTATTAGGTAATCCGACTTGATAATTACTAGCAATGATACCACAGGAATCAAAGATCATGTCAGGGTGCGCATTCCACCAGTCTTTTATCTATATGATGTGAAATACAATTATTAGAGCAACAAAAAAAACTGTTGTCTTTTCAACATATTACAAAGGTTTAAGATGAAAGATTCAAACTTGTGAAAAAAAGACAAAACAAACACAAATTTTTTTGCTTCTTCCTGGCAGGCAGTAAGGGACGACAATTCCAGTGTGTTGGTACACTGCTCAGATGGCTGGGATCGCACAGCACAAGTGTGTTCGCTTGCTAGCCTACTCCTCGATCCATTTTACAGAACTATAAAAGGCTTCATGGTGAGAACAAGAGCTCAAACCTGAATATCTTGAAATACAATGTAATATGTGGGGGGATTCTGTTTAATTTTAACGGTGGACCTGGCAGCAACCACTAGAACAGAAAATGTCACTGTAGGCGGCTACTATCCGGGTGTAGTTCTTGGATTTTGATCCATACTTGGAATCCTTGAATCCAATTTAATAGGTTAGTTAGTTGCATTTTGTTAGCATTGTTTAAGTGATGCACTTTATTTTAATTATTTTGCAAATTTATTTATTGATCCGTAGATTACGTTTTTAGCAGTGCGGCACTTGTATTGGTACTATCATTGAGGTTCTTTCTTTTTCTCCAACCAAGAAGGATTCTATGCATGCAGCAGATGCTATGCATGCAATGGGGTGTGGCTATGCATTTTGGGGCAGCCCCACCCCTTTGTCAAGCCTGCTATCGTGTTGAAGCTGCTGCCATGGGAACACACAAACAATTGTGGAATTGCAGGAATCAGCCAGCTACGAGGGAATATAAGGACCTAAAAGAGAAGTATGGGATTCATAAAAAAATATATACTCCCCTACAGTAGGTGACTGCAGTATCGGTCCCCCTCAGTCTCTAAGACTGAGAACTGAGCGATCAAACACCCCTCTCACTTTTCCACCTGCAGAGTGCAGTCATCGGCTCTCTGATCTGCCCCTCCAGCGCCTACTGGAGTGGAAAAGGCTGGCTCAGGCTCTTAGCGGCTCACTGAATGGCAGAGCAAGCTGCTGGTCCACTCATCTGGGTATATACCGATCATATGGTTGGGACCTTTTCAGAGCCTGGATTGGCTCTGTGGCGCCAGCCGACAGGCTAATAAGGGGTCACAGGAGTGCAGAATGAACTGCACTCCTGTGATCCACAGAGGAAGTATAATAATGCAAAGTACCGTTTTGTTATTTACCCATTATTACCTTTTACATTCGCAGATTTTTTAACCTGGGACCATTTATTTATTTATCATATCAGTTTGTATGTGTTTTATTCCTCCTTTTCTAGAATTGCACAAGTTGCATATCATGCAGTTGCCTATATACAGTGCCTTGAAATTTTCAACATTTTGTCATGTTACAACCAAAAAAGTAAATGTATTTTATTGGGATTTTTTATGATAGACCAAAACAAAGTGGCACATAGTTGTGAAGTGGAAAGAAAATGATAAATGAGTTTTCAATTATTTTTTTTACAAATAAATATGTGAAAAGTGTGGTGTGCATTTGTATTCAGCCCCCCTGAGTCATTACTTTGTAGAACCACCTTTCACTACAATTACAGCTGCAAGTCTTTTTGGGATGTCTCTGCCAGCTTTACACATCTAGAGAGTGAAATGTTTGCCCATTCTTCTTTGCAAAATAGCTCAAGCTGGGTCCGATTGGATGGAAAGCATCTGTGAACAGCAATTTTTAAGTCTTGCCACAGATTCTCAATTGCATTTAGGTCTGGACTTTGGGCCATTGTAACACATGAATATACTTTGATATAAACAATTCCATTGTAGCTCTGGCTGTATGTTTAGGGTTTTTATCCTGCTAGAAGGTGACCCTCCACCCAAACTCAATTCTTTTGCAGACTCTAACAGGCTTTCTTATAGGATTGCCCTGTATTTGACTTCATCCATCTTCCCATCAGTTCTGATCAGCTTTCCTGCCCCTGCTAGAGAAAATCTTCCCCACAACAGGATGCTGCCACCACCATGTTTCACAGTGTGGATGGTGTGTTCACATTGCGTTTTGCGTTTTGCTCCTAGGCCAATAAGTACAATTTTGGTTTCATCAGACCAGAGTGCCTTCTTCCACATGTTTGCTGTGTCCCCCACATGGCTTCGTGCAAATTGCAAACTGACTTCTTATGGCTTTCTTCTTGCTACTATGCCAGATTTGTGAAGTGCACAACTAATAGTTGTCCTGTGGACAGAGTCTTCTACCTGAGCTGTAGATCTCTGCAGTTCCTCCAGAGTTACCATGGGCCTCTTGGCTGCTTCTCTGATTAATGCCCTCCTTGCCCGGCCTGTCCGTTTAGGTGGACGACCATGACTTGGTAGGTTTGCAGTTGTGCCACACTTAACCTAACCCTGCTTTAAACTTCTCCACAACTTTATCCCTGACCTGTCTGATGTGTTCCCTGGCCTTCATAATGCTGTTTGTTCACTAAGGTTCTCTAAAAAACCTCTGAGGGCTTCACAGAACAGCTGTATTTATACTGAGATTAAATTACACACAGGTGGACTCTATTTACTAATTAGGTGACTTGTAAAGGCAATTGGTTCCACTAGTTTTTATTTGGGGGTAAAGGGGGCTGAATAAAAATGCACGCCACACTTTTCAGATATTGATTTGTAAAAATGTGAAACACCATTTATCATTTTTTCCCACTTCACAATCATGTGCCACTTTGTGTTGGTCTATCACATAAAATCCCAAAAAAATACATTTATGTTTTTGGTTGTAACATGACAAAATGTGGAAAATTTCAAGGGGGTATGAATACTTTTTCAAGGCACTGTATGTACATTTTTATTCTAAAAAATATACCAGAATTTAACCGAAGATAATACTGATCCAAGCGCTCTATGGATATAGTGTAATATGTATGATGGTGGTTTTGGCAGAATAGCAGCTATTATAAAAGTAATACTAGAAATGAGGAAAGGTGTCTCTAAAAACACTAACAGCGCTCTGGTAAAAGATTGTAATAAATCTAAAATTACCCCTCTGCTTATGGTGATAAATAATCACCCTTGGTGAGAGCAAGTGTTAATCTGAATCAATCATAAGCCATGAGTGAAAAAGAAGAAAACAAAACCTTACTGCAATGATAATGGTTAAAATTGAAAAAGAATCAATGATGCAAAGTCCATTCACAAAAAAAACTCATTAGCATAAAAAAGTCTCTAAAATCATTGTGATTCCTGTGCGTAGATATTCCTGAAGTGTCCAAACAAAGATCTTCTTTTAGAATATCTGATATGTTTTCACCTTATTTTAGTCAATAGTCCCCATACATTTATTTTATTTGCGCAAATAAGTCTTTATATTCCTTCCTAGCTGGATGCTCTGTAAAACCTGTCTGGTGCACCCTGTAATAAATGGTTGTTTGGGGTATGATCATACATTACTTTTAGTACATACAATTAAGGTGTAATTTAAACACTGCTTCATACTGTTTTTTAACGCTAAATGAAGATACTTTATTATGTATTCCTTTATTAAAAGGTACTCATTGAAAAGGAATGGATATCCCTGGGACATAAATTTTCCCAAAGGTAGGTAATAATATTTTTATTCTAAAAGGGATTTCATAAGCCTGAAGAAATGTTATTAAATACACCAATCATGCGTAAAAAGCATTTTAACAATAACAAGACTAGATTTGATCCAGACATTCAACCATCAGATTGCACACAGCATCAGTAGGTCTCAATGTGTGGTCATTCATTGGGTCAATGAAATGAGATTGAATGAATTAAATTGGGTTGATATAACCTGAATTGAGCAAAACATGAGAGAGCGCACAGCAGAGATCTGCTTTTCAAAAAGTTATTTGCCTGGCTGTCATGCCGATCCTTTGGCAAATAAGGGCTACTGTCTTCTCCCTGATTATCCTAAATGGCGTTCTTATTCTTGGTCATTCATTTAGAAATCGACATACTATTAACACACTTCCGAACATACAGTCGGATAATTACTGTACCCATTTGTGTGAATCAATTACTAAGTGTTTGTAACGTATAACAGTATCCAGCTGTGCTTACAGTGGATATCACCAGATTCACTTTGCACTCAATCCTTAAAACTTTTTAGGCGTGCAGACAGCCGGTACTCATAAGCTCCAGAAACACGGGGAGAATGTCGGGAGGCATTTGCCAGTACAATAAATTCCGGCCAACCTTCTGCCTGTGTGTATGTCAGTCTGGAAAACCAGCAGATGACCGACTACCGATCAGCTCTCTCAGCCAATGGCAGAGATCGCTGAGTGTTCTGGCTGGGGGGTGTCCCGTCTTGTCACGCTATCAGAACACAAGCTCATCGGGGGTGATTGTTGCACTAAGCTCGCATTGGTTAGTACAGCAGCTTTTATTTCTCTAGTTGCTTCCTGGTTTCTGGCCAGGGCAAAAATTATGTCATACGTCCCAGAAGTCTTCTTCATAGGCATTTTTTTTTTTTTTGTCTTTTATCAGGAGGAGGGGGTGAGAGGCTTTCTCAGTTAAGCACACCTTCCTGTCTGCATACCTGAGCTAAGGACAGATATATTTAAAGTAAGCTACATGAAAAACTTTCCCTTACTCAAGATGGCTGAGGGTGGAAATGCTACTGGTGGGTGGGTTCAAAGTGGTACTTGGAAGCAGTTGCCATTGCTAATCGTCTGAATATGTTAGTTGACTGGCTTTTACACTGGCCAACTGGCTTTAATACTTCCATGGTCATTGGCTCTTCAAACTTTGTGACATATTGTAGTGCAGCCAGGTAACTAGCACTAGGAGAAGTAGAAATGGCAGTCTCCATGTTTCCTTCAAATATTAAACAGAACGAATATTTGTATCTTGTGTGTGTCCCTGTTTAGAGTGTGATCATGTTCATCCTTTGTATCTACTGCAGATGTGGCCATTTAGATGTTGAACCTAAAGAAGTGTCACCAATATTCACACAGTTTGTGGAGTGTGTGTGGCACCTAATGGAACAGTTCCCCTGTGCCTTTGAATTCAGCGAGAAATATTTACTAGAAATTCATGATCACGTCTACTCCTGTCAATTTGGAAACTTAATTGGGAATTCCCAGAAGGAACGCATGGAACTTAAGTGAGTTATTTATGTATTTTATTTTTATTCTGATTTACTTTAAAGCTGAACTCCAGTCAAAGTGAAAACGCAGAGCTTAAAATAGTGTTATGTATGTGTTGATATATTTTTTACAGCTAGAATAAATACCCTAAATCTGTTTTAATAGTTGGATAAAAAAAAGTTCAAGTCCAAAAATAATTGAGTGAATTGATTGAAGCATAAACTTATTCCAATAATTTCAAAGGCAAGATGAATTCATCCAGTAGTAGACACCACAGTGATTGATTCACAAACGTGCACCGCCACCTTATAGAAAACTTGCTTACCAGATAGCACGCAAACCAGGCATGTGGCTATAGCCCAGCCAAGGCCTTTGCTTGCACGGAAGATCTCAAGAAACCCTGGATGGATGGTTGCAATGACTCGCACACTGATGACACCATGAGCTCCGTATCGTAATATTCAGCAATGTACCCAAAAAGAAAGACTGACCATAGCGTAATATTGTCTAATTCCCAGTAAAAAATATATAGTTGCACTTACATTTCCAAAGTTTTAGAAATCGTGCACAAATTGTAAGGCCGGCTACAAAGCAAACTACCGTCCTAACGAGACAGCGTGGTGATGTCGGCAAGTACCCTCCTCCCAGACACGTTTCGGCATATGTGACATTGTCAATGGGGAATGTTGCTATTGAACCCTGCCCCCAAAGCCATCCTCTTCTCCACCTCCGGCCGCAGACATCTCTCCCAGAGGTTACTTTCGGGTATCGTGGCTCTGGCACTGTGATTGGCCGGAGCCGCAATGACGTCACTCCACGCATGCACACGGTAGCGGCACACGCTGGGGAAGAAACGGCACAGTTTCCTTTTTTCCCAGCGCATGCGCCTTTTGTATTATCGGCAGACTACATGTGAAATATCTCCTAAACAGTGCAACGTCTAGGAGATATTTCCACTACCTATAGGTAAGCCTTATTCTAGGCTTACCTATAGGTAGAAGTAAAAAAAAGAGGGTTTACAACCACTTTAAAGTTCATGTGCGTGTAAAGGCAGGCATCCCAATACTTTTGATAATCGTGTAGGTTTATTTATAGATGGGGCGATTTGCATTTATAATTTTTTTTTTATATATTCCGACCGACTTGGGAAGGAGTTTTTTTTTTTCTTCTTTTAAAAAGAATGTGTTTGTTTTTTTCCTTCTACTGTGTAACGGCACAAGGCACACAGAAGAAACTGCATGATTTGGGAGTGGTGTATCGTAAAGAATACCTAGGAGTCAGGTTTTAGGTTTGTTTGCATTGGGAAGACTTGGCATGTTGCCACCCATGACCCCATTTGCAGGTTCACCATTTTTCCTTCCTTGGACCACATTTGGTGGGCTCTGACCACTGTAGACTGTGAACATTCCACAAGAGCTGCAGTTCTGGAGTTGCTCCTATCCTTTTGTGTAGCCATTACAATTTGGCCCTCGTCAAAGTCGCTCAAATCCCTATGCTTGCTCATTTTTTCTGCTTTCAACACATCGTTCGAGATAACATGTTCACTTGCTGACTAATATATTCCACACACTGTTTTTAAAATTTCGGCCAGTCCTGGTCTGTAAGCTTTAATAATTGGTTAAACCATTTCTTTGTGATAGATACAATACCAATATTTAGACACCAATTCAGGCCTAAGTGGAGTTTGTTCTAACTCCAGTTGTTGTACAGTCACATTATGCAGGCCAAGCTGTGCAAACACTGCCTATTATAATTTGTAAATACACTAATTCAAAATGAAGAGATTGTGTGTCTTGCTATGGGAAATGGCAATATTTACTTTGTGTCAAGCTACTCAGATTGAAAATGAAATCTGTATTAACAGCCAGAAATCCATTTTATGCATTTCTTTATTTTATAATAATAAAATAGATTTTGCCAGTTAATGTAAAATAAAGACATTAATAAAATAGATTTTCGCAATTTGCAGTTCAGATGTTATAAAACACTTCTATAAATGGAGAAACCCCCAAAATAACGGAATGTTCTAAACTGGCACATATTTGCCTGGATTAAAAAAAATAATAATGTTTTCTCTTGTTTAAGAAAAAAAAAGTTTTTGTACTTTCGTGGACATTGACTTATTCAGTCTAATCTCAACAGAATTTATGAAACTACCCATTCACTGTGGCCATTTCTACTACAACGGAAGCAGGAGTTTGTGAATCCGTTGTATATCCCGAATGCTTATAAAACACTCCATCCAAATACGCTTCCATTCTTCTTCAAGTAAGTTAAATCATCTTTAAATCCTTGATATTTCCCATACTGTCAGACACAAAAAAAAAGCAGCAGCTCCCTGCAAGGTATAGAGATTAAAGAGAAGTATGGGATTTTTTTTTGGGGGGGGGGGGGAGTCATACTTGCCTAGGTGGATGCTGCATCTGTCCCCTCCCGGCTCTAACACTGGGAACAAAGCAATCAAACACCACCAATCGCTCAGTTCTCAGAGCTTCCTAAGCAGAGAGCCAGTTACTGTCTGCCCTACACCCCCACGCTCACTGAATCCCTGGGCTGTGGAGGGGGCGTGAGCAGCCAGCTCAGGCTCTCTGTGGTTTGCTGAGGGGCTGAGCCGGGTGCCAGTCCAGGCATGTGGGCGGATCCTGACCATATTGTCACAATCTTTCCCAAGCCTGGACCAACTCTGTGACGTCAGCAGGCTTCAGCCCACTGTCTGCTGAAAATGGGTGATGGGTCATAGGAGTGCACAACGAACTGCACTCCTGTGAGATCCACAGGAGAAGTAAAACCAAATGAGCTTTGGCTGTACTTCTCCTTAATACTTAAAAGGACTGTAGACCACTATGTTGAAGAGAAAAGGTTGCTGGACAATGTTCAGCATCCAGCATACCTTGGGGTGTGGTTCCCTCCGCCAGACCTACATCACTACTGTGTTTTGCAGTAATACAAGGGCCAGCAGGTAAAACCAAACCGTGCAGCAGGAAAGACTCCTGGAAGTGTGCAAGGTGATGAACATTGTTTAGCAAGAGCAATAGAGAAGAGTATGGGAAGCTAAGGCAGCAGGGCAGATATCAAGTGTTTGTTGTGCAGGAAGCTGCTGTTTTTTTCTCTAATAAATGGTGGATGGATGTCTTCCTTTTGATTTACAGGTGCTTTGTAAGCAGTGGCAGAACATTGTTCAGGTGGCCATCCATGGCACTAGACTTCTGAGGGCCCACAAAAGTGACAGGGATAGGGACAAACTATGCCATTTTTAGTGGTGCATGAAAAGCTGCAGTTATTGTGTCTTTTTTTTTTTAAGACTTTAAACTGTGTAAAAGGTGACAATTTTAAAGCCTATATCCCTGCAAACTGACACCCCACCCAGGAGTCTTCAGGACCCTGTGAGAACCCTAGGCTTGTTTTGGTTTTGGGTGTAACTGCCTGAAAATCGCCTTAGGGAACAGTGGAATATTCTAATTATTTCTATAGATATCTCTTTCTTTCTTTCTTTCTTTCTTTCTTTCTCTCTCTCTATCTATCTATCTATCTATCTATCTATCTATCTATCTATATATATATATATATATATATATAATATATAAATATAATTGTCTTTTTTATACCTTTACCCTACAACGTTTGCAGATATAATGCAGACTAAATCTTCATATAAATCTTTCATCATTGGTTAGCTGTTTCTGAAATAATAATATGTGGAAGTGAATTTATCCCTTATCAGTGGTATTCAAAATGATATTTATTCTTAAAATGCTTGAAATGCAGATCTGTTGATTTAGTTCTATCTACTTCTATAAATGAAAGCAATGTTAAATCTATTTGTGAAGGTTCTGGTGTGGAATGTACAACCGTTTCGACAGCGGAATGCACCCAAGGCAATCTGTTCTGGATTACCTGATTGAATGTCTAAACAAAAAAGCAACTTTAGAAACAAGTGAATCTACAATGGAAGATGTAAGTTTTCTTGGTCTGTTATCTGGACCATATTTATTGTACAGGCATTGCATGTGTATCAAAATAGTAGGTGATCTGAATATATGCGCCCTCCTGATTACATTGCATGTGTATCCCCATTTCTGAAATGTTCGGAGGGGGGCGGAGCAGCACATGTTTTCATACAATGATCTTTTTTTTTTTTTTTCATTCCGTCTACAACCCTTATATCCCTTAAAGATAAACCAATCCATCTGCAGGCATTAGTAATGATTAAAATCTCTTCTTGTAAATTGTTATAATAATGATAATGATGCAGCCTTACTTCTTGGAGGTTACATGTTTTTGCTTGTACCTGTAAGAACAGAAGTGTCAGTTTGTAAGACCATATTTCAGGTGCTGCTGGAAGGTCTTCCTTTCAAGTATTTCATAATGTGCTAGTATGCGATGCAAACTAGCACATTTTTACATGGTCTTGCAGGTTGCTTTTTTTTTATTACTCAGCAGTTAATTAAAGGTGTTTCATGTATCGGACCCTCACTACAGCACCCTTTGCTTCTTTGAGATCTCAAATTGTTTCTCTCTGCCCTGCAGAAATCACCCTTTGAACCCTTTAGCTGATCTCTCCTGCAAAATGGCCTCCTTGCTGGTGGCGAGATCCTACACATGTGCAGTAGAGACAGAGAGCTTTGGGATGGTACGCTACCACCTACACACCATTTTGTAATGCCAGAATTATGGTGGTGAGATTCCAGACTCGTGCATTAGTGATTCTGTCACTACTGTTAATGGGTGGCATCTCTGTGCCATATTTCTGACATCAAGATGTGGCAGTGAGATCACACGTATGTGCGGAAGAGACCATACAGCCTGGTCATTACTCTGCATTCACAGTATCTCATCACCATGTTGATGGTGAGAGCAGTAGGGGGAAACAGAGGACACTGCAGATACATGGGGATATTCACAGAGCAAGACTGACTGAATTGTGCATTAAACTGAAACCTATTAGCCAGATTCAGGAAACTTACGACGGGCGTATCAGTAGATACACCGTCAAAACTCAGAATCTGCGCCGTCGTACATTTAAGTGTATTCTCAAATTGAGATATGCTTAAATGTAGCTAAGATACGACCTCCTGCGCCGTCGTATCTTAGCTGCCTATTTACGCTGGCCGCTAGGGGCGTGTACGCTGATTTACGCCTATTCACGAACGTACGCTTGCCCGTCGCAGTAAAGATATGCCGTTTACGTAAGGCGTTTTCAGGCGTAAAGATATTCCACCAAAAAGATGGCACAGCCAATTTTAAGTATAGACGTCGGTCCCGCGTCAAATTTTTTAATTTTTACGTCGTTTGCGTAAGTCGTCCGTGAATGGGGCTGGGCGTAATTTACGTTCACGTCGAAACCAGTGAGTCTTTGCGGCGTAATTTGGAGCATGCGCACTGGGATACGTCCACGGATGGCGCATGCGCCGTTCGTTAAAAAAGTAATTTACATGGGGTCATGCTTTATTTACATAAAACACGCCCACCTCTTCACAATTTGAATTAGGCGCGCTTACGCCGGCAAATTTACGATACGCCGCCGTAACTTAGGACGCAAGTGCTTTGTGAATACAGCACTTGCCTCTCTAACTTACGGCGGCGTAGCATATATGAGATACGCTATGCCTGCCTAACGTTAGGCAGGTCTACTTGAATATCTCTAATCAAATAAGCAAATGCTCATCCCACATTTTTATGACATTTTAATCTGAATTTCAACATGAAAATAGGGGAGAAACAAAAATACTATTTCACATTCTGTATCAATCGCTTATAATCATTATGGAACTCATTCCTGTAGACCCTCACACTACAAAGTAGATTGTAAAATCAAGATTGTTCAGTGTGTGGCCTGAAACCTGAATAAGAAATTCAAAAATTTGAGGAAAGAACAGTTGTAACATCATTCAGGGCAGGGACTGATGCGAATGATAACTAATTAGTAAATGGATGAGAGAAGACGCACAAATAAGTCCAAATAATAAAATCAATTAATTGATTGGAGAACATACAACTTGTTCTAGTGGTTCAGGATGAAGAGATAGATTCATCTAATGGAGACACCACAGCGATTATTCCACACAAGTGCACCGTCACATATAGAAAACTTGCTTACCGGATGGCAAGCAAACCAGGCATGTGGCTATAGCCCAGCCAAGGCCTTTGCTTGCACCGATGATCTTGGGAAACTCTGGGTAGATGGTTGCACCGATTCCCACATCGATAACACCATAGGATCCCTAATCGTAATATTCCGCAGAAAAATAAGGCTTGGTTTTCACTCCCTGGCCAGTCTGTGTCTCACGTAATCCAACTAAACTGCACAGGACAGAAGATCTCAATGTCTGTAATAAATTAGTATCTGATAAGCACCTGAACATTTTTTTTTTTTTTTTTTTTGCACATACTGTACTATGCAATATGTCTTATAAACTGATAATAGGTCTAAACTACAACTAAATATATATTGAATTGCGGAAAATGTAATAATCGTCATTGTTATTAGTTTAATAGCATGTATTATAATTATGTCAAATGTATTATCTATGTCCATCTTATTTATTAGAAACTCCTTAAGCAAGGCAGCCCCCTTCAAGACCCATCCTCAACGCCAAAGTACTTTGAGCCTGCATCAGGAATAGAAGACCTAGCTGATGATCTTCTCGATGGTGGTGAAGGGTACCCAGATGCTCATCTCTCCAATGGTTCAGTTGCAAACTGTGACAATGTTGTATGTAAGAAAAATGAAATGACAGAGGAGCAGCATGGAAACGACATCTATAGTCTTGCAGGCTCACAGGACAGGTCTTTATCTGAAAACCACGCTCTGTCTTCTAATGAGACCAGTGGGACTGCCAGTGATACTGCATCACAGCACTTATCAAAAGGAATGTAAAGAACAAAGCTGTTAATTTTTGGAAAAGGGAGATTGACGCTAGTATCATAAGCTTTGCTCAGTGTACAGCTGCCATGTTTCTGTGAACAGTTTGCTGTTTACCAGGATAATTTTTTATACCTCTGGCCAAATCATCAGAAGTAGATGTTCATCTGTCCTCTTTAATCTGAATTTGGGGGAAAGAATCTGAATCCCTAATTAAATGCAGTATGTTTGGAATTATGGGTAAGTAATGTCATAGACAGGTGCTAGGTGACAGGTAAATAAATGCCAATTGTGTATAGCTGCTGATCAAGCTAAGATGGCATATCCCCATCTTTCCAATAGTGTAGAACGCTGCTTAAAAGTATGGGACTTTTTTTTTCCAGTATCATACTTACCTCTGTGGATACAGCATCGGTCCCTCTGCGCCTCTGCACTGAGAACCGAGTGATCGAACATCACCGATGGCTCGGTTCTCTCAGCCTCTTCCCCCCCCCCCCCAGCAGAGAGCTGCTGGCTGTCAATCAGCATCTCATTGCTCTGCTCCTCCTTGCTCACTGGAGCGCTGAGCTGTGGAGGGGCAGGGAGCGGATGTCTCAGACTCGCTGAGCTGGGTATCAGTCCAGGCACCTGGCAGATCTAGACTTCCATTGTCGGGATGACACGGTGCCTGGACTGATTTCTGTGACGTCAGCAGAGAGCGGACTTCAGTCCGCTCTCTTCTGAAAATGGGTCACAGGGGTGCAAAACGAATTGCATTCCTGTGACCCATAGGAGAAGCCCAACAAAATGAGCTTTGGCTGGACTTCTCCTTTTAATGAAGTGCTGACCTTTGGCATTAAAGAATTTCATAAATGTCCTTGGCCTTTGTTTTGACAATGAGAGCTATTTTTACTTTACCCGTATTTTTATATTTTGCAGTATTTATTAAAATGATTCCATGATCAAGTGGATGGTTTACACATCCAACTTGGGCAAACGGAACTTGAGAACATGTCCAAAGGGTAGATGTATGCCTTATCAATACCTGCCAAGAAAGAGATTTCAATTATTAGTATGTATAGCTGCACTTTTGTTGTCAAATAAGTTTGAATGTAATTTTTAGACATCTGCACATTATTTAAATTTTTTTGATTTTTTTTTATGGTTTCCCCTTGTTTAGATTATCACAGTACATACGGCAAATATTGACGGTGAAGGTTTTTCATTAAAGGCCAACCCCACCTAGGATGTGTAGTTGCTGGCCACCTGAAGCATATGCTAACCCTTATTATCTTTTGGGCGGCTGTAGATATCACAGTTTAACGGAATTAGATCGGGAAAAAAAAATAAAACATGTTCTATATCTAAACGCCGATGGAATTCATCGGAATTTCCGATGAAAAACCTCCGATGGGGCTACACACGACCGGAAAATCCGATGGAAAAAGTCAATCGGAAATTCCGATTGTGTGTACGGGGCATAAGTTGGTCTCCTTTGCTCTGATGGCTTCTGCATTATCTAGATTCTAGAAAAAAACAATAACTGGGGAATCCAGCTACAAGAAAGGGAAACCTTTATGATGCCTTTTTTTTAGGTTCATTCATCTTTTTTTTAAATTCGATCCTCAACATTTTCTACAGTGCTCTCCCCAAAACATAGGGTTTATGTTAGTGAAGTGTGTTTGTTGTCTCTAGCACCCAGTACAATATGAACTGGAAAAGTGACTGCTGTTTCACTGATTGGCTGTGGAGCTGCACTTATGTTTGCTTCAGCTTTTATAAAGCATTTCTGTAAATGAACAGTGTTAATACCTATGAGAAGTAAAATCTTGGTCAAAGTACAGTGATCAGAGCCTCAGATATCCTTGGAAACTAGCTTGTTGCTGGTATTTGAGGCCTAGGAACTGAGAAATACTGTGCAACACTTTCTGCACCAGTCCTCAGGGACTGTTAGCAGGTATGCTTACATTCCAGTGTTGCTTAAAGAATCAATAGTAAAGTTTGTAGAAACCGTTTTTAGAGAATACATTTGTGATCCTAAGTCGAAGCATTGAAAACTGCTGTTGGCCTCTGGAGAAGCTGTAAATCCCTGCTCATGCTTCTACAACAAAATAAATAGTTACATTTAAAATATTGATTATTAAAAGAGAAATGTTACAATATACATATTTATACATTTTTATAAGTTCTGTACAGTATTTTTTTCTAATGTTACTTCCTAGCAACGTTTTATCTTAATTTGTAGTCAAGTGCTTTCAAAAGAAAAGGAAAAATGTCAGCTTCCATGAATATTTTTATAATTCTAGAAAGAAGGGATGTTCTCTGTTTATCAAGATTCCAGATAGTGTTCGTGGTTAAAGGGAAACAGTCCAAGATTCGACCTGAAATTACAAGTGCCGTTGTGGACTCGGCAGGTTGATTGATTTTCGTGTTGTAATGTCAGATCTATCACAAATGTGATCTGAGATTATGCTACGTATATACAGAACAATCTGCTACTGTTGTGGAAATCACAAATCTTTTTAGATATTTGAAGAGCAGTGATTGGCATGCATTATTGTTCACATGGGAGCTTTTCATGCCAGTCGTTATGTAGATGTAAATATCTTCATAAGGTGAATATTGCTGTACCCCCAGTTTGGAGGCTAATAATACATTTTTCAATATCATTATACAAATAAATTGCATGTAGTTCTGTATTTTTATTTTTTGTCAGCATCTGAGCTTTTTTAATGTAGATATGCAAACATAAAGAGCTCTTGTGTGAGCTTAGCCTTAAAGAGATAGAAACCAATGTGCAACTTGTAACCCATATTATCTGATCAAACATACTTCACTCAGCTGATTTTTGGTCAACTAAACTCTGAGGGGCAGATCCACAAAGATCTGCACCGGCGCAGCGTATCTAAGATACGCTACGCCGCCGTAACTTACTTGGCTTTGTTTGAAATCCACAACGAATTTGCGCCGTTGGTTACGGCGGCGTAGTGTATCTCTCGCGGCGTAAGGGCGCGGAATTCAAATGCGGCGGGTAGGGGGCGTGTTTCATTTAAATGAAGCGCGTCCCCGCGCCGAATGAACTGCGCATGCGCCGTTCCTAAAATTTCCCGACGTGCATTGCGCTAAATGACGTCGCAAGGACGTCGTTGTTTTTGACGTAAATGGCATCCAGCCCCATTCACGGACGACTTACGCAAACAACGTAAAATTTTTAAAATTAGACGCGGGAACGACGGCCATACTTAACATTGAGTACGCCACCAGATAGCAGCTTTAACTATATGCCGGAAAAAGCCGAACGGAAACAACGTAAAAGAATGTAACGGCCGCTCGTACGTTCGTGGATCGTTGGAAATAGCTAATTTGCATACAAGATGCGGATTACGACGTGAACGCCACCCAGCGGCCGCCGTAAGATTGCATCTTAGATCCGACGGCGTACTAAGGCGTACGCCTGTCGGATCTAACACAGGTGCCGTCATATCTTGTTTGGTGGATACCAAAACAAAGATACAACGCGCAAAATTTGAAATTACACGGTGTATCAACAGATACGCCGGCGTAATTTCTTTGAGGATCTGCCCCTGATGGTCTATATAGACTACTACAGTTGTCACTGTATTTTGCACTACATTAATAAATGGGCTGTGTATCTGCATTTTCACTGTTCAATTGCCATAAGGGGGAAACCAAGCTTGACTGTGTACAATTTGTTAGTCACATCCTATTTTCCAGTTACAGAAACTTTCCCCCATGCTGCCATTTTTGCAAAGGTTATATTAGACTGTTACGAGTCAAAACTCATCACTTTGTATATACATGATGCATACATACAAAAATATCAGAGAAAATATCCAAGTCTTTACTGTATTGTATTCCTGTGTTATAAAATATATGCATACCATAGTTTGTCCTGTTCAGAACACCTCTTGCTAGAACAGGCAGTAATTAAGCTTTAGGTGTTAGACATCAATGCCCTATTTTATAGACCAGCGCTGTACTGATCGGCATATTAAAAAGTGCAAATGTAATAGTGGGTACATGCTCACAAATATGTGCTCATCAATGAAAGGGATTTTTTCTATTATACGATTGTTTTGTATGTCATATGGGATCCAGTTGTGCCAAAATAATGCAGAATTTAGGAGCCAGTCCAATGTAGGAAACTGCAGGCAACTTTATTAGAGAGACGTGGATACCAACAGCATTAAAAACCTCAAAGTGTGAGTACAGAAAAAGGTGCCAAAACAATACCAGGTGCTTTCAATTCTTAAGTGTGTTTTGGGGTCCACAAAATCTCCCATTCCTTTATCAGGGTTACTAGACAGACATGTAAAATAACAATATTTTAACAGCAAGTTGTGCTAAAAAAATAATAATTATAACTTTAATAGCTGCTCGTATTTATCGCGGTATAATGCGCTCCCGCGTATACCGCGCACCCCTAATGTTGCCCCCGAAATTCCTGTAAAAAAAAAAGTTATATGATTTTATTACTTAGTTTTGGTGTCTTCCCAGCGTCCATCGTCTGGTCCGGCGTCCGTCTGCAGCCTCGATGGTGTCCTCCCGGTTTCTCCAGCGCGCGCCTCACGTCGAGTCCCCGCTTCCCGCGCTCAGTTCGAACGCCTCCGCCGACATATACCGAGTGCAGTACACTCGGGTACATTCGGCAAGGCTCGGCGTCGCTCACGCTCTGTGACGTTTATGCGTGAGCACGAGCGAAGCCGAGCCTGGCCGAATGTACCCGAGTGTACTGCACTCGGTATATGTCGGCGCAGGATTTCAAACTGAGCGCGGGAAGCGGCTATCGGCGTATATCGCGCACCCACGATTTTCCCCTTATTTTAAGGGGGAAAATAGTGTGCGATATACGCCGATAAATACGGTAAACAAGACAGTGTGTGGATCCTGGAACAACGAAATAATAGCTACATGTGTATCATTTTATCGCCATTAGGAGAAAAAAAATGTGGCTGGAAAACCGCTATACATGTATCAGAATGTTTTGGAAAATACTGAATATTTTTTATCGGTCACACTAATCTACCATGGTTACAATTGAAATACAGTTTAATAAAAAAAATTAATGAGACAGCTGTACATGTATCAGAATGCTTTTAAATGTAATGACTGTTTCAGAAATGCATCTTTATACAACAATGTGATTCAAATAAAGGATGTGAGCGTACCTTAGAAAGTCTCCGCCATTTTGTTTGTACAAGTGTACTGTAAAACTTTGGATTGCAAGCATAAATCGCTCCAGAAACATGCTTGTAATCCAAAGCACTTGTATATTAAAGCAAATTTCCCCATAAGAAATAATGGAAACTCAGATGATTCATTCCATTTTATTTATAGGTTCTTCATTTTAAAGTCCATATAAAAAGATTATAGCAATGTGATAGGTTGTGTAACCATAAAAGGTCCATCCACAATTGGAAGCTTCCACAAGGAGATTAGAAGCAAAATCCAGCAGGAGCTACAGAGTATAAATGAGAAGAGAGGCGCCTCTTATGCCTTGTACACTCGATCGGACTTTTGAAAATGCAAAAGTCCTCCATGAGTCCGTCGGAAAGATAGAGAGCAGGTTCTCTATCTAACAAAAAGAGTCTGATGGAGGCTACACACGGCCGGACATTCCGAGGAAAAAAAAGCCTGTCTGACTTTTTTTCTCGGAAAGTCCAGCCGTGTGTACGAGGCACAAGTGTAGCAATATGTTGCTAAATGTTGTACTTTCATTAAAGCGGTTGTATAGTCCCCAAAAGTTTTTTTTTTTTTTAATCACCTGTAAGTCACAAGGCATAATGAGCTAGTATGCACGGCATACTAGCTCATTATGACATACTTACCTTGGAACGAGGCATCGGTAACTTACCTGGTCCACGCCGAGGGAGATGACATTTTGCCTCGGCGTGTCTTCTAGGTATCGCGGCTCCAGCACTGGGAGTGTCTGATGTCGCGCGGGAGACTTCTTTCCGGCAAGGTCCAGCGTCTGCCGGGCCTTAAGCCGAGAATCCCCTGTGAGCATGCGCTGCTGCAGTCAGCGGCTTATTGCGAGGGGAATATCTCCTAAACTGTAAAGATTTAGGAGATTTTTTTACCTACAGGTAAGCCTTATTATAGGCTTACCTGTAGGTAAAAGTCCAAAAATAGACTATACAACCGCTTTAAATGTAACCATATTGCTACACTTAGAGGCGCCTCACTTCTCTTTTACACTCAGTTGTGACATGACGCTACTTGTCTATCAAGTCAAAATTTGTTTTAAAAATGTTGCTTGTCTTGCAAAATGCTCTCAAACCAGGTTACTCTCAAACCAAAGTTTTACTGTATCTCAGATGAAACCATAGTCAAGTGATTGATATAAATATTTCAGTTCAGTTTCCAAAACATTGTAATGCATGTGTAGCTTGTTTTCCAGCTGTTTTTCCTCCTAATGATGATAACTTGATACATATCAAAATAACAGCTTCTGTATATACGTATGCTCAGCGCATACTTCTCAGCATTCTAGGAGTGTTCAATGCTCACTTTTTGTTTGCAGCTTTATAAAAATAAAGTTTTCAGCTGGTGCGCAGAATTATCTATTTAAAGTATCTACTGTATTATTTAGTTGTTCTGGCATCCACATACTAATGTCTTGTTCTGTTCATTTTATGAGCAGCATCTTTTGTAAGACTATAATAAAAATAAATATAGCTTGTTAGATGGCAGTCGTCAAAATAAGTGTATGAGTAATTGGGTACAATTTTATTTTGTATTTTATATACTGTATTTTTTATTTAATAATTTTTTTCACCACGACTTGCTGTTAAAAATATTTTACAATTAGTTTTTAGATCTATAGATGCATGGCTATACCTTTTTGTATAATTTTTTTTTTTATCATTGTTTCATGCCTGCCTTGTAGCCTTGGTGAAGGTGGCCCCCAAAACACATTGGCTTTTTTTTTTTAATGTGATCAATTATGAATAATTAAAAGCGCCTTGGACTCTTTTTGCCTTTTTGGTTTGGTGCTTTTTTTTGTAAAAATGTGATACTTTTGAGTTGCTTTGAGGTACCCATCGAGAGAGGCCGGTTTTGTTTGAGAGCTGCCTTACCAGAGCCAGTGATGTTCTTGGGAAAACTTCCTTATGTTTAATGCTTTGAATAAATATTGAAATCCCAGCACCTCCTAAGCCTGCATTCACACCTGAGCAGAGCGTATTCCTGGTGATGTGTTTTTTTTTTTTTTTTAAGACATTTTACAAGATTGAATCAAGCTTTAGACTTTTGTTTCCTGGGCTGGGGAAGGCAAAGGAGTTCTTCAGGCATGAAAACGCGCTTATCGCACTTTTACAGGTGCTCCCCTTGAAGTCTATGGGCCCAAAAATGCCTGACTACACTCAAAAAAATCTCATGTATTTTTCAGGAATGTACAAGTGTAAACCGAGACGATAAGAATTGGATTCTGCATGTTGAGCAGACGTAGTGAAACAAACTGAAAAACTAGAATTAAGCCTCGTACACACAACCGTTTTTCCCAGCAGGAAAACTGCCAGGAGAGCATTTGGACGGGAATCCTGGCCGTGTCTATGCTCCCTAGCAGTTTTCTTATCGGGTAAACAGCCGGGAATCCTGACAGGAAAATAGAGAACCTGGCACTCTATTTTCTCGTCGGCAGGGACGGACTGGCCATTGGGACTACAGGGAGTTTCCCGGTGGGCCGGCTTCAGTGACAGCGGCCTGGGAGTTTCTCACTTCTGCCTAATCTTGTCCCATAAGGGGGGCCCCCAACTGATTCTTTGCCCCGGGTGAAATAATGTCTAGCTTCCCCACTGGTACTGCCTATAAGAGTACCAGTACCAGCCGTTCTACTCTAATAAAGAGTGGCTAGTGAAGGGGGAGAGGGTGCTTGGGTGGCCGGGGGGGGAGTTGTCCGGCCGCTGTGGGAGAGACCTGTCATAGTGGGCCAGTCTGGATGAAGTCCAGGGCCAAATTTTTGTCCCAGTCCAGCCCTGCTCGTCGGGATTCCTGGCAGAGTGTTTCCTGCCGAGAAAACCGGTCCTCTGTATGCTTACCTGTCCATGGTAAACCCGCGCATGGTCGATACGACTTCAACGCATGCGTGGTAGCATACAACGATAGTGTGGGGTGTAGCAAGATGGCGACGGCATCGAATGTGACGAGCACTGGCTCGTCGTAGTCGATGACGTCACAGCGTTCTTGCCATTCAAAAGAACGTTGGTTCTTTTGAATGGCCGTCTGTATGCACGGCTTGGCAAGCCAAGCTTGCCAGGAATTCTGTTAGGAAAACCAACGTTTTTTTCCTGACGGGATTCTCTGCTGTGTGTACAAGGTTTTAGGGTGTTGGGGAATTAGGGTTAAATATGTATTTTTGGAGCAATAAAAACCTGACCGTAACGATAATAATTCCACACTCTGTCAGATTAAAAATAAATAAATTGAAGTGCTGATGACCATGTGATTTGTGCTGCAGTCTCATAAATATTTATAGCACAGGAAGAATGAATTGAAGAAATAACATGGTACAAAGATTGTGCTGTAACTCCTGGAAATCTATTACAGCTTTTATACGCTCCACTTAAAATATCTGAACAGGATCTGATCTTAATGAGTTGCCTTTCACTGCATTAAGGCGGAGTTCCACCCAAAAATGTATTTTCCGCTCATTTGTCTCCTCCCCTCCGTATGTGTAGCTACTGGCTTTTAATTTTTGCAGCGGTGGGCGGACCTCCGCTTTAAGTAAAACAGCCAAGCATGCTGCAGAACAGCTAGCCCTAGGGCTCCATTAACCCTATGAGCTTGGGGGTTGCTCAGTTGCATTGGATCCAGTGCAGCCAGCAGAGCTAAAGTGACCCTATTCACACAAGTGCACAATGCTAGGTAATGCCCATTACACACATTGGTGCATGTGGTGCTATTCATTCTGATTGACACCCAATACACCTTGTCGATGCTCCAAATGAGCTACATTCACCTGTTCTCTTGCATCAGGATATCTGGATTCTCTTTCAGGCTAGCACTTATTTACAATGATATTTTGCCTACTCTCTCCCTGTTTTAACCTCTAAAAACCGGCACTACTGAGCTGCAGGGAGGTCAAGGTGCTGCCCCATTCAGTTGAATGGGTCACGTTCGGCCAGTGGTACTGCAAGCTGAATGCAATAGGGGAATCAATTTGCCAAGCAGAAAGCAATATGCCAGCTGACATAATGTAAGGCTAGTTTAGTAAGCTTGTGCGCATAACCTTTTTTGCATCGGGAATAGAATCATTTATGTGCATTGTGTATTTATAGAACTGAACTTATACAATGTTGTCATGAAATAAATATCTCTTCTAACCCACATTGGACATTTTGTGTACCAATATCTGTACACTTTGATGTTGCACTGCTCTGAATCTGCACTGTTAGCAATTCTAAAATGCATTATTGTTGAAATGTTACAAAAGTCCTTGTTTTTCTTAAAGAAATTAAATAATTTTTTGCCACTTTTAAAGTTTGTTTCTTCTTTATTTTGCTTTGCTATGAATGAGACGGTCAACATTTTCTTTTTCATACATTACGGACACAGAGCAAGCCATAAGTCCTGACTGCCTGGGTTATGCACCACCTATAGGTAAATGAACACTGGCAGGACTGGCCACCTTATAACTCCTCCCTCTTAGGAAGCTCCTCAGTTTTTGTTTTTCTTGCCAGTATTTTAAGGTGATGGTCACTAAAGTATAACTCCCTGTGTTGTATGGTCATATTCCCAAGTACTTCCAGCAAGGATCAGGAGTTTGGTCAGATGGCTGGGACGCTAAGATGGATGGTACCGAAGCCCCACTAAGATAGATTCGGATATTTTGGTGGGGTTTGCCTGTAATCAGGGCCGGCCTTAGGCCTTTAGGCGCCCTGTGCGAGAAAGATTTACAGCGCCCCCTAGTGACCACGCCCCTCAGTAACCACACCCCTCCATAACCACGCCCCTCCATAACCACGCCCTTTCAGTGTCCACACCTTTCTCCAATACCGGCTCCATTTAAAGCCTTCCATTCCCAAAAAAAACAGATTACAAGCTATGATAAAAATACAACTTTTATTTACATAATAACGCCATCTATACTGTATATCACACGCTATAATAACACTGCCTATACTATAAATCACACGCTATAATAACGCCACATATAAAATAAATCACATGGTATAATAACGCCACATATAAAATAAATCACATGGTATAATAACGCCACATATAAAATAAATCACATGGTATAATAACGCCACATATAAAATAAATCACATGGTATAATACCACTACCTGTAAATTTACTATCAAATATCAAACATAATTACAATAAAGTATTTTTTAACTTTTGTATTTACTGTTCCTTTAAGAAACACCCTATTTAAATAAGAAAATACAAAAACAGACAATAAGCAGTACACTGCATTTATAAAAAAAGAATTTACTTACAGAAAAAAAGTTTTTACATCCGCTGCCTGCTTCTGTGGATTCTTGCGCTCCTTTGTCTTCTCAGTGCGCATGGCATATGAGCTCCTCATTCCTGCTCCTCATAGCAAGGCAAGGACAGCCGCCCACGCCGTCTTTCCGGCAGAATACGCCTGTGGCCTGCCAGTACTTTGTCCAGTTTTAAAGTTGGCCGCCGCACTGTTGCCGAGCGGCAGCAATCTTAATGAGTAACCCACAGACTGCCAGTGACAGTGATCTCCGACTCCTAACAAGGCAGGGACAGCCGCCCATGCTGTCATTCCTGCAGAATCCGTCTGTGGCCTGGCCTGCCAGCAGGGGCGTACCTAGAGCATTTGGCACCCGAGACGGATCCTATATCTGCCCCCCACGGTAAAATTTAAAATCCCACTGTGCCCCCTGCATCCTTCAATATCTCTGTCACTACTGTTTACCCCTCTCCACAACTGCACCTCTGGACCCCTTTACATTATACAACACCCTGCATCACTTTACAATTCACAGCCCCCCACAGCTCTAGACACCTATATGTTACACAGACACCCCCCTAACCGTTCTGGACCCCCTGCATGTCACGCAGACCTCCCTACAGTCTCCCCCTACAGTCCCCCCCTACAGTGCAAACCCCCCTTACAATACAGACCCACCCACACACAATACAGATCCCCCCCCAATGCAGAACCCCCCCCACACACAAAACAGACCCCCCCCCACAATGCAGAACCCCCCCCCCACACACAATACAGATCCCCCCACAATGCAGAACCCCCTCCCCCCTACAATACATAACCCCCTCCCCCCTACAGTACAGAACCCCCCCCCCCCGCAATACAAAACCCCCTCCCCCTACAATACAGACCCCCCACAATGCAGAACCCCCCCCCCACACACACACACAATACAGACCCCCCCCCCACAATGCAGAACCACACACAATACAGACCCCTCCACAATGCAGAACCCCCCCCCCACACACACACAATACAGACCCCCCCCACACACACACACACAATACAGACCCCCCCCACAATGCAGAACCACACACAATACAGACCCCTCCACAATGCAGAACCCCCCCCCACACACAATACAGACCCCCCCCACAATGCAGAACCCCCACACAATACAGACCCCCCCCCCCCACAATGCAGAACCACACACAATACAGACCCCTCCACAATGCAGAACCCCCCCCACACAATACAGACCCCCCCCCCCACAATGCAGAACCCCCCCCCCCCCCACACAATACAGACCCCCCCCCACAATGCAGAACCACACACAATACAGACCCCCCCACAATGCAGACCCCCACACACACAATACAGACCCCCCCCCCGCCCCCACAATGCAGAACCCCCCCACACACACACAATATAGATCATCTGAGCCACGTGCTGCACACAGCACAGGAAAAGGGGGAGGCGGCTGCACTCAGTGCACTGTGCTGGGCTGTCTGTCTCAGTCACAAGCAGCTGAGACTCAACAGACCCGCGGTGCTGCAAAGGGAAGGGGGATTATTGCTGCCGGGTCCCGGGTGTGCTGACGGCTCGCTCGGGTGCGACTTGCACCCTCCGTGCCTGCTGTGTGTAAGCCGCTGCCTCCCGGCTGTCACCAAGCATGCCACCCGGCGCCCGCTAACGAATCTGACTTTGACCATCGGAATCTGTGCAGGTCGTCAGGCGCCCATGTTGCTATGGTGCCCTGAGCGACCGCACAACCCGCACACCGCAAAGGCCGGCCCTGCCTGTAATGCGACCATTCAGCGCTGGACCCTACATATATGGAATCCTGCAAAGTTTGGTAATGACCAAGATGTTTTCCGGTATGGGCAGTGGAACCTACAGTATCTCACAAAAGTGAGTGCACCCCTCACATTTTTGTAAAAATGTATTATATCTTTTCATGTGATAACACTGAAGAAATTACACTTTGCTACAATGTAAAGTAGTGAGTGTACAGCTTGTATAAGAGTGTACATTTGCTGTCCCCTCAAAATGGCTCACACAGCCAATAATGTCTAAACCACTGGCAACAAAAATTAGTACACCCCTAAGCGAAAATGTCCAAATTGGGCCCAAAGTGTCAATATTTTGTGTGGCCATCATTATTTTCCAGCACTGCCTTAACCCACTTGGGCATGAAGTTCACCAGAGCTTCACAGGTTGCCACTGAAGTCCTCTTCCACTCCTCCATGATGACATCACAGAGCTGGTGGATGTTGGAGACCTTGCGCTCCTCCACCTTCCATTTGAGGATACCCCACAGATGCTCAATAGGGTTTAGGTCTGGAGACATACTTGGCCAGTCCATCATCTTTACCCTCAGCTTCTTTAGCAAGGCAGTGGTCATCTTGGAGATGTATTTATGGCCGTTATCATGTTGGAATACTGCCCTGTGGCCCAGTCTTTGAAGGGAGGAGATCATACTCTGCTTCAGTGTGTCACAGTACATGTTGGAATTTATGATTCCCTCAATGAACTGTAGCTCCCCAGTGCAGACAGCACTCATGCAGCCCCCGACCATGGCATTCCCACCACCATGCTCGACTGTAGGCAAGACGCACTTACTTTTTGTACTCCTCACCTGGCTTCCGCCACACACCATCTGAACCAAATACGTTTATCTTGGTCTCATCACATCACAGGACATGGTTCCAGTAATCCATGTCCTTAGTCTGCTTGTCTTCCACAAACTGTGGGCTTTCTTGTGCATTATTTTTAGAAGAGGTTGCCTAGGCTAATTTGATGCAGCGTATGGTCTGATTTTTGACAGGCTGATCACCCCCACCCTTCAACCTCTGCAGCAATGCTGGCAGCACTCATACGTCTATTTCCCAAAGACAACCTCTGGATATGACGCTGAGCATGTGCACTCAACTTCTTTGGTCGACTATGGCGAGGCCTGTTCTGAGTGGAACCTGTCCTGTTAAACTGCTGTATGGTCTTGGCCACCGTGCTGCAGCTCAGTTTCAGGGTGTTGGTAATCTTCTTTTAGCCTAGGCCATCTTTATGTAGAGCAACAATAATTTTTTCCGGATCCTCAGAGATTTCTTTACCATGAGGTGCCATGTTGAACTTCCAGTGACTAGTATGAGAGAATGAGCGATAACACCAAATTTAACACACCTGCTCCCCATACACACCTGAGACCTTACAACACTAACGAGAGCGGGAACGGTGCCTCAAAGTCGTCAGGAGCGGAGATATTGACCACAGCTAGGGGCTTATTAGTTGTCCCCACAGTGGGGTCCACTAAGGGTGACTATATGAAAGATTGAATCTTTCCCTTGCATCAGCATCAACTATATGCCTTGGGTATCTGCACAGTGCATTTCAACTAAGCCTTCGAATCTTTTGGAAATTGTCCACGGTCATCACTGGCTGCTTCTGGTTACCCTTTCCATCACTTTACCGCATACTGTATACGCAGTGGAAACCCTTACAGTTCCATCCCGTCGTCTGCCTATTAAGCCGATTTGGAGTCGGGACATCGCTATCCTATAAGCTTATATGACCTAATGAGTATATGCTTATTTGGGTCCACAGTTTCTGGTAAGCCTCCCATTTATTCCTTGGTGGCGGATCTACTAGCAACTTCCCACTTTATTTTTCCACAACAAGTCACTTTTGGTTGATTATTTGGATTTGGAATTGTTAGAGACCTTATCTTTTTACTATTATCTATGGATTTTTGAGCACTTATGGTGTTATCATTATATGACTATAAGTTTTGTTTTTATAGTCTCCTAATTTTTTTTATCACATATATTTAGCGCTACACTTTTTTGTTTTTGCAGCGCACTCCAAAAACACTCAATGAATCCCAGACGCATGTGCCATGTCAAAAAAACATATAGCTTCCATAGTGTAAAATAGTTAAGAATTTATTGGAAAGATAAAAAAATCACACTTACAATTAGAGCAGTGTAAATACAGCCTTAAACCTGCGGTGCCGGCCGGACACACACAGGTAAATCAGTTTCTGCTGGATGGTGAGTATGGTGGGTGGTGACGTTGATGCTCCGCTCCGCCCTACGTTGTTTCGCAATATAATTGCTTCTTCCAGGGGCCAGAAAGAAGCATTGGCCTTCTACCAGAGCCTTGAATTATTGGTTAAAATATCCCAGAGAATTTGTAGGTTGAAATGCAGTTCGGGGTCATAAGGTACATTTCCTTATTTAGTAGGCATGTACATTCGTTTTCATGTGAATGCATTTTCTTCCGAATTTCGTGTATTTTCGTTATCGTTTTTAACAAACGAAAACAAACGCGCAGAATCTAAAATCCGAAAGATCCGACATAAAAAAAGCTTTATTTTTGTTTTTGTTGCTACAACAGTTCGATATAGATAGGAGATTCAACATGACACTGACGATAGCAATCTGTGTCTATCAAACCTGCGGTCAAATGTGCTAACCTTAACTCTATTAGTTCAAGATTATTCTACATAGAGGAAAGATTCGACAGAGAGAGAAAAAGATTCGACATTATAGAGACAGTGTTGGGGTAGACCATTCGACATGAACGACGAAGATTCGACGAAGCATCGAAAAACATACAAACGTTGAATCTGTCATTGAAGGCTTATGGTGTCTGTCGAAATCGGCTAAACTGTACATTTCCGATCAAATGCTCGGCCCATAGGCTATAGAAGAATTGGAATGTTGGTTGACTAGTAATAATATTTTATAAACATAAATATTACTAGTGTCATACATCATTAGAATTATTCTATAGCTTGTAGGCGAAACATTCAACCAGAAATGTATGATTGCATCGTCGTACAGTTTAGCTGCTCCGTCAACTCTTCTTAGAACATTCGACAGACTCCATTAGCCTTCAATGACAGATTCGACCTTAATTAATTTGGATTTTCGAATGAATACATATTTTTAACGAAACAAAATAAATAAAAACTAATTTCGGGAGTAACTAAATAAATGTATTTTCCGGACGAAAACAACATTTCCGAAACAAGATATTTCAGTGTGCACATGTCTATTATTTATTACAACACACCACCACCTTCTGTACCATGCGCTCAACACTCCCAACACACCCATTTCCTTCTAGATCACCTTATCATTACATTTGCACAACTAGCATAACCACATATCTATACAACACACAAGTCAAATAACTTGTACAAAACCCAACACTTCCACCTATAACCCATTCGTCACATCCAATCACATGCTTTCTATCTTACTGCATTTACTCCATCTGCCTCTTGGGTAATGAATGAGGCAATGGTACAATATGATTCCAACCAATCACCTGCCAACTATTGTAATGAAGTTTTTTTGTTTGGGATTTATATAGAAAAGCTGTTTGTGCCAACTCGTTTTGCACATTTGCATATTATTATTATATAGTCTCCAGTCTTCTGGATTGTGTGGTTGCTCCGTTGGAATTTCTGCCCATTTAAGCGTATTTTTATAGCGAAGTAATGATGTATGACAAGAATAGTGCACTCCGCATTCAATATATAAATTATTTTAATAGGGTTGAAGTTAAGGCTCCGTTCAGGTCCTTTCATGTTCCTCCACACAAAACTGGTCAACAAAAGTGCTATGTAAAGTTTTGGATCTGAATTTACTGTTGGACACTGGGAGATAAGGATGATTTTTGTATAGCTTCATCCCAGTTTCATCGTCTTCCCAATTTTTTTAAAATCTTAGAATAAAGCAGAGATGGGCAAACCTGTAAACGAAAATGTATGTGGGTAAAGGCATGTACCTACAAAAGAAAAGTGTAAACACTTAGGCCGGTTCACACAGGGGCAACACGACTTCCAGCGCGACTTTGCGAAACGACTTCGGCACGACTTACAACGTGACTTTAAAGCGGAAGTTCACCCAAAAATAAATTTTTAACATTACATTCAGCCAAGTTGTCCTAATGACAATCGGCTGTTTTTTTTTTTTTTTTCGTACATACCGACTTTCACCGCCGCTTCCGGGTATGTCGTTTTCGGGACTGGGCGTTCCTATCTAATTGACGGGCTTCCGACCGTCGCATACAGCGCGTCACGGGTTGCCGAAAGAAGCTGAACGTCGGTGCGGCTCTATACGGCGCCTGCACACCGACGTTCGGCTTCTTTCGGCAACTCGTGACGCGCAGTATGCGACGGTCGGGAGCCTGTCAATCAGATAGGAACGCCCAGTCCTGCACAAGACATACCCGGAAGCGGCGGTGAAAGTCGGTATGTACGGGGGAAAAAAAAAAAAACAGCCGATTTGTCATTAGGACAACTCGGCTGATTGTAAGGTTAAAAATTGATTTTTTTGGGTGAACCTCCACTTTAAGTTGCCTCCAGGACAGGCGACTTTGCCAGTGGCCAATCAAACAATAATCAGCTCTGTGGGAGGGAGGGGTTTGCCTGAGACAACTATTTTCTCTTCCTGTAAAGTTGCTTCAGTTAAAGTGGAGCTCCACACTAAAGTGGAACTCCCGCTGATCGGAACCCTCCCCCCTCCGGTGTCATATTTGACACCTTTCAGGGGGGAGGGGGGTACAGATACCTGTCTAAAGACAGGTATTTGCACCCACTTCCGGCCACACTGCCCTGTTGTGTTCTGGGAACACTCGACTCCCAGAACACAGCGGGAGCCAATCGGCAGGCGTAGCGTGACTCGCGCATGCGCCGTAGGGAACCGGGCAGTGAAGTCGGAGCGCTTCACTTCCTTGTTCCCAAACCGAGGATGGCGTGGGGGGGCAGCAGAGTGATGAGTGATCGCTCGTCCTCTGCTGCGGATGGCGCTGGACTCCAGGACAGGTAAGTGTCCTAAAATTAAAAGTCAGCAGCTGCAGTATTTCTAGCTGCTGGCTTTTAATATATTTTTTTTTCAGCGGACATCCGCTTTAAGACAGTGATCCGACTTTGGAGGCAACTTCCATTGAAATCTATGGGTACAAGTTGCCTACAAGTTGCCTTGAAGTAGTACAGGAACCTTTTCTGAAGTCGGAGCGACTTCAGTAGTGTACATTAAGACGGCTCTCATTCACTTCAATGGAATTTCTCATGTCGCGCGACACAAGTCAACACAAGTCGGATCCCAAGTCACTGTAGTGGGAACCGGCGCTTACATTTGCCAGTGGCTATACATTATAACAACACTACATGGATTATAATCCCTCCAACTCCCAAATGGGCAGAAGGAAAGGTATGTATTTGTACATTTTATAGGCATTTATTTTTCACAACATTTTACCTCAATCTCTGTTGGTGATACCACATCAGGGTATGCCCTACCTTTTGAGTTTCCCTGCAACAATTAAGTACATTATTACCATAACAGAAGAAATTTACATGTCCTTAATTCCATTATTATTACAAGAACAAAAAACTAAAATGAAGCCTGCCAGGAAAGCTGTTGGGCAGCCAATTCTAAGCTCCATCCAGCACATTTGGCTGCCTATGTCCACCACCTAGATACAGTGATAGCTCTGGGGCAGAGACCATCTGTGACAAAAGTGTGTTCTGTTCCACCAATGGCCGCCTCCAGAACTGTACAAGAGCCATGGATGTGCCATATGCTATACTGATAAACTATGCTGACACGCTAACGTTATCAAAGCATTTCACTGGCAAATTCTGCACCTGGCAACCAGCTTTAGAATTGTATTGGGTTTTTAACCATTTCAGTCCTGGAAGGTTTTACCCCCTTAATGACCAGGCCATTTTTTCTGCGATACGGCACTGCGTATGCTGTACCCAAACAAAACTGTTGTCCTTTTCTCCCCACAAATAGAGCTTTCTTTTGGTGGTATTTGATCACCTCTGCGGTTTTTATTTTTTGCGCCATAAACCACAAAAAAAGCAACAATTTTGAAAGAAAAAATTATATATTTTACTTTCTGCTATAAAACATATCCAATAAAAAAAATTATTTCTTCATCAATTTAGGCCAATATGTATTTATGCTACATATTTTTGGGGGAAAATCCCAATTAGCATATATTGATTGGTTTGCGCAAAATTTATCACGTCTACACACTATGGGATAGATTTAGGGTTATCTGTGTTCCCTAAGTGTGCATACTAACTGTGTGGGGGATGAACTCATTGCAGGAACAGAGAGATCTGTGTTCCTGATTAGCAGGAATCACAGATCTCTCTGTTCCTGTCTGACAGAATAACAGTCTGCTTTGTTTACATCAGCAGACCACCGTTCTGTCATTCCCCGGCGGCCATCGCAGCCGCTGGGTCCACTGATTGGCTTCCGCTGTGCCCAATCATGGCAGGAGCAGGTCGCCATCGGCGTGCATGCCCCAGAATAGGTTACTCGAACAATGTACAGGTGCGCTGTTTCGTGTAGTCGGGCCACCTTGCCGCAGTATGTGCAGTGGGCGGTCTGCAACCGGTAAATACTCCAAAACTTTTTTTTTAAATAATAACATATTTATAAGTAAGAAAGAAATATGTTATTTACCATATACATGTGTCTGTGTGAATATTTTATTTGAAGTCATAAGAAAAGCATGTTTGGTGCAGAACTAAGGCTCCAATCGCGAATAAAGAGTTTATTGATATGAATTATTTATTTTTACTCCAAAGGCTGTTTTTTATTTTATTGCACATGTGACCAGCAGCAGAGGACTAGAAGCTCCTCCTGCTTACAGTATGTTACCCTGCAGACAGGATGGGAAAGATCTGGCTCATGTGACAGCTGTATATTGATTAGGAAAAAGGTATTTAGATGTTTTTTTTTTTTATTAAAATATTTACAGTGCCATCATCCATATACAGAAATAGAAGGGACAAAGCAAAATAAACAGTATCACTTTAACCACTTCAATACTGGCCCATTGTAATATGACGTCCACAGATGGGATCTCCCATCCTGGGTGGATGTCATATGACGTCCTGGGCTTTGTGGGGGGGATATTTGAATGATGCCTGCAGCTAGAGGCATCATTCAGATATCCTTCTCTTCTGCCGGCTATTCTGTGCAACATAAGAATGATCATAGCGGCGTTCCGCCGCTTGATCGTTCTTGTAGGCGGCGGGAGGGGGCAATCCGCAATCCGGTGCTTCTCCGGGCTCTCCCGTGCCATCGGGGGCCCAGAGAAAGAATCGTCCGGCGCTAGCAGGAAGCATAGAGATGACTGGTGACCAGATGGTCACCAGTCATCTCTATGACCGTCGGAGGACCCGGGCGCGATGTGATGATGTCACGCCTGGGTCCTTGTATGTAAACAAAGCCGCGATTGCGGCTACTAAACAACAGTAATCATGAGATCGGTGACATTTTTTTCACCGATCTCATTCTTTCCAGCCTGGAGGAGAGATGCGGGGTCTTATTGACCCCGCATCTCTCCATAAAGAGGACCTGTCACACACATTTCCTATTACAAGGGATGTTTACATTCCTTGTAATAGGAATAAAAGTGATAAAAAAAAAAAATTAAAACGCCCCGGTAGCTAGCGCGCAGAAGCGAACGCACACACAAGTCCCGCCAAAATATGTAAATGCCATTTAAACCACATATGTAAGGTATCGCCGCATGCGCTAGAGTGCCAGCACTAATTCTACCACTGGATCTCCTCTGTAAATCTAAACTGGTAACCTGTAAACATTTTCAAAGTGTTGCCTATGGAGATTTTTAAGTATCGAAGTTTGGCGCCATTCCATGAGTGTGCGCAATTTTAAAGCGTGACATGTTAGGTATCTATTTACTCGGTGTAACATAATCTTTCATATTTTACAAAAAAATTGGGCTAACTTTACTGTTTTGTTATTTTTTTAATTCATGAAACATTTTTTTCCCAAAAAAAAGGCGTTTGAAAAAATGATTGCGCAAATACCGTGCAAGATAAAATGTTGCAATGGCCGTCGTTTTATTCCCTAGGGTGTCTGCTAAAAAAAATATATATAATGTTTGGGGGTTCTGCGTAATTTTCTAGCAAAAGAATGATGATTTGTACATGTAGGAGAGAAGTTCCAGAATAGGCCCGGTATTGAGGTGTGTATAAAAGCCCTGTATTGAAGTGGTTAATTGATGATGTGATTTTTTTATTTTATCTGATCAAATGTAACCAATGTTGATAATTTCCAGAGCTCCTTATCCTATCTAACATTGCTTTGACATATTTTATTAGTGAGATTACCACCTCTATAACTGGCCACTTTTTATTATTGTGTTGTGATTTATATCGAGCTGCCTGGGATTTTGCTGTGAACTTGGCCATAAGTAATTATAGTAACAAATGGCTCATCTTTCTAAGAATACTTCAGCTATGCCAATCATTCAGGACATCTGTAGCAGCTTGAATTTACTTTTACTACAACAATATGTAATTCATTTGTCATAAAAAAATTCAAGTTATTCCTGAAATGTGGAACCAGTAAACTGACAGCTGCTGCTAGCTATATTTAGCACTAAATGAATTCGTATTAGATGCTCTCATTGCAGTTTTATATGCGCCTTTTGTATGTTCTGTTTTTCAAAGCACAGTTAAAGTATACACATTGCAAATCTGGGCATTGAAACCAAAAACCTGACAAGAGGTCATAAGTAGAGTATACATTTAGTTAAAAACACATCAAAACAATTAGCAGATGCAGAGATATAGACTGACAAAGCTGTATGGGCCGGATTCAGATACGAGATACGACGGCGTATCTCTGGATACGCCGTCGTATCTATGAGTGCGGGCCGTCGTATCTATGCGCCTGATTCAGAGAATCAGTTACGTATAGATTTCCCTAAGATCCGACTGGCGTAAGTGTCTTACACCGTCGTATCTTAGGCTGCATATTTTTGCTGGCCGCTAGGTGGCGCTTCCGTATAGTTACGTGAGGAATATGCTAATTAGGTATTTACGCCGATTCAGAAACGTAGGTCCGGCCGGCGCATTTTTTTATGTTTACGTTAGACTTTTTCCGGCGTAAAGTTACCCCTGCTATATGAGGCGTAGCTAATGTTAAGTATGGCCATCGTTCCCGAGTTTTGAAATGTTTACATCGTTTGCGTAAGTCGTTCGCGAATAGGGCTTTGCGTAAGTTACTTTCACGTCGAAACAATGAGGCTTTGCGGCGTAATTTCGAGCATGCGCACTGGGATTCTTTCATGAACGGCGCATGCGCCGTTCACAAAAAACGTAAAATACGCAGGATCATCTTAAATTTAAATAAAACACGCCCACAACATCCCCATTTGAATTAGGCGGGCTTACGCCGCCACACATACGTTACGCCGCCGTAACTAAGGGCGCAAGTTCTTTCTGCATACGGAACTTGCGCCCAAAGTTACGGCGGCGTACCGTATCGGAGATACGTTATGCCAGCAGATAGATAGAAAAATCTATCTGAATCCGGCCCCTTGACTTTTGCTGTGAAAGTAGTGCCACCGCCTTCTCCTCCTCCAATTCCCCTATTGGTCAATTAAACTGCCATTTCAATAAAGGACCAGCAGGGTGACTTGGGGTGCATGACAAGGAATGGCAAAGCCTAAAGTGGAACTAAACATCTAAGCATCACAAATTGAAAACTCTATTCAATACATTTTTAATATTCAATTAAAACAATCTTTTTGACCACTTAGTCTGGCTTTCGCTCGCTACACTCCACTGGAACTTCCCTACTGAAACTCACTAATGACCTACTAACTGCTAAAACCAATGGCCACTACTCCATACTCATAATACTCTCTGCAGCCTTTGATACTGTTGACCATCCCCTCCTCTTCTAAAAGCTCCACTCTCTTGGCCTTCAAGATTCTGCTCTCTTCTGGCTTTCCTACCTATCACAGCGTTCCTCCAGTGTTACCTATAACTCTGTTTCCTCCTCCCAACTTCCTCTTTCTGTAGGGGCACCTCAAGGTTCTGTCCTCGAAACCCTTCTCATCTCCATTTCCACCTCCTCACTTGGCCTGTTAATAAACTCCCATGGCTTCTAGTACCACCTATATGCTGACGACACACAAATCTATCTCTCTACTCCTCTCCTCACTCCTTCAGTCTCCTCTCGCCTTACTGACATATCAACATGAATGTCACGCCACTTCCTCAAACTCAATCTTCCTAAAACCACACTCATAATTTTTTCTCCAGCCTGTGCCCCCCCCCCCCCGACTTCTCCATCAAGATCAATAATACAACCATCAGTCCCTCCCCTCATGCCAAGGTACAAGGTGTAATCCTAGACTCTGACCTGTCCTTTCAGCCCCAAATTCAATCACTGTCCAAATCCTTCAGACTTCACCTGCGAAACATTTCCAAAATACGTCCCTTTCTAACTGTTGACACCACTAAGCAACTTATTCACTCCCTTGTTATCTCTCACCTTGACTATTGTAATGCCCTCCTCATTGGCCTACCTCTCCGCAAGCTATCCCCTCTTCAGTCTTTCATGAATGCCGCTGCCAGACTCATCCACCTTACCCAACCCACTCCTCTCGGTCAATCCCTCCACTGACTTCCCAACGAATACAATTCAAAACACTAACAATAACATACAAAGCCATTTACAATTTTGACCCAAGTTACATTACCAATCTTATCCTAAAAAATCACATGTTCTCTCCACTCCTCCCAAGACCTGCGGCTCTCTAGCTCCCTTATCTCCTCCTACCATGCTCATCTCCAAGACTTCTCCAGAGCCTCTCCCATCCTCTGGAACCCACTGCCACAATCTATCCGGTTATCTCCCACTCTGTCCACTTTTAGGTGATTCCTAAAAGCTCATCTCTTGTGGGAGGCCTATCCTGCCTTTAGCTAACAACCAAATCTTTTACTCCCCTCATCAGTTCATCCCTTTCAGACTCTACCTTTTGTTTCACCAGCCCCTCCCTCTTAGATTGTAAGCTCACAGGAGCAGGACTCCTCTAACCCTCTTGTTTTGAATTGTACTGTTGGTGTAGTGTCTCCCTCTACATTGTAAAGCGTTGCACAAACTGTTGGCGCTATATAAATCCTGTATAATAATAAATTCGCTCATTTACAGCCAATGGCTGAGAGCACGGATCGGGAGCCGATTGGCAGTCCTTTTTGGTCATGCCCCTTCGGCAGAAGCCGGCTGAATGGTCGGCTTCTGTCAGACCGGTTGCAGTACACATGGTCTGATTGCTGACCGACATTTGGCCCATGTGTACGGGGCTTAAGATGGAAAGGCATTCTCTGCCCTCTTCCTCCCCCTTTCCTTCTCCAAGTGAACAGACTGACTCAAACTTCTCTGTCCACTTGTGGGTGAGGTCTACTGCACCCATGCATGTTGGGCTAACACCTCGCCCGAAGGCGTGTTCACCAATAACTGGGACCAGGTGGAGGCTGCGGTCATGTGAAGAATCAAACATTAAGGCAGTCCCCCGGCTTACAGATGAGCCACTTGTGTGCAGAAATAATGCACAGAGTTCCTCTGTGGGATGGTTTGTCCCATGTCACTATACACTTGTAACTGATGTATGTTTAGTATTCAGAGAGATGTGCAGAGTCTTCGTCCACTCCACCAGTCCAGCATACCTCTGTTACTTCATTTTCAGTAACAGAGTAGAGTCCTGCCGAGCATATAGCGAGTCTCATGTGTGCTCATTAGCTCTTTCCTTCCTGTATTGTGTGATTAGGCCATAGATCTCACGCTAGTCTACTCCTGGTGACCATAGAAGACAGACAGCCAGGGAGGAAGTCAGGGCATGGACCCCCTCACTAGCAAAGGACCTGTCACCTAACCAGGTACCATGCCAAACAACTGGTTGCTGTAGCTGTTCTTCCTTACAGTTGCCCATGGCAACTACCAACTCGTCCTTACCTTGTTAGTTAGCCTTTAATAGCGGTGTTACACATATCCCATAGTGCTCTTACAGACCCAGGTTCTTAGGAATATGCCAAAACCCAACATGCACCCCTTAATTAACTTCAGACCAGGCTCAAATCAGTTGTACAATTTTTACTGAAAATTCTGAATAACATGTACAACAGGAATAATCATAATTTGTGGCACCAGCTGTTGTGAACTTTAAAAATTAAAGTATTTATACTGCCAGTTCAATAATGTGTATATACTTTAGTCTGCATGATGTGGGTACAGGTTCACTTTAACTTTAGAGGGAAAAAGCAAGTTTTGCATACAAATGGATCTACTGAGCATTTTGACACGTGATTTTAACTGAAGGTAATCTATCATTAGGTACTTTTCACCAGCTTGCATTGCCTTAGTTTTCAATACAGCTATTTAAAAAAATGAATACCATTGGCAGATATATAAGTAAATGTTTCTGTAATTGTAGGAAACTACACTATATGTCACATAAAGACGAGTTTGGGGTGGGGGAACTTGACTGGCCTGACCTCAACACCCAACAGAACACCTTTGGAATGAATTAGGCCCCTTTCAGACGGACGGCAGTTTTGCCGCAATTAAAAGCATGTACATTTTCAGTGAAATTCAAGGCTCTGGGCACTGCGATTAACTGCATTTGTACATTGCGATTATGTCTGGTTAAATGCGGCCGCGTTTAGCTGCGGTAGTCATTTCCATAGCAACCCTTTTTATTTATTTTTTATTATGATGTGCTTCCTGTTCTTTTTTTTTTCTCATGCTGCTATCCGCAGTTGACACAAAAGACTGCGATTACCTGCGGTTAAGTGCATATAGCTTCGCTAAATCGCACCTGGACGCATTCAATTCAATTTTTTCTATTCGCACCAAACCGCATGCAAAGAAATCGCAGCTGAAAGTTGTGTGTGAATGGGGCCATAGGAAAGCATTGTGTGCTTTTAGCTGTGGTAGAAAACTAGAAAATCCGCAGCTAAAAGCACCATTCTATCCATCCGTGTGAAAGGGACCTTAGAGTGAAGACTGCGAGTCAGGCCTTCTTGTCCACATCAGTGCCTGACCTCACAAATGCACTTATGGAAGAATGGTCAAGCATTCCCATATACAAACTCCTAAACCTTGTGAACAGCCTTCCCAGAAGAGTTTAAGCTGTTATAGCTGCAAAGGGTGGGCCAACTCAATTTTAAACCCTACGGACTAAGACTGGGATGCCATTAAAGTTCATGCATGTGTAAAGACAGGTGTCAATACTTTCGGCAAAATAGTGTAGATCATATATAGCTGAATTTGTTTACTGTAAAACTAAAGCATATCTAAGCCCCAAAACAAAAATGTATTATATTTCAGTTTACCAATCTTTAAATTAGGTGGCTACATTAGTTTTCGTTCTCTGACTTTCTTTTTTTTATCTGATGATCCTTAAATTTACTCACTTCCTGCCCATTCATTTCTACACTAATTTATTCATTGTATCTCTCGGGGGGGGGGGGGGGTCCATGGGTGTGGCGCCTGCAAACCGACCTTAAACAGCGGCTGCTGTTTCTCCAGTGTGAAAGCCCAAGGGCTTTCACACTTGAGCGGTGCGCTGGCAGGACGGAAAAATAAGTCCTGCTAGCCGCATCTTTGGAGTGGTGTGTATACTGCTCCTTCACCACTTCTGCCCATTGAAATCAATGAGACACCGCGCCTCTGCAGAGGCGCATTGCGGGCGGTTTTAACCCTTTCTTGGCTGCTAGCGGAGGGTAAAACCCCCCCGCTAGCAGCCGAATAACGACTCAAAATTAGCGGTAAAGCGCCGCTAAAAATTGTGGCGCTTTACCGCCACCGCACCTCCCGCCCCAGTGTGAAAGAGGCCTAATACATTTTTTGTTTTAAGGTTTCAAAATGCTTGAGTGTAATCTGTTTCTTTTATCATCAATCATTTTAGGCTAAAATAGACTTACCAGAGGTCAGGAAAACATCTCGCCCAAGACCACAACCTTCTCTATATGTCTACTCCCCTAAGGGTCTCCTTATCTCTATTATCCGTAGGGTTCTCCTATCTAACTTGAAAAAAAAAAAATTGCTAAAAAATTCTTACGTCCTTTCTCTATTAACTGAAACCTTATTGATTGTTACTGGCAAAAATTCAACTTTTGTAACTATTGTTTGTGAATCAAACACCAAGTTAACGTTTAGTTTTACTTGCACTTAAAATTACATTAATAAAAAATAAAATAAAAACAGTACTTTTTTATTTTCTTAATAAGGTTTACTGTAATTTTTTTTTAGAATACTACTTGAAAAGGATAGTTTCAGAGAAATGGTTTTATTAAATGAAGCACTGTTAATTTTAATGTCAAATTTCGATTTAGTTTTAACCAAGTTTTAGTCGTATTTTAGTCATTTGAATTGTTTTATTTATTTTTTCTCTTATATAAATTTCTTTATTGGTTTTTGCAAAATACATATACCATAACACATACATTTAGACTCTATTTTGAGCTCACGCAGGAGCTTTGACAAATACTTTATTATATCCACATTTACATTACCACAAGAGTCTCATTCTCCCCCCAATCAACTCATAACTTGGTGTAATTTGTATACCCCCTTGCTTTCTTATCTTAAATTGCTTCATGTTTTTGCTCTCTAGACTTCCCACATGTTCACTCCCATCTATCTTCCTTACCTTATTCATATTTCTTTATAGTTAGCCCATAGACTGTTCCGATGCAATTGTAGGATCGGTTATCCAACTAGACCATACTTTCTCATATTTTTTTTGATTTCCTCTGTTACAATATGTATCTTTATTTAAAGGTAAATTACTATTTACTAGATATTTCGAAAAGGCTAGCTACGGTGGAGCCGTTTTTTCCCAGTTTAATATAATTGCCTTTTTCGCGTAGAAAAGTAATAGACTTATTTGTGTTCTCTTTGCCGCGGCAAATCCTAAAAGGCAAATCGCTATGCTCTGTTCTAGAGCGACAGATGTAACTACCACAATCACGTCTATGACTCCTGCCCAGAACATGACGATAGCTGGGCAGGTCCAGAATACATAAATAAAATCTCCTGGAACCTGTCCGCATCTCCAGCAGTTCTGAGAATTTCATGGACTTATTTTATGTAGTCCATATAGTGTATAATAAGCTCTATGTGTTATCTTAAATTGTATACTTTTATCTTGTAAAGAGACCAATGTCTGAAAGGGGAATCTCCATATATCTTCCCAACCTTCTTGTTTTATTTTTAGTTATATTTTAGTTGACTAAAATCTCCAGTACCCACCTGAACTTTATCGGCAAGCTGTATTAGCTGAGAGATGCAGGCTCACTCTGTTTGCCTGGGAATTCTGGAGCAATGCCCTGCAAACCACATAAGAGGAACTTTTCCATCGGGTTCGTGTCTGTCTGGATGGGATGGGTGTCCCCTCCCAGCAAGGTAGCAGTGCTTAGCACTGTGTAAAAAAACAGCCTCGTAAGACCATTCAGTTCTCTGCCCTGTGCACCCCCTCACTTCCATCTACTGTACCATCCCCTCTTGCAGCCAATAAAGTTTTACATTTTATATATATATATATATATATATATATATATATATATATATATATATATTTTTTTTTTTTTAAAGTTGCACTTCTGTTTGTCAAAAAGCAATATTGTTGTTTGTTTATGACACTTTTTATTTATATAGACATTATATATCACAACGGCTAAAGCTCCATTCACACTTGTAGGTCTTCAAATTTGCGCTGACTTTAGAGTGCAACTTTGACCCAACTTTGGATGGTTGCAACATGGATACTAATTTGGCTTTGACCAGTGATAATGGACAACTGTTGCTAAACAAGTTGCCTTGTATAACATTCAGGTACAACTTTCATGCAACTTCTGAGGGTCAACATTGAAGTCTATGGCCCTCAAGATGCATGAAAGTCAGGCCAAAGTAGTGCATGAACTACTTTGAAGTTGCTGCAAATTTAAGTCATGCATATATGAATGATTATCATTTTTAAAACATGGGGAACAACTTGTCATGCGACTTTGATGTCCAAGGTTGCATGAGAAGTTGCACAAGTGTGAGCCTAAGTCTGTGTTTGTAGTGCATGTTCAAACCTCCATACCTTAACCACTTCCCTACCGCCCATAGTCATATGACGTCCACAGATGGGATCCCCCATCCTGGGTGGACGTCATATGACGTCCTGGGCTTTCAGGCCGTCTAGGGGGTGGCCGCGATGTCCAACGGGCACCCGAGATTGCCTGCAATCATGGCAGGACTGCGGATCTGTGTGTGAAAACACACAGATCCACAGTCCTGTCAGGTGAGGAGATCGATGTGTGTGTTCCCAGTACAGAGGAACACACACCGGTCTCCTCCCCTGCCTCCCTGCCCCCTACAGTTAGAATCACACACTAGGAAACATATTAACCCCTTCAGCCCCCGCTAGTGTTAATCCCTTCCATGCCAGTCACATTTATACAGTAATCAGTGCAGTTTTATAGCACTAATCGCTGTATAAATGTGAATGGTCCCAAAAATGTGTCAAAAGTGTTCGATATGTCCGTCGCAATGTCACGGTCACAATAAAAATTGCAGATCGCTGCCATTAATAGTAAAAAAATAAAATAAAAATGCAATAAAACTATCCCCTATTTTGTAGACGCTATAACTTTTGCGCAAACCAATCAATACACGCTTATTGCGATTTTTTTTTACCAAAAATATGTAGAAGAAGACATATCGGCCTAAACTGAGAAGAAAAATCGTTTTTTTATAGATTTGTTGTGGATATTTATTATAGCAAAAAATAAAAACTGAAGAGGTGATCAAATAGCACCAAAAGAAATCTCTATTTGTGGGGAAAAATAGAGCGTCAATTTTGTTTGGGAGCCACGTCGCACGACCGCGCAGTTGTCAGTTAAAGCGACGCAGTGCCGAATTGCAAAAAGTGCTCTGGTAAGGAAGGTAGTAAATTCTTCCGGGGCTAAAGTGGTTAAATAATAACATGTTATTAGATTTTTACTCCAGGAATATATGAGTTTGGAAATTCTAGAAAAAAGCTTAGTAATACATTACAATTTAACCACTTAGCGCCCGCCGCACGACTATTTACGTCCAAAGAATGGCACGTACAGGCAGATGGGCGTATATATACGTCCCTGCCTTCTATCGGGTCGGGGGTCCGATCGGGACCCCCTCCGCTGCGTGCGGCGGGCGGCTTACCTCCGGAAGCGATCCGACTCGAGGGGACGGCTGTTCGTTTCTGTCCGTCCCCTCGTGATGGCTTCCAGCCAATCCTGTGAGCCGTCGCCGTGTCACTTCCTCTGCCTGTAAAATGTAAACATAGGCAGAGGAAGTGATGCAGCTCTCATCTCGGCAGTATTTTCAAACCGCCGAGATGAGAGAAGAGTCGCACCTAACACTACACTGACACCACACACACAGGCACATTTAACCCCTTCCGATCACCCCCCCACCCCCCTGTCACTGAATGCAGTGATCATATATGTACTGATCACTGCATTTAGTGTCAGTGTGACAGTTAGTGTGACAGCCAGTTAGTGTTAGGTCCAGGGTAGCCCCGTACCCCCCCCTAATAAAGTTTTAACCCCTTGATCACCGCCCTAGTTAACCCTTTCACTCCCTATTGCCAGTGTCACTAAGCGATCATTTTTCTGATCGCTGTATTAGTGTCACTGTTGCCGCTAGGAAGCAAATTTTTTTTTTATTGTGATTTTTTTTACTAAAGACATCTGGCTGAATAAATTTTGGCCTAAATGTTTGACTAAAATTTAGTTTATTCAATTTTTCTTATAACAAAAAGTAAAAAATATTGTATTTTTTTCAAAAATGTCGCTCTATTTTTGTTTAAAGGTGCAAAAAATAAAAATTGCAGAGGCAATCAAATACCATCAAAAGAAAGCTCTATTTGTGGGAAGAAAAGGACGCGAATTTTGTTTGGGAGCCACGTCGCACGACCGCGCAATTGTCTGTTAAAGCGACGCAGTGCCGAATTGTAAAAACGCCTCTGGGCATTTAGCAGCATATTGGTCCGGGGCTTAAGTGGTTAATTCGATTTTAGTCAACTAAATTACACTGGAGATTTTAGTTGAATAAATGAAAATTGGAATTGATTTTCGTCACAGTTTTTGTCAATTGACTTAATTCTGATTTTATTTTTGTTTCGTTTTCGACACTGAAAACATGCAGCTGCCGAAAACTATTTTCGTCTACAAAATTAGCACTGGAATGAAGTGAAATTCTTTAATTGCCGTGTTTAAAAAAAGTCAGCAGTTAGCAGCTCTGCTTGTATTTGTTTTAAAACATGAGCTGTTCAGTAAGACAGGGAGAAGTGTCACAATGTGCAGGACAAGCAGAATGAGATAACAGCTGTTTCCCTTTTCAGAGGATCAATTGAAGCTTATATAAAACAGATGTAAAGCCAGAGTGCCATGCCTGACAGGCCAGTACCTAGACAATTCTTATCATCTGCCATGTTTCCAGGGGTGTAATGTTTCTAATGCTGCCATAGATTATTAAATTCTCCATCTTCTGAGGCTATAAAAAGATGCTCTTGTATTCTAATGAAGAAGTGTTTACACTGCACCCAAGGTCATTTAGGTCTCTTGCACATGAACCTAATAATTTACCAATGTTTAGGTCTCATTCACACAGGCGTATTTATGTGTAAACCCATGGGAAGGGCCATCTTTGCCCGCACAGGATGCACAGGTGGTCTCTGCATCTGCCTGCAGCCCGCCTCATTAATATCTATTTGGTTGTAGCAGTTGTATAGACACAGGGCCCAGTGTGGGTGCCGGTGCAGGTGAGCGTCCCCAACCACACTCTGGGGGTTATTTACGAAAAGGGAAATCCACTTTGCACTACAAGTGCACTTGAAATTGAACTGAAAGTACAATTGAAAGTGCAGTCGCCGAAGATCTGAGGGGGGCATGCAGGGAAAATAAAAAACACCAATTTCAGAGGTTCACCTCAGATCTACAGCGACTGCGCTTACAAATGTACTTTGAAGTGCACTTGCAATGCACTTGTAGTGCAAAGTGGCTTTGTCTTTCGTAAATAACCCCCTCTGTCTGCATTTGGCACACAGCTGTCCTATTGAGAACAGCATGTGTGTCCGTACAGTCGCTACACCCTAATAGACATGGATGGGACTGCCTGCACATGGATGCATGGTACACCTGTACTTCCTGTGCGGGGAAAGGCGGTCCTTCTAACAGGTGTACACATAAGTACATGTACACCCATGTGTGAATGAGGCCTTATACACAGGATCTCACTGGCAGAAAGATCCTGAGTAAAACATGCAAGCTATGGGCCGGATTCACAAAGCACTTACGCCGACGTATAACAAGTTACGCCGACGTAAGTGCAAATGTGCGCCGTCGTATCTGTGCGCAAGACCCACAAACAGAGATGCGCCTAAAACCAGGCTACACCCCGCCAACGTATCTTGCTTACGCGGGCGTAGAGTGGGCGCACATTTAGGCTGGGAGCATGATGCTGCTCCCATTGATTAGTCATTCAAACATGCAAATGAGGGAAATACGGCGATTCATGAACCTGCGTGCGCCCGACGCAGGCTACGAGAGGTGCGCGTTGTATGTCCAGCGTAAAGTTAAGCCCCATAAAGGAGGTGTAACCCAGCAGCAGACATGCAAAGGTCTGCACCAGGGAACACAAGCCGGCCAAGCCAAGCCGGCGTATTTTAAGTTGGACGTGTATCTGGCTGGGCGTAGGTTACGTTCATGGCATACGCAGTGATCCAGTGTATTTTAGGCAGTTGTTCCGACGTGGTTGTGAGCATGCGCAGGGGGATGCGTCCACGTCACGATGCATGCGCAGTTCGTTAAACGTACTTGTCTGGCGCTCGGACCATCATTTGCATGGGGTCATGCCTCATTTGCATGGGTTTGCATGGGTCAAGCCCACTTCCACCTACGCCGGCCTGCGCCTTCGAAACCTACGCCACGCCGACGCAGCGTTGGGAGCACTGGCTTCCTGAATTCCATGCTTGCCTCTCTGCGCTGCGTCGGCATGGCGTACTGTGCGCCCAACTCTCTGTTAATCTGGGCCTATGTTCTTACAGACCTGGATTCCTTCCTAAATGTACACAATATAATTGGGTGCTGACATTTATAGGTAAAGTTGATCCAGGTAAAATTTGATTGCCTCTCGGGGGATCAATTTTTTTTTACCCTGCTGTAGCAAATTGGATCATGCTTTGTTGGGGTTTTTCGCCTTCCTCTGGATCAACTGTGGGTATAGAATTGTGTATATGGGATTGTATGATATTGTTTTTATTTATTTTTATGGTTGATCTAGGTGGACTTGTGTCTTTTTTCAACCTAACTATGTATAGACCTGGTGTATTCATACGTAAACGTACAGACATATAAAATTCTTCTTTATCCTTTTCTAGCTGCCAGTGTTTTAATTTACACATAAATACTTGCATACAGTATTCCTTGAAATTTTCCACATTTTGTCATGTTACAACCAAAAACACAAATGTATTTTATTTGGATTCTATGTGATAGACCAACACAAAGTGGTACATAATTGTAAAGCGAAAGGAAACTGATATATGTGTAGCGCCTGGTTACTTAAAAAGTACCGGTGCTAGTTAAATTTAGAGGGGGATCAGAGTGTTAACTAACTCTGATCCAATTATTATGTTCAAAACTGGACTCTGTCTCGGCTTGGCTGTGCTGTGGGCTGTCTATTGTTACTGGGGTGTAGTTCCTACCGCAGGGCGATGGGTGGCAGCAGTGGAGTCGAGGTTTGGGTGCTCTTCCCCAGCAGCCTATCAGGAGGGTTGAGCCTTGCTGTGCATGCTGGGGGAGGGTATTTTGTGGGGCAGACGCCATTGTTCTGGGTTCTTCTTCGGAGTGCGGCACCCACCTTTAGGGTGACTGCGCATCACGGCGCCCCAGTGTAATGGCCTTCCAGGCCGGGGTGCGCGTGCCACGCGGTGTTCCTGGTTCCCGGGACCATGTTGGTCCGGAACATTTGATCTGTGGCCGGGAGCCCAGTAGTCAACTGGGTTCCCAATCCTGAAGATCCCAAGCGAGATAGCTGTTCGGTGGGGAGTCCATCTGAGGAGAGCCAATGAGAGGCTGGCGATCCAATAGGGTCTCGACAAACCACCGGGGATCAAGGTAGCTGGACACTGAGAGTCTGCTCACCTGTCAGTCGGTACCTGGAAACTATCTGAAGGAGTTCCAGATGCAATTCTATCAAGGAGGATCATCTCCGCAATCACAATCACAGAGGGGGCCTGTGGCAGAGGCTTTTCCCTGAGTCCATTTCAGGAGGGTCTGTGGCAGAGACTTTTCCTTCAAGTCCGAGCGATACCCTGGCTGCCAGGTCAGTGAGAGTGGGCCTGTCCAGGTACGCTATACCCACTCTGGCTGGAGTGGCGAAGAATACAAAGTATTGTTGGGAGCAGGACTGTGTCCCTATTGTTGTGCCTGAGTCTGCTACTTCTTCTTCTACTTCACCTCTACTCTTCACCACAAGTTTTGATGTTTTTACCCAACTGGGTAATAAAGAGCACAGAAAAAGACACCTGTCGTGGACATTCCGTTACTGCTATATGCACCATACACCCCTAGGATGGCGGAAGAGCCACGAGGTAACATGCCGCCCAAAACAAACCAGCAGCTCCTTCGGGGGTAGTGCTACATATGGTTTCAAATTCTTTTTACAAATAAATGTCTTAAAAGTGTGGCGTGCATTTGTAGAACCACGTTTTACTGCAATTACAGCTGCAAGTCTTTTTGGGTATATCTCTTCCAGCTTTGCACATCTAGAGAGGGACATTTTTGCCCATTCTTCCTTGCAAAATAGCTCAAGCTCTGTCAAATTGGATAGAGAGTGTCTGTGAACAGCCACTTTCAAGTCTTGCCACAGATTCTCAGTTGGATTTAGGTCTGGACTTTGACTGGGTCATTCTAACACATGAATATGCTTTGCTCTAAACCATTCCATTGTAGCTCTGGTTGTATGTTTAGGGTCATTGTCCTGCAGGAAGGTGAACCTCTGCCCCAGGCTTACGTCTTTTGCAGACTCTAACAGGTTTTCTTCTAAAATGTCGCTGTATTTGGCTCTTTCCAGATTAAATTGCACGCAGGTGGACTCTATTTACTAATTAGGTGACTTCTGGAGGCAATTGGCTCCACTAGATTTTAGTTAGGGTTAACAGAGTAAAGGGGGCTGAATACAAACACACACCACACTTTTTAGATATTTAATTTGTAAAATAAATTTTTGATTACCTCACCCCTTAGTTTATGTCGCCGTGGGAGATGGCAGAGCTGTGACTCGACAGGAGCCAGCGTTGGGTGCATCGTGATTTATGTTAGATCTATACCGGGGGGACACTTTTTTTTTTAATAACATACTTGTCAAAAACTGGCTCCTATCTTTATTTACACTACTACAGTATTTTTTTGTGGGTAAATAACTATATACTCCATACTCATTCACATGGGGGCCAGAATCTGGGGGGCTTCAAGGCTTTTGGGGAAGAGGCCCTTCTACATGGGAACAAGGTGTTTTGGGGGGAGCCCCAAACCACCCCCAACCTCTTAAAGGGCATGTTGCCTGGTATGGTTCAGGAGGGAGGGGACTCACTCATCCCTCCCCTTTCCTGGTCTGCTGGGCTGCATGCTCAAATAAGAGTCTGGTATGGATTTAGGGGGGGGGGGTTTCGCTTAAAACCCATGGTATGGATTGCAGGGGGATCCATACACTCTTTTTTTTCTTAAGTTTTCATTGCTGGCAATTCTTTTGTACTTACTTGCCAGAATAAGGGAGTTTCTGAAGTATAGGCTATTTGTTAAGTACAACTATTTTGTTAACATTCAGCTGTCAGACGCGGCTGGCCTGCTTCTTAACAACCGGCTAGTCACTGGTTGTTAAGGATGTCGGCGGCTGCCAGCTGAGAAAAACTAAATACTGGGAACTGGTGCTTAGCAGTGGTTAGCAGAATTTAAGAGCTTGTAGGAGCTGCCAGCTTATTTTCTGCTGGAAAATCGCTCCAAAAAAATGCAGAGTTTTCTCATTCCTTTCCCTTCCTTCTCATTTGTCTCTCATTTTGGTCTGATCTATATAGTTGTAAAATGCACTTTTTATCTTTCAAAAAGTGTTTCCCAGTGCTAAACCTTTCATCCAATTTCTAAATTGCTGCATTTGTAAATTTCAAAAGCCAATATAAAGGAATAGTAGTGATTAAACAAGGACTTGTGGGTTTAACCAATCACTTTTTTCATAAAATTCTCCTTTAAGGGGCGTGGCAGGGGGTGTGTTCTATGCCTACATACTTTTGCTAATAGGTGTCCCTCGTTCCCATCTCAGAAAGTTGGGAGGTATGCACACTGACTACTCCCCAGAAACATAATTTCCTGCTTGTGTCAATTTTCCCAGAAGTCTGCTTAAGATACAAGTTAGATTTCAGGCATCCCCTGCAACAAAAATAATTTGTTTTGTGAGATAAAAATCATGTCTAAAGAAATGCAGACCCCGCCGCTTTCCTCATTAGAGCTCTGCAGGTGCACAGCTGACTGATAATTATGAAACCACTCCCATTAGACCCACTCGGCACAGAGGAACAAACAGGGATTTCTTCAAAATAACAAAAGGTAGAAATCTGCAACAAAGGTTGTTCTAATCCTTGCAATGTACGTAGATCACACAGTGGGGAATGTTTTTTTCTCAACAAAAGTGAAGTTTCGCTAGTGTGCATGGAGCCTGAAGAGGGTGATGTTTGACTAGTAGATTAAATGGACTTTACTTGAATGAATAACAAAGCCTAACTCCAACATTTTTAAGCAGTTACAGGAACAACTTTTTCTATTCCTTTGGGGATAAAGGTTTTACACAAATGCAAAAAAGATGACCATTGTAAGCATTGCCACTTTTGCCGTACAGCTTGGTCTGTTAAAGAAAATTGAAAAGTAACAGCCTTACTGGCAGGATGAACAGTTAATACAACTATGTTTCAGAGGATTAAGAAATGTTAATGCTACTGACAGACTGCATTATATATGTCGTTTTGTGTTTTTCCCATGGTTGCTCTTTTTCAGAGAGTACTGTTAGCCGGATTCAGGTAGAGCGGCGCATCTTTGTGCCGGCGTAGCGCAGCTTATATGCGCTACGCCGACGTAAAATAGAGAGGCAAGTACAGTATTCACAAAGCACTTGCTCCCTAAGTTACGTCGGCGTAGCGTAAATGGGCCGGCGTAAGCCCGCCTAATTCAAATTATGAAGGTAGTGGGCGTGTTGTATTTAAATGAGCCGTGACCCCATGTAAATGAAGCGCCGAACGAACGGCGCATGCGCGCATGCTCAGAATCACGTAGAATTTACGACGTAAGATACGAGGGCTCAATGGCAACGACGTGAACGTAACCTACGCTCAGCCCCATTCACGTACGACTTACGTAAACGACGTAAAATCTGACGGCTGTTCCATCGTCCATACCTTTTCATTGGCTGCGCCTCCTATTTGGTGGTTTATCTTTACGCCGGACGTACGCCTTACGTAAACGGCGTATACTCATGCGCCGGGCGCAACTAAGTTCGTGAATCGGCGTATCTAGCTCATTTACATATTCGACGCGTAAATCAATGGAAGCTCCCCTAGCGGCCAGCGTAAATATGCACCCAAGATACGACGGCGTAGGAGACTTACGTCGGTCGTATGCTGCCAAAATTCAGGCGTATCTTAGTACTAGAATACGGCGCATATATACGACGGCGCATCCATGGACTTACGCGGCGTATCATTAGATACGCCGGCGTAAGTCTTTCTGAATCCGGCTATATATATCCAGCCGAAAAAAGGGCACATCGGAGGAGGAAAGAGGGAGAGTACACCTAAATCAGGGCTGGCTGGGAGCTATGTATACAATAAATTACAATACAGAATATAATGATTTTGGATTGATCTGTATGTAAATAGCAGTAGCTGGGTTTAGGTAATTACAGCTGTTTAGAACAATGTCACTACACCCTATCATACAATTCAGACTAAAACAGACAAGAGCACCTGCCAGGCACCTCTCTATATTTACCCTTCCAGTGAGGTCAACAGCCCAAGAATGGACATAGCAAGCACGACCTCTCCAGCATTATTTTTAGCAGGAGCTCCGTCCCTTATCCATTTGTTGGAAGAGTTTAATCACACCCAGTTACATTTCCACACTTGTTGGAGTCCTTGTGAATTGGCTGGATACCATTTGTATACAAGGCAAGAATGTAAAGATGGTACATCAGACCTGCACATAAATAAACTTACACAAAGCTTATACAGGTAAGAATAGCCCGGATTTTACTTATCTTTTACTTATTTATTTGTCTGCGGTGGGTAACCATTATTTTAGTTATGTTGTGTTGTTATGTACTATGGATCATTGCACTTTGCTATCTTAGTCTTTAGTAGTAATATTCAAATTTGTACTGAAAATATACTGGCTAATCAAGCCTCATTGCACACCTAATGTTCTGCACTTCGTTCCAAATGTACCTATATTAAAATCTGATAAGCAGAAAATAGTTTTAATGAAAAATAATTGCATCTTCATGTTTCCATATGTTATACAATGAGGGCTGTGAAGGGAGTTTCAAAAGAAACACTTTTCACTGCAACAAATATGGAAAATACCAAATCTTATGGTAGTTAGGAGTTATAATGATGTTATACCTAGCATTATATTAGGAACATATAGCCTGTATGATATGCACGCTTAGAAATAGGTCTTAAAGTGATATATGTAGAACTATAGCTGTGATTTAATAAGCAAGCAACAAGGGGGTCCTATAAGTCTGAGGAACTACAAGTCCCATCATGGCCTGCATTTGGCCAGGATATACTGTGATCTGCAGTGGCTTAAAAAAAATAACAGCTACCCATGCTTGCTGAAAACTTCAAACATACCATAATGATTAAAGTAAAAAGGTTCATAAGTTCTTGCAGTTTGATTTATATTTGGGCTTTACTACATGGGAATTTTTATGCTGCTGTTCACTAATCATGAATTTGTGATAAATAAATTATGAAAAAATGAAAATGAATAAAACTGAAAAATGTTGAGCTGCTACATCTAAATCTATTATTTAGATCATGCCCTGATTGTGCAATGATCTAAACCATGGGTCTTCAAGCTATGGCCCTCCAGTTGTTCAGGAACTACAATTCCCATTATGCCTAGTCAGGTCTGTGAATGTCAGAGTTTTACAATGCCTCATGGGATGTGTAGTTCCGCAACAGCTGGAGGACCGTAGTTTGAGGATCCCTGATCTAAACGGTCCACATTCAATTTCTCTTGCTGCAAAATCTGACTAGTCTTTACATAATATATACAGTAGGGAACTAAAGGTGCCAATAGACATGAGGGTCAGAAGATCTCACCCCAGACAGGCAAATCTATCGAAAGACTAGTTCATGGAAATGCGGCAGTAATCAGCTTGGGAAAATCAATGATGGACCAACTGGGGCAGGGGTAGGCATCCTTGGCCCTCCAGCTGGTTTGAAACTACAAGTCCCATGAGACATTGCAAGACCCTGAAAATTACAGGCATGACTCCTAGAGGCCGAGGCATGATGGGATTTGTAGTTTCACCACAGCTGGAGTGCTGAGGTTTCTTACCCCTGAACTAGGTAGTCATTTCACAGCTCAACCAGTTGTACACATACAGTATTATAAACATTCCAGACAGATTATTTGCCAATTAAAATATGGACTTTTTTAGGATTTACAATGAATAGCAAGTGTCTTCAGGTGCTTAGCACTATGTGTGATCCATATACAATGCCCCCACTCTTGAAACCCAGCACACAATTACAATCAGCTTCTTGGTCTTTTGGATCTGCCTCTGTGCCATCTCACCCCATCCTCATTACTACAGACCCATCAATGTCATGGGTGACTCCAATAGTGAGACCTGTGGGAGGGAGCAACCACCACAAACCTGTTTGATATTTGCACACTGGGTTTCAGGGGGTCATCTTGTTGGAGACAGTGTCCCCTCCTATCTCATGAGCCTCCTGGTTGTCCCACCCATAACAATGACAGGGCAGTCGTAAAGTGGAGGGGATGGGAGTGTACATAGACATGGCCAGAAGACCAAGAAGCTGGTTAGTATGGTGTCAGGGGTGAAGGGTCATGTGACGTCATTAGAACAGAAAGTGAGACTGAATCTGCCCAATGGTGACACAGTAAGCAAGATATATTTGAAAGAGGTTTCCACCCTTTTTTGCTCTTTTATATTTCCCTTTATTTTCTCACCTGACCACACAACAAGAACGGAAATCTTTTTAGCAGGACACAGATAGCATTAAAAACCTGACAGAGGTTCTAACTCTTCCATACTCTATCCAAAACGTGGAGTTCAGTCAGCAGTCATACACAGAAAAGATTGGGGAATCTTAAAGGGGTTGTAAAGGAAAAAATTTTTTTTTCAGAATAAGCATCCTTTACCTGCAGACATTCCTCTTTTCACTTCCTCATTGTTCGTTTTTGCTCAGAAGTTGCTCTATTTCTTCTCTGTTCTGTTCACTTCCTGCTTGTCTGATTTTACTGACCACCGTGACGGGAGGCTTTACTGCGGTGGTCAGTAATGTGCTCGCCCCCTCCTGGGAACTACATCTGTGCGGCAGGATGCTCTCTACATCTTAGAGGCTTCAAGGAGGTGTGAATTACTGGGCGTGCCGCAATTCATACTGGGAAATGTAGTTCTTACATGAACGAGCGCCGCAAACCAGGAAGTGAATGAGAGAACAGAAACTAGAACGCCGGAGGTGATATAGATGAAGGAATTTAATAGGTATTTACTCGTTTTTTAACAGAATCATTACACTATTATGTCTGTCTACCTTGCAGACATTAATTTTAGGCAAACATTTTTTTTCCTTTACAACTCCTTTAACTTACTTGGGCTTGACCTTGGGCAAATCAATCAGCACATTTGGCTATGTATGGGTGATACTGCTGCCGACTTCCCTCAAAATGCTAGTTGCTTGGCTGACTGTAGTCTCAGTACTTTGGACCTGACACAAGCATGCTAGATAGGTCGGAGGAGAGTCATAATTTCTGATCTGCACATCTGTCCCACATAAGCATAAAAGCCAGGAATCTTGAAAATGACAGTTCAGCATGCATTAGTAACAAATACCAGGAATTATATATATTATAATATATTTTATAATGACATGATGATGCAGGGTCCCTAGTGTATTGCATTCTCTGAATTCTCTCGTTGTCATTGTGTCGAGAGTAGTGTCGTTCTCCTCCATATTTTTGGGGAATATCCATTTCTCACAAACTTTTGTCAGGAAGTCCATCTCCTTTAGTAAACAAGAGTGTCCATCCCTGCACTTTGGCGTAGATAGGAACTCCCTACGGTTCCACAATAGTTTTCAAAAATTGATGACAGCAAACTCATGAAACATTTCACCTCTACAATTAAAGAAACTGAAGAAGCCTTTAGACATAGGTGTATCTACTGCATAGAACATAAATACTTCAATTATCTATCCCGACTTGCATCCAGCTTACCCATATAACATTGAGGACCCTTGTTTCCCCTCCACCCTACCGACTATTCCCTCCCTGTCTCTTTTTGTCCTTCCCCCTCTCCTTCAACCACATTTCTCCTTCTACCTGTATCCCTGTTTCCTGTCCTTCCCGTCTTTTTTACTATCTTTTAGCCCCATTCGTAATCCTTGCCTTTCTCCACCTCATTATTTCCTTTACCAAGTTGACACCCCACAGTGCCATGCTCCCTATCCTACAACATAATGTGTGGGAATGCCCCTTTCCACTTGTTTCTTCTTTAACAACAGAAAAACAATGTGTAAATTAATAAAATAAACCCTGATGCAGTCTCAAATAAGACAAATACTATGCTAAACCAGTGTTTCTAAAGCTTGTTTCAGTCAAGGCACCCTTTAAAATTCTCGAGGCACCCCATTCTAATATGTAAAAAACAAAACTAATTGTTTACATTATGCAGTGACATCAGCACATGTAGGACACCCAACATTGGACGCGGTTTATTTTACAAAGCAAATATACCTTTTCACACTGGTACTGACTAGTATTCCAGTGTGTATCGTTTCCCTTAGTTTCTCTCCCTCATTGTGCTAATGTGACCCCAGTGCTGATGGAGAGGGGCAAATAAGGACATCCCCAGGCACTCAATGTGCTCCTTATCAACTTATTTCATCATTGGTTGTTAAAATGCCTGCAGGGTGTCCAAAGTTGTAATGCTTTACATTTAAAACCTGTGGCTTTCACAAAAGATGGGGGAGAATAGGCATGTGCAAAAGGGAAAATGTTGTTTTGTTTCATTTTAATTCGTTATTTAATTAATTTCATTAAGTTAGGTTTGTTACATGTGTTAAATTCGTTTTCGGAATTCGTTCGTTTTCGACCGAATTTTTGAAAAATCCGGTCGAATTCGAAAGTATTTCGACCGGATTCGACAACAAATAGTCTCTTTTCGAATATAATTTCGAAATTCGATCGGAATTCGGAAAAAAAAAAAAAAAAATTGAATTCCAAATCGAGAACCCGCGGACGAAATTCGATCGGAATTAAAAAAAATATATATTTTTTTTTTCTAATTCCAAATCGAAAACCCGCGGACGAAATTCGATCGGAATTCAAAAAAAAAAAAAAAAATTGAATTCCGATCGAATTTCGTCCGCGGGTTTTCGATTCGGAATCGAAAACGTTCGTTCGGATTCGTTAAATTCATTAATATTGCAATTCGGGAATTCGTATGCATTCGAATGTCCGAATAATGAAAAATTTGTCCGATTTTCGATTCGGAATGAAACGAAATGCACATGCCTAGGGGAGAACATTGCGGGATCGTGCCCAAGGAGATTCGGGCCTCAGGTAAGTAAAACGGGAGGCTGGGGAGGCCTGAAACTATCAGATGTTTTTTCACCTTAATGCATAAGATGCATTAAGGTGAAAAAAACTGAAGGTTTACAACCCCTTTAAATACATTAATAAAAGGATATTTCAGTCAAAGCATCCTATATTTCATCTCTGTGCATATTTCTACCCTTATTAATAACAGTCAAAGATGCAGAGTGCTTTGGACAGACAGTTTCTTTGAGGGAGAGAGCAACATGCTCCTTTTAAACCACATACACCCAATCCCTAAGGCTGACCATACCCCGAACAAAATTTGGCTGTATCAGCAGAAACGAGTGGAATTTCGATCAGTGTGTGGTTGTCCCTGCTCAACAGAAGTCGATTGTTTCATTGTCTTCTGTCAAACAGACATGCTGGGTAATTTTTCGGAATCAGTAGCTGCAGTGAATTGTTGGGTCTTGCTGTCAGAGAACATTCTTCTTCCATCTACCTCATTTGTGTGGATTGGAGGAATCTGTTATTAGAAATTGTGTGTGGCCCAGTGTCCCGGCAGCAGGCATCCACCCAGGCTGCCCTCCCTCTCTAGGGCGAATGAAACTGAGTAAAACATATCCAGCTCATCTTACACACATTCTCTGCTTGGGACTTTTCCTGAAATGGTTTTTCTCACATTAGTTTTAAAGGGGGTGTAAAGGTTCATCTTTTATTTTCTAAATAGGTTCCTTTAAGCTTGTGCATTGTTGGTTCACTTACCTTTTCCTTTGAATTTCCCTTCTAAATGTTTTTTTTTCTTTGTTTGAATTTCTCACTTCCTGTTTCTCCTCGGTAAGCTTTCCACATCCGAGCAGGGGAAAGTCATTTAGAACAGCTTACTGAACACCTTACTGAGGAGAAACAGGAAGTGAGAAATTCAGACAAAGAAAAAAAACATACAGGGCCAGATTCTCAGTGGAGATACGACGGCGTATCTCCAGATACGCCGTCGTATCTCTGAGTTGTGCTGTCGTATCTATGCGCCTGATTCATAGAATCAGTTACGCATAGATTTCCCTTAGGTTCGACAGGCGTAAGTCTCTTATGCCGTCGGATCGTAACTGCATATTTACGATGGCCGATGTACGCTGATTTACACGTCGAAATATGTAAATCAGCTAGATACGCAAATTCACAAACGTACGCCTGGCCGACGCAGTGCAGTTAACCCTGCTATATGGTGGCGTAAGTGCGGCGTACCAATGTTAAGTATGGCCGTCGTTCCCGCGTCGAAATTTGAAAAACTTACGTCGTTTGCGTAAGTGGTCCGTGAATGGGGCTGGACGTCATTTACGTTCACGTCGAAACCAATGACGTCCTTGCGGCGTATTAGGAGCAATGCACACTGGGAAATTCCATGGACGGTGCATGCGCCGTTCGGGAAAAATGTCAATCACGTCGGGTCACAGAACATTAACATAAAACACGCCCCCCTGTCCCACATTTAAATTAGGCGGGCTTACGCCGGCCGATTTACGCTACGCCGCCGCAACTTACAGAGCAAGTGCTTTGAGAATACAGCACTTGCCTGTCTAAGTTGCGGAGGCGTAACGTAAATCGGATACGTTACGCCGCCGCAAAGATACGCGGATCTACGTGAATCTACCCCTTAGAAGGGAAATCGAAGGAAAAGGTAAGTGAACCAACAATGCACTAGCTTAAAGCAACATATTTAGAAAATAAAAAACAAACCTTTACAACCCCTTTAAAGCGGGGGTTCACCCTATTAATAAAAAAAAAAAAAAAAAAAATTCTTCTAGCATAACATGAGGCATAGTAGCGCGAGCTACAGTATGCCTGTCTTTATTTTTTTAGTCCGGTACTCACTGTGTAATCGTAGAGACAAGATTCCGACCCCCCTCGGGGAATGGGCGTTCCTATGGAGAGGCAGCATGATTGACGGCCGGCTCTGGCACGTCACGCTTCTCCGGAAATACCCGAAATAGGACTTGGCGCTTCACGGCGCCTGCGCATAGTCTGTGCGCAGGCGCCGTATAGCGCCGTGAAGAGCCGAGACCTGTTCCGGCTGTCTTCGGGGAGCGTGACGTGCCAGAGCCGGCCGTCAATCACCTTCCCTCTCCATAGGAACGCCCATTCCCCGCGGGGAGTCGAAATCTTGTGTCTACGATTACACTGTGAGTACGGGGATAAAAAAATAAAGACAGGCATACTGTAGCTCGCGCTACTATGCCAAATTTTATGCTAAAAACATGTTAATAAGGGTGAACCACCGCTTCAAGCAAAGCTACCGTTTTCCCTTGTGTGCAAGGCCACAAAAACAATGTGTGTAATATTCTTTTTGTGTTTTATCTCGTAGCTTATTCATTCTGACAATGGTTTTCTGCAGATGTCTAAAAATGAGTGTCATGGATATCACAAAGATTTTTGCCATGTTAAAACCTAAAGAAGATGAGGAGGCATTAGAAGAAAGTCGCGAGCTTCATTTGGCAGTGGCTATGGATAATTCGCAATATTTAGTTTTTCTTCTCTCTGATGAGAAGTATAAGAAATATCTGAACAGTCGTAGTGGATGGGGCGTTCCAGTAACACCCCTTCGCCTTGCTGCCTCCAAAGGTTCCTTGGATTGTCTAAAGATTCTCTTGGCCAATGGAGCAGAAGTGGACATACTGGATGTGAAGGCTCAAACTCCTCTCTTTGCTGCCGTCAGTGCTGGACATTTTGACTGTGTCAGAGAATTACTTAAAGCTGGGGCTTGCCCTTCTGGAAGTATCTACAATAATGGCTCTCCTGTTCTGACAGCTTCCAGGGAAGGCAACGCCAGCATTTTAAGGGAACTCCTGAAATATGGTGCAGATCCTAATGTCAAGTGCAAATTACCTGACTGGGCGGCAAGCAACACCATTTCCACAGGACCACTATACCTCTCAGCTGTGTATGGCCACTTGGAGTGCTTTAGAACTATGCTTTTCTATGGTGCGGACCCCAACTACAACTGTACTGATGAGAATATACTACAAAGGATAAAGCAACCTAAAACTGTACTGGATATATGCCTGAAACATGGGTGCAGGACATCATTTATAAAGTTACTTATTGATTATGGAGCAAATGTATACTTGCCTGACCTCAACATTGCTAAGTCATTCCCTAATCCTGAGGCAATGGAGCTTTTAGCTAGAGAAAGAGGTAATTGCTGACATTTAAGTACTTACACAACATTGTTTCCTAGAGGGGTGACACCATCCCGTTTTTTTTTTAGCTGACATGCCCAGCCTGCCCTGTGCAATCCCAGCCTGCCCTGTACCACACCAGCCTGCTCTGTGCCACCCCAGCCTGCTCTGTGCCACCCCAGCCTGCCCTGTACCACCCCAGCCTGCCCTGTACCACCACAAACAGCCCTATACCACCCCAGCCTGCCCTGTACCCCCCCCCAAACAGCCCTGTACCCCCCCAAACAGCCCTGTACCACCCCAGCCTGCCCTGTACCACCCCAGCCTGCCCTGTACCACCCCAAACAGCCCTATACCACCCAGCCTGCCCTGTACCCCCCAAACAGCCCTGTACCACCCCAGCCTGCCCTGTACCACCCCAGCCTGCCCTGTACCACCCAGCCTGCCCTGTGCCACCACAGCCTGCCCTGTACCACCCCAGCCTGCCCTGTACCACCCCAGCCTGCCCTGTACCACCCCAATCTGTCCTATTCCACCATAACTTGCCCTATACCACCCCAACCTGCCCGATGCCACCCTAACTTGCCCTGTACCACCCCAACCTTTCCCATGCCATCCCAACTTGCCCTATGCCACCCTAACTTGCACTATACCACCCCAACCTGCCCTGTACCACCCAGCCTGCCCTGTGCCACCACAGCCTGCCCTGTACCACCCCAGCCTGCCCTGTACCACCCCAGCCTGCCCTGTACCACCCCAGCCTGCCCTGTACCACCCCAGCCTGCCCTGTACCACCCCAACCTGCCCTGTACCACCCCAAACAGCCCTATACCACCCCAGCCTGCCCTGTACCCCCCCCCCAACAGCCCTGTACCACCCTAACTTGCCCTATACCACCCCAACCTGCCCTATGCAACCCTAACTTGCCCTATACCACCCCAAACTACCCTATATCACCCCAACATGCCCTATACCACCTTAACCTGTCCTATACCACCCCACTACACCAACCTGCCACTATACCACTCTATACTACCCTAACCTGCCACAATACTGCCCTATATTATCATTTACAGGGGCTGGTTTGGGGTACGCCCCGTGCCTGTGCGCTGCCTGCTTGGTGCTGGGCAGCCTAGACAGAGGGGGGGTGACACCATGTTTTACCGCACCGGGTGACACCAACCCTAGTGACGCCACTGTCCTATGTATCAAAAAGTAAAGTCTTATAGCCAAAATTTAACTTTTTAGTTTTGGATTAAAGTGGATGTCACAATGTAGAGAATACGATTTCCTATCATCTGTGCCCAGTCTTGCCACACAGAGTTAATCCAGCTCTGAGCAATCCTCTTTTATTGTTCAGTGAAAATTAACAGACTTCCAGATAAAACCCTGTCTAAATTAAAAGTCCGAAAGCCTCTCTCCTTGCTTTGAGTGACAGGTTATTTACATATCTAGCTTGGACATGTTTATCATAATATAAGGTGATCCAGAGGTCATTGTATATTACCAGGATGTGTTATGTGGGGGAGGGGTGGATTTCTCACTTTTTATACTGTGGATCACCTCATATTATGATAAACATAACATAAGATATGATAAACATGTCCAAGCTAGATATGTAAATAACCTGTCACTCAAAGGAAGGAGAGAGGCTTTCGGACTTTTAATTTAGACAGGGTTTTATCTGGAAGCCTGTTAATTTTCACTGAACAATAAAAGAGGATTGCTCAGACTGGCGACAACAAAGCCACTTTTAACAGTCAATTCTATTTTACCTTCATGCATTTTAGGGACATTATTTCTTCCAAATTGTACCTTTAAAAGTAAAACGAATGCTAATGATTTAAAGAAAATGTCACACCTTTGCCTGTTTGCAATCTCTTTACAGTGCACCCAAAGTCTATGATGTCACAGTGTCGCCTGACCATCCTGAAGTTGCTGAGACAAGCAGGAAAAACACATCTTATTGACCAACTGGGGATTCCTCAAACTATGATCAGATATCTCATGCACCAGACATGATGGAATCCCGTAATGGCGCAAACACCAAGGAAAATTAGACTTGAAGCGTTAGCACGTTATAATTTGGCACTAAGCAGAGGATTTAAACATGGAACGGCATAATTAGCATTCTAAACTGTGTGGTTTTGTCCATACAAAAGGTGGATGTAATAAGAGAACTACTTTACAATACATTAATATCTACCATCTCCTAAGGAGTAAAGCTGTCCATTGCCTTAAACAGCATCAATCTGTGAAATTGTGTTTTACAAATTCTAAAAGGTGTGCAATAAAATACTCCTTTATTGATCAAAAAAGAACAGCTTTAGGATCTTTGAGGAGTAAAGAATTGGGGTGAGGAGGTGTGAAATCGATTCTGCACTCCAGATTGGCATCACCCTGGTGTTCATTGAATAATCCTAGAGCAGTGGTTCTCAACCTGGGGGTCGGGACCCCCATGGGGGTCAAATGATGATTTGCCAGGGGTCACCAAATCCTGGGCTGTTCCTGAAACCCGCACCGCTCTCCCAACTTTTTCGTGGCTGCCCATCAGGGCTGTCCCTGGAGCCTGCAGCCACCCACTTCACAGCATGGGTGGGGGGGCACAGACTAGAGGTCAGCTGACTGGTGAGGACTGTGAAGTGGGAGGGGCTGGAGGAGACCCCATATCCTGATTTTGGCATAGGTGTCATTTCTGCGAGACACCACAGAGCTGGAGACACAGTGAGTAACAGCACTGCCACTCATCCCATTCCCCCCCCCAACCAAGGATTAAGAAAAGGAATAAAAATAGAAAATACACAGAAGGGAGATGAAAAGAGGGGGAGGAACAAAGAAAAAAGGGAGAGAAAGAATAAGAGAAAGAGCTAGAAAGATGGCTGGAGAGAGGGATGGGGAAAAAAGAAAAACTTAGAAAGAAATTAGGATAGAGAGATAAAAGAGAAAGAAAGCAGAAGAAAGAGAAAGAGTGGTACATCCTAAAATGTACTATAAGGGTTTTTAATACTGTACAAGAGGAAAGGACTAAATATCCGTGGGTTAGGGGCGCAAATTACTCATCTTGCCTTGGGTACTGACAACCCATGATAGGAAAATAATTTTACTGTTAGGGGGTCCCCACAACCTGGGAAATTTTATTAAGGGGTCCCGACCCTAGAAAGGTTGCGAACCACTGCCCTAGAGTGTGTTTAGCATTGAAACTTGGGTGTTTACACAAAGGCTAAATGTTTATTACAAAAATCTACTAGAGCAGTGGTTCTCAACCTGGGGGTCGGGACACCCTTGGGGGTCGAATGACAATTTGCCAGGGGTCCCCAAATCCTGGGCTGTTCCTGAATCCCGCATCACTCCCCCAGCTTTTTCGTGGTCACCCAGCAGGGCTGTCCCTGGAGCCTGTGGCTGCACAGCTGGGCTGTTTCTAAAGCCCCTGGCCGCCCACTCAGCCGCTTCACAGCCGACCATTCAGTTCACAGCCTAGGTGGGGGGGGGGGGGCAGAGACTAGAGGTCAGCTGACTGGTGAGGAATGTGAAGTGGGAGGGTTTGGAGGAGACCCTATCTCCTGATTTCGGCATAGGTGTCACTGCTACGAGACACCACAATGTCAGAGACACAGTGAGTAACACTACCTGTGATTAGAGTTGCCATTAAAAGTCCCCACTACAGTTCTCAGATGGGCAGCTGACCTTGATCAAGAGCACCTAAATTGACTGATCAGAACTCCCCCAGCACTGCCACTGATCCCAACTCCCCCAACAAAGATGAGGAATTAATATAGAGAATACATGGAAGGGAGAGGAAAAGAGGGGGATGAACAAAGAAAAAGGGAGAGAAAGAACAAGAAAGATGGCTAGAGAGATGGATGGGGAAAACAACTCGGATAGAGAGAGATAAAATAGAAAGAATGAAGAACAAAGAGAAAGCGTGGTACATCCTAAAATGTACCATAAGGGGTTTTAATATTGTACGAGTGGAAGGGACCCGGGGAGCGCTAAATATTCAGGGGTTAGGGGTGCAAATTACTTGTCTTTCCTTAGGTGCTGACAACCCCCGCTACAATTTTTTTTTTTTTTTACTGTTAGGGGTCCCCACAACTTGGGAAATTTTATCAAGGGGTCACTGCATTAGAAAGGTTGAGAACCACTGGCCTAGAGTCTGGCCAGATTTAGGCTCAGGCAGGGATGGACTGGCCATTGGGACTACAGGGAGTTTCCCGGTGGGCCGATGGCTCAGTGGGCCGGCTTCAGTGACAGCAGACCGCCGCCCCCCTCCTCCTCTCTCTCCCCACAGCGCTCACCTGGGGAGAACAGAGAAGCAAGGGGGACGACAGAGGAGCATGGGGGAGGGGACAAACAGCTGACTCAACAGCTATGGCCTGGGAGTTTCTCACTTCTGCCTAATCTTGTCCCATAAGGGGGAGCACCAAACTGATTATTTTCCCCGGGTGAAATAATGTCTAGCTTCCCCACTGGCTATAAAAGTACCAGTACCAGCCGTTCTTCTCTAATAAAGTAGAACGGCTAGTGGCTAGTGAAGGGGGAGAGGGGACTTGGGTGGCCGCGGGGGGGGGGGGGTGGGAGTTGTCCAGCCGTCATGGGAGAGACCTGTCAAAGTAGGCCTGTCTGGATGAAGTCCAGGGCCAGATTTTTGTCCCAGTCCAGCCCTGGGCTCAGGCTGTACGTGGTGCTTGACTGTTCCAGTTGAGATTAAGCCCATTCTGTTCATGGAGATAAGTCCACACTCTGTGATTCAACTGTTATACACCCAAAAAGTATGGCCACTCTGACACTCCATGTGAGTGTTGGGTGTCAGAGTGGCCAACCATCAAGCACATGTGCTGCTACTTGGTATGAAACCAAGTGAGCCTTATGCATCCTGGAAAATCCAGGTATCGCTGAAAATGAATGGAGCAGCGAGGGAGTAAAGGATAAGTACAGAATGTGAGGCTTTTTAAGGTAGCAAATAAACGTACTGCTTTTCCCTGCATTGGCAACGTACTTAAAGGGGTTGTAAAGGTACACGTTTTCTAACCTTAATGCATTAAGATCAAAAAACATCCGAGGATTAGCGCCCCCCCCCCCCTGTTTACTTACCTGACCACTCAAAACTCCTGTGCCGTGAACTGGCTGGCTTCTTGGTTGGTGTTCTTGGCTCATTCATTGGTTGATTGAAAGCAGCGCAGCCATTGGCTTGCGCTGCTGTCAATCACATCCAATGACGCGGCGCGCCATGGGGCGGGGCCAAGTGATACAGTGCAGCCGGCTGTATCATGGGAGCATGCCTGCAATAACTAACCACCATGCGAGAGAGCTTGCATTAAGGTGGATAGTTCTTGCGGGGAGGAGACAAGACAAAGGTACATTTATTAAAACAAAGTTACTGAATCGTGGCAAGCTGTCATCCAATTACCCTTGTAGTGCGGCTCTGATGGAAGGAAGAACCCCCACATACGACGATGGATTGAGTTCCAGTGAAAAGTCCCTGGGCTGGGATCGATCAGGCCAGTATGGCTCACAGGAAGTGATGTCACAGGAATGTCCCATCTCAGCACTTTCATAAATATAAACATTTATATGAAATACATACATAATTACAGTGTGCTGTGAAAAAGTATTTGCCCTCTTCCTGATTTATTTTGCATATTTGTCACACTTAAAGCAGACCTTCAGACTTTTTTTCATCTATTAAATCTTTTGCCCTTGTTGTTTTAACTTTGGATAGTAAAAAAATGTTTTTTCTGCCAGTAAATACCTTATACAGCCCACTTCCTGTTTCTTGTCTGCTAAAAAGCCTAGGCTTATAAAATCATGCACAGTTCTCTCTCACTCTTGTGAGAGTTTGCCGGAAAGGGAGGTGGGATGAGTCATAAGAGGTCCAATGAGAGCTGCAGAGCTGGAGGTGTGTCTGTCTAAATCCAGGAAATGAACAGGCAGCAGCTTCAGCTGCCCACAGTTTCAATGCAGCATATTTGGCAAGTACAGAATCACAGTATATATAAAATAATATGCAAAGTGGTTGGAGGGAAGCTTCAGAATAGCAAAGATGTTTTTATTACAAATTATGTGAGCAGATTGCAGTTCCTCTTTAACCACTTGCCTGCCAGGCACTTACACCCCCTTCCTGCCCAAGCCACTTTTCAGCTTTCAGCGCTGTCGCACTTTGAATGACAATTACGCGGTCATGTAATACTGTACCCAAACAATTTTTTTATAATTTTCTTCACACAAATAGAGCTTTCTTTTGGTGGTATTTAATCACTGCTGGGTTTTTTATTTTTTTCCAACAAAAAAATACCAAAAATGTTGAAAAAAATGTTTTTTACTTAGTTTCTGTCAGTAAATGTTGTAACCAAGTAATTTTTCACCTTTACTGATGTGCGCTGATGAGGCGGCACTGATAGGCTGAGCTGGTGGGCATTGATGAGGTGGCGCTTATGGGCACTGATGAGGCGGCACATATGGACACTGATTAGGAGGCACTAATATGCCGCAATTATGGGCACTGATAGGTGGCATTGATGAGCTCTGATAGGCGGCACTGGTGGGCATTGTTAGGCGGCACTGGTGGGCACTAATAGGCACTTATAGGCGGCATGGATAGGAGGTACTGATGGGCATTGATGGATGGCACTCATGGGCGACACTGATGGGCATTGATTGAAAGCAGTGCTGAGCATTGAGGGGCAGCACTGATAGGCATCACTAATAGCCAGCACTGACTGGCATTGCTAATGGACACTGATTGGTGGTACTTGTGGGCAGTGGTGGGCACTGATTGGTGACACTTAATTTTTATACTGTAATCAGGGCACTGATGATCAGGGCCCTGATTACATTCCTACATGTCCCCCTGTGAGGAGATGCCACTGATCAGGGAGAGGAGAGCCAATTACCGGCATCTCCGTGTTTACATGTGACCAGCTGTGATTGGACACAGCCGATCACATGGTAAAAGAGCCGCGTACGTGGCTCTTTACAGAGATTGGGGTTGCGCCGTGTCCTAGCAACACGGAGTGGCCACGATCGCCGCAGACCCATGATCGGCGACACTGCTGGCCACCACGGGTGCGCAAGAGCGGCCATCCTGGAACGCTGTCATATGAAGTTGTCCCAGAATGAGAGCCGCACCCCTCCCCGCCGTCATTTGACGGTGGGTGAGCGGCAAGAAGTTGAAGTGGTTTTAAAGGCAGAAGGTTTTTTATGGGGCTGCTTTTATCATATGTGATGGAGAACTTGTCAGAAGTTATCAGGCTGATAACAGAAGAAGGAGCAGGAGACAGCTACATGATACAGTGCTTTGAAGAGAGATGATAAAATACTGCAGATATATGGGCCCAGCTCAAATTTCATGAATTAATTTTACATCTACTTTAACCACTTCAGCTCTGGAAGGATTTACCCCCTTAATAACCAGGCCATTTTTAGTTATATGGCACTGTGTCGCTTTAACTGACGTGTGACGCTGTACCCAAACAAAATTGATGTTCTTTTTTTTCCCACAAATAGAGCTTTCTTTTGGTGGTATTTGATTACGTCATTTTTTGCACCATAAACAAATTTCAATTTTGAAAAAAATTTTTTTTTTTTTTACTTTTTGGTATAATAAATATATATAAAAAAAAATTATTCATCAGTTTAGGCCAGTATGTATTCTTCTACATATTTTTGGTAAAAAAAAATCACAATAAGCCTAAAGTTAGACCCCATTCACACCTTCGCGTTTTGTCGCATGTAGCGCGACGCGAACAAACGCCAGAGGGACGAAAAGCAATGAAAGTCAATGGGGATGGTTCACATCTGCACGCTGATGCGCCTGACGCGCATCGCCTGTAGTCAAAAGAAGTTCCGGACCCTTTTTTGTCGCGCAATACGCGCGATATGCGCGTATTTGAGCGTTTTTGGTTTTCCATTGAAATCAATGTAAAACGCCAGATACGCGCGTATTGCGCGACAACAAGCGTTTGCTACAGGCGTTTCGTCAATAGAACTTGTCGCCCATGCAGAAGATTAAAAAAATCTACCAACATAGCAACAAGTGATGAAAAGATGATAGTTTTTCCTATTGGCTAAAAAAAAAACGTCTAAGTACAAAAACGTCGGACAACGCTGTATGCAAACGCGCATATTAGCATGAATACGCGCGAAAAAAACGCCTAAAAAAAACGCCGGAAAACGACGCTATTGCCTACGCCTAGGTGTGAATGCAGCCTTATAGCGTCGGCAAAATACAGGATGTATTTATGCCATTTTTTAAAAAATATTTATTTTTTACTAGTAGTGTCGGCGATCTGCGATTTTTTGCGGGATTGCGGCAGATCAGACACTTTTGACACACTTTTGGGACCACTGACATTTATACAGCCATCAGTGCTATAAAAATGCCCTGATTACTGTGTAAATGTCAGGGAGTTAAATGTGTTTCCTGGGAGGTGTTTCTAACTGTAGGGGGATGGGACTGACTGGAGGAGGAGAGAGATCACTGTTCCTAATCACTAGGAACAGCCGATCTGTCTTTACTTCCCTGTCAGAATGGGGATCTGTCTGTTTAAATTGATAGATCCCCATTCTGGCTCTCTGTGGAGCAATCGCGGGTGTACAGCAACGAATCAGCAGCCCTCGGCACAAACAATTGGCACCCGGGAACGCTATGTCCCTGTAGAGATGTAAAGCTGTGACTCCGGGACCCAGTAATAGGCGCCTTAGTGTGCTGCATGGCTCTCTACCACTGTGTGCGGGCAAACTGCTGTAAAAATATAGGATATTGCTAGCCAGTATACAAATACTATTCTGAGTTATAGAGCATGAAAAAAAAAAAGTAATAAACATTTTTAGTTCTAAAGAAACATATCTTTACCCCCTAGAAAGCTTGAAATAAATAGGTAAAATCTTCTTTTTACTGCCATGGCGCAACAATTATTATCAATCAGGATTTACATAGCGCCAACCGTTTGGCAAAGCTTTACAACCTAAAGGGAGACAGTACCGTTACACTACAATAAAGTACAAGAAGTTTAAGAGGGCCCTGCTCATAAGAGCTTACAATCTAATAGGGTTATTGTCATCATATTTTATCACATTCCCTTTATTTATTGCAGACAATATTTACTGCATTTCCTCATATTCTGTCAAATAATATACAATCATTTTTTGATAGAAGTCTATAAATCTCAAACCCAAAGCATATCCCAGTCATTACAGTGCTTTGAAAAAGTATTCACACCCCTTGATATTTTCCACATTTGGTCATGTTACAGCCAAAAGCATCAATGTATTTTTTGGGGATTTTGTGTGATTGACCAACACAAAGTGGCACATAATTGTGAAGTGGAAATAGTTTTCATTTTTTTTTTACAAATAGATATGTTAAAAGTGTGGCGTGCATTTGTATTCAGCCCTCTTTACTCTGATACTCCTAACGAAAATCTAGTGGAACCAAATTGTCTTCAAAAGTCACCTAATTAGTAAATAGAGTCCACCTGTGTGTAATTGAATGTCAGTATAAATACAGCTGTTCTGTGAAAGCCTTAGAGATCCTTAGTGAACAAACAGCATCATGAAGGCCAAGGAACACACCAGACAGGTCAGGGATAAAGTTACGAAGAAGTTTAATGCAGGGTTAGGTTATAAAAAAAATCATCTGGAAATGGAAAGAGTATGGCACAATGGCAAACCTACCAAGACATGGCCGTCCACCTAAACTGACAGACCAGGTAAGGAGAACATTAATCAGAGAAGCAGCCAAGAGGCCCATAGTAACTCTGGAGGAACTGCAGAGATCCACAGCTCAGGTGGGAGAATCTGTCCACAGAAAAACTATTAGTCGTGCACTCCACAAATCTGGACCTTGTGGAACAGTGGCGAGAAAAAAGCCATTTTTGAAAGAAAGCCATAAGAAGTCCCATTTGCAGTTCACGAGGAGCCATGTGGGGGACACAGCAAACGTGGAAGAAGGTGCTGTGGTCAGATGAGACCAAAATGTAACTTTTTTGGCCTAAAAAGCAAAACGCTATGTGTGGTGGAAAACTAACACTGCATATCACCCTGAACACACCATCCCCACCGTGATACATGGTGGTCGCAGCATCATGTTGTGGGGATGGTTTTCTTCAGCAGGGACAGGGAAGCTGGTCAGAGTTGCTGTTAGAGTCTGCAAAAGACTTGAGACTGGGGAAGGACAATGACCCTAAAAACATACAGCCAGAGCTACAATGGAATGGTTTCAATCAGAATGGCCTAGTCAAAGTCCAGACCTAAATCCAATTGAGAATCTGTGGCAAGACTTGAAAATTGCTGTTCACAGACACTCTCCATCCACTCTGACAGAGCTTGAGATATTTTGCAAAGAAGAATGGGCAAACATGTCACTCTCTAGATGTGCAAAGCTGGTAGAGACATCCCCAAAAAGACTTGCAGCTGTAATTGCAGGGAGAGGTGGTTCTACAAATTAGGGGGGCTGAATACAAATACACTCCACACTTTTCAGATATTTATTTGTAAAAAAAAATTGAAAACCATTTATTATTTTTCTTCCACTCCACAATTATGTGCCACTTATCTATCACATAAAATCACAATCAAATACATTTATGTTTTTGTTTGTAACTTCAAAGGGTATAAATACTTTTTCAAGGCACTGTATATAACTTATGAAAACAGAAAACTAATTATAAAATGGTCACAAGATGGCGATGTACTGCCCTCATTCTTACAAGAATTTCCCTAAGCAAATCCATATCTGGTATTGGTGTCTATTAATAAAAGATTTCTAAGAACAGAAACACAAAAAGAATAAATTACTCACACTTCTCCTACATTCCACCCATCACTTTATCTATTACATCATAATTCACCTTTCGTAAAGAAATATATGGAAAAAATTAACTATTTATTTGGCTGTCTTTAATTCCTCTTCAATGGACTCCACTAAAGTAAAATTGTTGTTAATTGGCTGTGCTAATTATGTCTTTAAAATTGAAATCATGCTGTCCCTGGAACCACTTTTGGCAGGAATCAGACAAAACCCAGATATCGGGGGGATTACAAAAAGGGGATGAAGAGCATAAACTAGTGGCTTATGCCAATGATATTATCGGCATAAGCCGCTAGTTTATGCTCTATGTTACCAAGCCTAGGGTAACTGCACTGTATTACGTTATCAAGCCTAGGGTAACTGCGCTGTATTACGTTACCAAGCCTAGGGTAACTGCGCTGTATTACGTTACCAAGCCTAGGGTAACTGCACTGTATTACGTTATCAAGCCTAGGGTAACTGCGCTGTATTACGTTACCAAGCCTAGGGTAACTGCACTGTATTACGTTACCAAGCCTAGGGTAACTGCACTGTATTACGTTACCAAGCCTAGGGTAACTGCACTGTATTACGTTACCAAGCCTAGGGTAACTGCACTGTATTACGTTACCAAGCCTAGGGTAACTGCGCTGTATTACGTTACCAAGACTAGGGTAACTGCGCTGTATTACGTTACCAAGCCTAGGGTAACTGCACTGTATTACGTTACCAAGCCTAGGGTAACTGCACTGTATTACGTTACCAAGCCTAGGGTAACTGCGCTGTATTACGTTACCAAGCCTAGGGTAACTGCACTGTATTACGTTATCAAGTCTAGGGTAACTGCGCTGTATTACGTTATCAAGCCTAGGGTAACTGCACTGTATTACTGTACGTTATCAAGCCTAGGGTAACTGCGCTGTATTACGTTACCAAGCCTAGGGTAACTGCGCTGTATTACGTTACCAAGCCTAGGGTAACTGCACTGTATTACGTTACCAAGCCTAGGGTAACTGCCCTGTATTACGTTACCAAGCCTAGGGTAACTGCACTGTATTACGTTACCAAGCCTAGGGTAACTGCACTGTATTACGTTATCAAGCCTAGGGTAACTGCACTGTATTACGTTACCAAGCCTAGGGTAGCTCTGTCCAATCTAATGAAATTATTAAAATCCTATGGAGAACTATCAAATTTTAAGATGAACCCCTCTAAATCAGAGATTCTAAATATCAATGTGAGGAAACAGGACGTGCAGATATTGCAACAAGAGTTCCCCTTTATTTGGAGAGAAAAGGAACTGAAATATCTAGGAGCAAAGATAACACCATCCTGAGGAGACAATATATAAAACAAACAACATAAAAACGTAAATCAATAAAACTGAGATACCTGAGATAACTCTCCTGGTCAGGTAGAATAAACATCTTTAAAATAGTAATCTTGACAAAAATCATCTATAAAATGCAAATGCTGCTGATTCCCCTCCCGTAAGTATATCTTAAAACCTTAAAATCACTTTTATTAAGGTTTATATTATAAAGAAAAGGAATTTGCTCTAACCCAGAAAATACAATAGAGAATTAATTCCAGAAGGCAGCAATCACGTGACCTAACACAAGCAAATATAAAAAGAAAAAACTGCGCCAACATAAATAAGACACAATCAAGTCTTTGTAAGTGAAAATTAATAATGTCCAATAACTGTAATGATTAGAGAACAGACAGCACCCTGGTGCACTTGCAGACTTTGAACCACCACCACATGGACTGGGGCTTACCAGAAGGTAGCTAATTATCAGCATTCAACGAGATCCACAGCAGGATAACACAGGAGTGAGTATCACAGCACAAGATAAATCTCAGGTCCCGGGCAGGCTAGCAGCCGAATATGGTGTCCACAGCAGGATATATCAGAGTACAGCATGAAAGTACTTCTCAGTGACCGTAGCTTGCAGCCCCTCGGTATACCATGTATGAAAAAGTAGACCGCAACATAGTGCATTAACGTATACAAAACAATTTATTAAAAAGATAAAACCTACTTACACAAGAACGTGTAAAACAAGCGTTTTTTTTAAAACAGATGCCGGCCGGCATAAACAGGAGCCCTTCCTCCTTGTACAAACGTGGTGACGTCACTGCACGCCGTCGTCCCAGACACGTTTCGTCATACATTGACGTTCTCAATGTACCCCTTGAAATTTTCCACATTTTGCCATGTTACAACCAAAAATGTACATGTATTTTATTGGGATTTTATGTGACAGACCAACACAAAGTGGCACATAATTGTGAAGTGGAAGGAACATTTTAAATGTTTTTCAACATTTTTTACAAATAAATCTCTGAAAAGTGTGGTGTGCTTTTGTATTCAGCCCCCCTGAGTCAATATTTTGTAGAACCGCCTATCCCTGCAAGTCTTTTTGGGGATGTCTCTACCAGCTTTGCACATCTAGAGAGTGACATTTTTGACGATTCTTCTTTGCAAAATAGCTAAAGCTCTGTCAGATTGGATGGAGAGCGTCCATGATCAGCAATTTTCAAGTCTTGCCACAGATTCTCAATTGGATTTAGGTCTGAACTTTGACTGGGCCATTCTAACACATGAAAATGCTTTGATCCAAAACATTCCATTGTAGCTCTGGCTGTATGGTTATGGTCGTTGTCCTGCTGGAAGGTGAACCTCCGCCCCAGTCTCAGGTCTTTTACAGACTCTAACATGTTTTCTTTCAAGATTGCCCCGTATTTGGCTCCATCCGTCTTTCCCATCAACTCTGACTGGCTTCCCTGTCTTTGCTTAAGAAAATATTCCCCACAACATGCTGCCACCACCATGTTTCATGGTGGCAATGGTGTGCAGTGTTAGTTTTCCGCCACACATAGCGTTTTGCTTTTTAGGCCAGAAAGTTACATTTTGGTCTCATCTGACCAGATCACCTTCTTCCACAAGTTTGCCGTGTCCTCCACATGGCTTCTCGCAAACTGCAAATGGGACTTCTTTTGGCTTTCTTTCAACAACGGCTTTTTTCTTGCCACTCTTCCATAAAGGAAAGATTTGTGGAATGCACAACTAATAGTTGTCCTGTGGACAGATTCTTCCACCTGAGTTACCATGGGCCACCTCTCTGATTAATGCACTCCTTGCCCGGCCTGTCACGCCGGGCAAGGAGATGGACAGCCCTCCCACACACTCAACCCTCCACAACCTTTTCTCCTGGCCAACCCAATCTGCCTCCTGTTCCGATTGGCAAAGAGGAGAAGCCGGCAGACAATAGCAAATATTGATTCGCTAGTGTTGCAAGTGGGTGGGTTCAGGGCGCCCCGAGCCCAACCTTTTTCAAGCCAATTAGAGCCTTCAGCTCTAATCATGTGGCTTAAAAAAACAAAACTATGAGTCTGGCAACCCGCATGCATCCCCGCATCTAAACTAGGGAGGCGGCGCCCCTGATGGACCGGCCGCTCCTGATGCATTGGACAGATTCAGCTATAATTAACACAACAGGGTTTATTTACTAAAGGTAAATCCACTTTGACTATAAGTGCACTGCAAGTGCACTTTGAAGGGCTGTCGCTGTAGATCTGGGGGGGACATGCAAGGAAAATAAAAAACAGCATCTTTGTTGTATCATTTCAGATCTTCCCCTCAGATCTAAAGCGACTGCACTTCTAAGTGCACTTGTAGTGCAAAGTGGATTTTCCTTTAGTAAATCAACCCCAATGTGTAGATATAGCTATACACAGAACACTATATAGACACTGCTATAAATAGAACACTATATAGACACTTCTATAAATAGAACACTGGGGAGATGCAGCTATAAATAGTACACTGGGGAGATGCAGCTATAAATAGAACACTGGGGAGATGCAGCTATAAATAGAACACTGGGGAGATGCAGCTATAAACAGTACACTGGGGAGATGCAGCTATAAATAGTACACTGGGGAGATGCAACTATAAATAGAACACTGGGGAGATGCAGCTATAAATACAACATTGGGGAGATGCAGCTATAAATAGAACACTGGGGAGATGCAGCTATAAATACAACACTGGGGAGATGCAGCTATAAATAGAACACTGGGGAGATGCAGCTATAAATAGTACACTGGGGAGATGCAGCTATAAATAGAACACTGGGGAGATGCAGCTATAAATAGAACACTGGGGAGATGCAGCTATAAATAGAACACTGGGGAGATGCAGCTATAAATAGAACACTGGGGAGATGCAGCTATAAATAGAACACTGGGGAGATGCAGCTATAAATAGAACACTGGGGAGATGCAGCTATAAATAGTACACTGGGGAGATGCAGCTATAAATAGAACACTGGGGAGATGCAGCTATAAATGGAACACTGGGGAGATGCAGCTATAAATAGAACACTGGGGAGATGCAGCTATAAATGGAACACTGGGGAGATGCAGCTATAAATGGAACACTGGGGAGATGCAGCTATAAATAGAACACTGGGGAGATGCAGCTATAAATACAACACTGGGGAGATGCAGCTATAAATACAACATTGGGGAGATGCAGCTATAAATAGAACACTGGGGAGATGCAGCTATAAATAGTACACTGGGGAGATGCAGCTATAAATAGAACACTGGGGAGATGCAGCTATAAATAGAAACACTGGGGAGATGCAGCTATAAATAGAACACTGGGGAGATGCAGCTATAAATAGAACACTGGGGAGATGCAGCTATAAATAGAACACTGGGGAGATGCAGCTATAAATAGAACACTGGGGAGATGCAGCTATAAATAGTACACTGGGGAGATGCAGCTATAAATAGAACACTGGGGAGATGCAGCTATAAATAGAACACTGGGGAGATGCAGCTATAAATAGTACACTGTATAGACACAGTTATACTGTAAATAGTACAGTGTATAGACACAGAATTAACTCACATACTGTATAGATATAAATAGCCCGTTGTATAGATAGATAGATATATATTATAGATGTAGATACAGATATAAATGTCAGACTGTATACAGATATAAATGGCAGACTGTATACAGATATAGATATAAATGGCAGACAGTATACAGGTATAGTTAGATATACATGTCAGGCTGTATACAGGTATAGATATAAATGGCAGACTGTATACAGATATAGATACAGTAAATGTCAGACTGTATACAGGTATAGTTAGATATAAATGGCAGACAGACTGTATATATACAGTAAATGGCACACAGGACACGGTGTATGGAGAAGTCTTTTCAAAGAGGACATGAGATTGTAACGCTCTGCCATCTAGCGGCGAATTGAGGGAACTTGAAGAATGATGTAGGAAGTGGTGATCGATGTAATGAACTATCCTCTCTCTCTGTAGATAGTACAATATAATATACATGCAGCAATCGTGTAGAAGACGTATTAGAGAATGAATGCAGCCCGGCGATCTGACTCTCTCCCCCGTGCTGTGTGACATCCTGTACAGTAGCAGTACATCGGCTGGCTTCCAATGCTTGTCTTTGCACCGCCCTATGTGAGCTGTGATTGGTTCAGCCCCTTGTCAATCATAAGGCAGGAGCAGGAAGTGTTGAGTCCCTGGTGATCCTCCTTTCTGGGTGTCATTACACTGATGGGTGCAGCTTGGATAAAAGCTGAGGTTATATGAAGGTTTTAGCAGGAAGTCCCAGCTATTTGGAGAAGGACATGTCTGCTGTGCTGTAGAGGATTGTCTCCTTAGGATTACACTCCTCCTGGTTATATGTCAGACAACTGATCCTTGAAGTGAGTTGGAAGTTGAAGTGTTCCTGTGTTTGGACTATTTCCTCCATGATGCTAAGATACAGAGGACTTGAGGATGATCATATGGAAAGTCAGGAGCTCCATCTTGCTGTGTCTATGGACAACCCAGAACTCCTATCCAAGTTGTTATGTAAGGAGAGATATAAGAAGTATCTAGACAGCAGGAGTGGTTGGGGGGTTCCCATGACCCCCCTACGTTTGGCCGCTTCTAATGGCTCTGTGGAATGCCTGAACATCCTTCTGGCCAATGGCTCTGAGGTGGACTGCTTGGATGTGAAAGCCCAGACTCCCCTCTTTGCTGCTGTCAGCGCTGGTCATTATGAGTGTGTTAGAGCATTGCTAAAGGCCGGCGCCAATCCCCGGGGAAGCATCCATAATAACGCCACCCCTCTACTTACAGCAGCTAGAGACGGCAATGCCAACATTCTCAAGGAACTTCTTGATTATGGCGCTGAAGCGAATGTCAGAGCAAACCTGGCAAACAGAGCTACGCCCAACCCAAGCCGCACTGGACCGTTATACCTCGCGGCAGTGTACGGCCACTTGGAGTGTTTCACAAGTCTTCTTCTTCATGGTGCTGACCCAAATTACAATTGTCCAGAACTCCAACTTACCCAAAACATCAAGCGTCCACAGTCTGTGCTGGAGATATGTTTGAAGCACCGATGTGAGCGGCAATTTGTGAAACTACTTATTGATTTTGGTGCCGACTTGTATTTACCCAATGTGCATGCCATGTCATTGGCGGACAGTCCGTCATTAAAACTTATCGAGAGGGAAAAAGGTAAAGGCCGTTTTTATCCAGAGTAATGATGGAAATTCATTGACATTTTGCAGTGTAGTAATTTGGTCGGTCAGCATTCAGATTATATTAACCAGTTAAGAGGATTAAAGAGGATTTTTAATTGGATACTTTTTACTCAATCTATATCCCATATTTTGCATCAATTTCTGTTTTTTTTAGGGTCCTTTCTAGAGGTCGACCGATATTGTTTTTTCTCTGGCCGATGCCGATATTTAGAAATTGCGGCGGCCGATGGCCGATATATGATGCCGATTTTTTTTTTTGGGCCGATATGTAAAAAAAAATTCCTCTTCATCTCATAAAATCTAACAGCGGGGTGTTTTTCAGGCGCTTTTGAGGTTAAAAATGGCGCCTGCAGAATGGCTTCCCTGTAGTCTCAGTGTGAACGTCCGAGTGCTTTCACACTGAGGCGGTGAGCTGGCAGGATGTTAAAAAAAAGTCCTGCAAACGGCATATTTTGAGCGGTGTATACCACTCCTGCCCATTGAAATGAATGGGCACTGCTGCCGAAGCGCCTGCAAAGCGCTTCTAGATTCACACTAAACTGACCCTTTAAACTCACTATAGCACTCTAAGGCCCCGTACAGACGACCGAACATGTCCGGTCGTGTGTAGGCCCGAGCGTGCAGGATTCCAGCAAACATTTGCCCGCCGGGCCTTTTCCCAGCGGGCAAATATTTCTGGACTTGTTTTAAAACAGCCCGCTGGAATCCTGCCCGCTCGGACATGTTCGGTCGTCTGTACAGACCTACCGTACATGTCCGAGCGCCCGCCATCCCTCGCATGCGTCGAATGACTTTGACGCATGCGTGGAAGCATTTAACTGGCAGGGCCGCCCACGTCGCCGCGTCATCGTCACGGCGACGGCGCGGACACGCCCCGCGTATTGTTTACGTGCGGATTTCTGTACGATGGTTAGTACAGCCATCGTACAGAAATCCCCGGGCAGACATGTACGGTGAAAACGGTCCAGCGGACCGGTTTCATCGTACATGTTTGCCCGTGTGTACGCGGCATAAGACCCTGTACACACGAGCGGATATCCGATGAAAACGTTACGCCGGACCGTTTCCATCGGACATTTCTGCTCCGGATTTTGATCTGATGGCTGTACACACCATCAGATCAAAATCCCCGCGGAAACCATACACGGCCACGTGGCCGCGCCGCGACGATGACGCGGCGACGTGTGCAACCCTGAAAGGTAAATACTTCCACGCATGCGTCGAATCACTTCGACGCATGCAAGGGATGGGGATCGGTCAGACTTATCCGGTGAGTCTGTACAGACGACCGGATAAGTCCGACGGACAGGTTTCCAGCGGATAGATTTCTTAGCATGCTAAGAAATTTGTATCCACTGGAAAACAGTCGGCTGGACAAATGTCTGCCGAAAAATGTCCGCTAGGCCGTACACACGACCGGATTTGTCTGCTGGAACTGATCCACGGATAAATCCCAGCGGACAGATCCGGTCGTGTGTACGGGGCCTTAACTCGCTAGTAGCACTGAACAGAGCCCTGTTCTATCTCTCTCCACGCCAATATCACACTGCAAATGGCCCTAACGGGAATAATATTTTTATAGTGTGGGTTGGGGCTAAGAGCAATGAGCCATGATCGGATAAAGTCATCATCACAGTGTCCAATCATGGCTCTGGCTGTGCCCTAATTGGGTAAAGCTTTCATTGCTTCAGCCAATCAGGACTTCCAATACACTATGCAACGGCACTGTGCATTGTGGTCGTTCGGCAGGCCGAACAAACGGTCAAACGCCCCGATAGAACTTTTAGCCAAGCATCCATTAGGAGGAAAAGGGAGGAATATACTCCACAATCGGAATGCCACCGTAAAGCTTCTGACATTCTGGAGTGAGGTGAGAGTTCTGTGAGCACAATGGTGTTTTGGTGGAAGCACATAGCTATTAGTCTCACATCGAATAGGAGCGAATCACAGAAGTGGATTACATGTTTTATTACACTTGGACATTCAATTTTACTATTATTAAGGTACTTATATAGCGCTGTCAATTTACGCAGCTCTTTACATATACATTGTACATTCACATCTGTCCCTACCCTCAAGGAGCTTACAATCTAAGGTTCCGAACGCACATTCATATATTAGTGCCAAGTTAGACAGAAGCCAATAACCTACCAGCATGTCTTTGAAGTGTGGGAGGAAGCCAGAGTACCCGGGGGGAACTCACGCAGGCACAGGGAGAACATGCAAACTCCAGGCAGGTAGTGCCATGGTATTCAAACCAGCTGCCCTTTTTACTGCTAGGCGAGAGTGCTACCCAGTACACCACTGTGCCGCCCCGAATTTAGTTAAAGGGGAGGTTCACCCTATAAAAAATTTCTAACACTACATCCAGCCCAGTTCTGCAAATAAAATTACACTGACTTTTTTTTTTTTTGCCGTAGATAGCGTTTAGCCTTAGAATTCACCGCGGCTTCCGGGTAGGGAATCCCACGGGAGTAGGCGTTCCTATTGACATCCCAAAAAAATGCCGAATAGAGCCGAGCCGACCCGAGCTTCCTTCGGGAAGTCGTGACGCGCTGTGTGCGCTGTCGTTTAGCATGTCAATCAATTGGCATTTCAATAGGAACGCCCACTCCCGCAGGATTCCCTACCCGGAAGCCGCGTGAATTCTAAGGCTAAACGCTATCTACGGCAAAAAAAAAAAAAAGGGTCAGTGTAATTTTATATGCAGAACTGGGCTGGATGTAGTGTTAGAATTTTTTTATAGGGTGAACCTCCCCTTTAAGTTTACTCTGACGGACCTGTGTTCATGGGATGTTGATTTAATTTGTGTTTAATTAGGGTATTTACAGTATTATGTTGGTCTTTGTAGCACAAACTGCACATTAGTTATTTACATACAGATTTCACAACATCATGTAGATTTGATTTAAATAAAACACAACACAATAAAATTACCAATAACAGCAATTAGTACCAAATAATGCTAAATTAAAACTATAACCAAATAAATGTTCATACTATTAAAATACAACATAGAATAAATAAAACTGAATAATAACAGAAAACCAAACTACCAAAATGCAAATAGTACACCACTTTCTATAGAATTACCCAAAATCATAATTACCGAATATCAACATATACAAAAGCTACATAAAAATCTATATTAATGTTTTTGTCAAAAAATTTTAAGACTATGTTAAATAAAATTACTTTTTTTTTTCCCCTTTCTTTTTTAGGCCACCCAAGGTCCCTTATGTCCCAATGTCGTGTGACAATACGGAGACTGCTTAAGCAAATGGGAAAACTACATCTTATTGATCAGCTGGAGATTCCTAATAGCATAGTGGGCTACTTACAGCACCACAACAGTTAATGTTAAAGACAAGACCTAGACAATACTGTATGGGAGGCAAAGGCTGTAAGGCAAGTGAATTAAGTGAGCATTCTGCTACTGATCTAATGCAGCTCAGTCTCCATTAACCAGAGGCAGCAAGGCGTGAACTAAGAGCGTATGGCTTGTAACTGATGCGATGGCTATTAGAAGGGTTGCCTTCTTCCTCCCGAGTGGATAAAAATGTTATGGCAATGTTTACTCTCTCTGTGAATTCTCCTATGAGTTGGGTATTCATTTTATTCTCCTTCATTTTTATGGGAACATTTTAGAATTCCAATAAATTGGCAACGCTAATCTGAACCACAATGTACGTACAATGTCATTTACAAATCATGTAATGAGATCCATGTATTCTGGTACACGTTTTGAGAAAAAAACTCTAATTTACCTGGTTTTCTCTGACCTACAACATGCCTATTTATGTACTTCTTAATAATTCCTTTCAAAGGGTTATGCCCTGTACACATGATCGGTCAATCCGATGAGAACGGTCTGATGGATTTTTCCATCAGTTAACCGATGAAGCTGACTGATGGTCAGTCGTGCCTACACACCATCAGTTAAAAAAAACGATCGTGTTATAACGCGGTCACGTAAACCACGTACGACGGCACTATAAAGGGGAAGTTCAAATCCAATGGCGCCACCCTTGGGGCTGCTTTAGCTGATTTTGTGTTAGTAAAAGACGATTCGCGCTTTTCTGTCTGTTACAGCGTGATGAATGTGCCATCTCCATAACAAACACTAGTTTTACCAGAACGAGCGCTCCCGTCCCCTAATTTAGTCTGAGCATGTGTGGATTTTTAACCGATGGACGTGCCTACAAACGATCATTTTTTTTCTATCTGTTAGGTATCCATCGGTTAAATTTAAAACAATAGAAGAAGGAAAATCACCGCTCAAGGTGGGTCTTCTATAGGGTCATACACAGGTGTAGGATTCCAAGGGTGCTGGCAGTGCACTAGGCAAGCATTGGCGTAAAATAAAGGATGGATGGCCGCACTCCAAACCAAACAGGTTGTCTTTATTTAAACGAACAGCAAAAACATACCAGATCACAGCAACAGAAACAGGAGGATAACCGACGTTTCGCACTGACTTAAAACAAGATTGAATTTTTTTATGGGGCCCACACACGATCGGTTTGGTCTGATGAAAACGGTCCATCAGACCGTTCTCATCGGTTTGACCGATCGTGTGTACGCGGCATTAGAATTACAGAACTAGGACTGACCTGGAGTTTCATATTAAATGAGGAAATTAGAGTGGAAAAACTTTTGTGAAATGTTTTAATAATGACAACAGGTATTACAAACAGAAAGATCAGCATAACTTGGTGTGCGTATGTAATTACTTATTACAGGTATCTATATAGTACCGACAATTTACACAGCGCTTTACATGTACAGTGGAACCTTGGATTACAAGCATAATCCGTTCCAGGAGAATGCTTGTAATCCAAAGCACTCGCATATCAAAGCCAGTTGCCCCAAAGAAGTCAATGGAAACGAAGATAATAACAAAGTCAATGGAAACGAAGATAATAACGAAGTCAATGGAAACAGAGTGTTCCCGAGTATTTCCAAGCCGCTCCGAGTGTCAACACCGCCCCCGCACCTCTGCACACCGCAGAGGCTTGATTCCTGCTCGTTTTGAGAGACAACTTTTGATAACCAAGTCAGGATTAAAAAAAAATATTGCTTGTATTGCGAAACGCTCATTAACCGTGTTACTCGCAATCTGAGTTTCCACTGTATATTGCACATTCACATCAGTCCCTGCCCTCAAGGAGCTTAAAGAGAAGGTTCCCATCAGGTGTTGGGTGCTGCCACCGCTATTGCGGGTAAGGGAACCCGGCAGTGTAGCATTACGGCATCACGCTGGGGCCCTAGTGCGCATGCACGAGGCACCGCTGCGCTCTCCTACTGGCCCGTTGGTGGAGGAGGGATCCAAGCTGCAGACGTAATTTCCCGCGGCCCGAACTCCCGGAAGTTGGGACAGGTATCCGCTCCCCCCGGAAAGGTGCCAAATGTGGCACCGGAGGCAGGGGAGGAGACAAATGAGCCGAAGTTCCACTTTTGGGTGGAACTCCACTTTAACATGAAAATTACACCCAAACCTCTTAAAATGACCTTTGACTGAAAAAAGTTATAATTCCTTTTTTTTATCGCAAGTTACTCATTTAAAGCAGTAGACCGAATAGCCTTGTAAAGTTAACCCTCAGGTGTGTGCTTAAATGTTCCTTTTAGAGCAGGGTCATGGAGAAGGGGTTACCACTGGTCCTCCTGTAAGGGGCCCGGGTCAGCAGGGAGGCCCAGGCTCTCCCTGCAGCAACTAAAAGCTGGATTCCTCTCCTCTTGCTCCCATTGACTTTCAGCTGCTCCAGAGAGAGCCATTGGTTCCAGTAATTGACCCCCCCCCCACTACACTGATCACCCTCCCTGTGCTCCATAAGTTTCCACCTTGCTGCCCAGGCCCCCCTGTATGCCCCCACCCCCGCAGTGCTTCCGGCTTCAATCCTCTCCTTCCCACCGGAAGCAGCAAGCACACATGAGGATCCTTCAAGAAGAAGAGTGGGGGAAGGGTCCGGTAAATATGTCATATTTACCAACACCTTGATCTTCTGAATGAAGACATTGAGTAATGGGTAATGGTTCATTCACAACTCAAGCATTGGCAGTAGGGGGCCACATGGTTTCTGGCAGCAGTCCTGTTTCAAAGTACTTAACTCCTCACTTAACATTATCAAGTGGTATGATCTTTTACTCTACAAATCCCATTCACATTCCTAGTAAGGAATCAAAGTATCAGTGATATATAATCTTATTCCATATACCAACACCTACTCCTAGCTACCGATCAGTGTGGGAGACATCCCTAGTATAGTTATGCTTATATTATGTATTCAAATATCCTATATACACCGGTGAAACATTGAGATCAAGGGCACCCCATCCCGATTGAAAAGACATCATTGGAAAAGATACCTTGGGATTTTTAAGGTGCCACCAATAAAGCAAACTTAATAAAAAAAAAGTTTTTTTACTTCTAAAAGGCATTATGAAAGCATAAAAAAATTATATAATTTGTGTTTAAATCAACCATCAAGAATATGTATTCATGTAGTCTATTCATGTAATTACTTCATCTCAACATGTTTCGTCAATCACTAGCTTCTTCAAGAAATGTACCACATACTAAACAACTGAAATTAAAAAATAAAGAAAATCACCAAAAAGTATCAATATATGTAGAACATTTGTGTTAACACACATTTCTAGAGAATGTTATTCTTTTTAAAAACAAAGAGGTGCAATCAGCGCAAAAAAAGTGACTAAACCCCCCGTATGCAGGCTGAACACTAAAGGATTTACACTAAATTCAAATGGCAAAAGATAAAACAGAAAAAGTGCAGCGCAATAATAAGAACCAAGATAATAATAGAAAAACATATATATTATATACAAATAAATGTCCAAAGGTGATAGAGTAAAATAACAGTCCAAGGAAAAAACGATGAATCAAAGAAATCCACAAAATCTTCCACCAGTGCTGAAGAATTCACAAATTGTGACAATCCCTCCACCTTTGGTCTATCTAGGTACTCTCACCTTCCAGCATGGACCCCAGAACTAACCGGAAGTCATGCAAGCAGAATAGACAGGGTTAACATAGATCAGATGCCTCTACCACGTCTCCTAAATTACTGCTTAGACTCCAGGTAATAAACGGTCTGCCTTCACTCATCAGACAACGCCAGGTCATATAATAGAAAAGAGGATCTAAGTGCTGACTGTTTAACTTTAAAAAGCATTTATGTGTGCACAGGGTACTCATATTAAAGCCAAATAAATACAGCGTGTATAGGTAACAGATTCGTGGATAGCAGTGGGTGACGTCATACGTAGCTACCTCCCCCGTACGCGTTACGTTCCTAACAGAACTTCCTCAGTGGGTCGCCCCGCTGAGGAAGTTCTGTTACGAATGCGGCTCCTGCATTTGTTGAAATCCTTCTCCTCCAAGCTCCCCCTACCCCACTGCAGTAATTGTCTAATGCAGTGAGGGTTAATAGAGTTCAGGGACCTGTCATAAGTACTCATCAAGAGTACCAACAAAACCCACCCTTTCTGCCCACCTCCGCCGTTCATAGAAGCTGCAAACTGTACTATAAACATTCTGGTATCTTTATTTCAACGTTGCAACTTTTTGGGGGAATGAGTAGGGGTACAACATATTCATTTACTTGGGGGGGGGGGGCGGTATCTGATGCCCCCCTCATTATTAAAGGGGGCTTACTGATTCCAATAAGCTCCCCTGCCTGCAGATTCCCACTACAACCTGGCAAGGGTTGTGGGGAAAAAGCCACTGTCCTCATCAACATGAGGATGAGGTATCCCCCTTCCCTATGTGGCCTGGTATGGTTCAGGCATAGGGAACTGCATACTCATCTCCCCCCTCCTTTCCTACCCATACTGGTTATATGCTCAGATTACTGGTCTTATATGGGTCTCCTGAAGGGCCTAGCACAGAGACCGAGCTGCCTCAGACAGCTCCAGGGCTTGTACTAATAATCAGCTATCACAGTGATTAGTAATTGTGCAGCCGGCCCGTGTTGTTTTCTCCTTTTGAATGGAGAAAAAGATACATTATATGTTTTCTCCTCGCTAGAGGAGAAAATTGTAAACACAAAAAAGTGTGCAAAAAGAACTGAAAAATCTACATCAATGTCATGGTTAGGGTCAAAGGTCAGGGTCAGTGTATTTTAGGTAGATTTAAACAACAAAGCATTTTTTAACCTCTTCCTGCCCACAGTATAGCCAAAAGACAGCTGCAGCATGAGCCTAAATTGCTGGGAGGGCGTCTATTTATGTCCTCCCATGCATGTGCTGCCTGCGCTCCCCCCTGAGGGGCATGGGTGGCACGCTTTGTGATCAGCAAGTCCATGAGACTCGGCTGATCACAGATCTGAGTAAGGGGCCGATCCCAGCTCTTTACCACGTGATCAGCTGTCAGCCAATGAATACTGATCACGTGATGTAAACATAAGTCGGTAATCGGCTTTTTTTTTCTCACGCTTGCAGCGTGGGGGAAAAAAAATGATTATCAGCTTGCATAAACGAGACATCGTTCCTGCACACGGACACCCACTGCTACTAAGCAGTGCCCACCAGTGCCACCTACAAGTGCATATCAGTACTGCTAAGCAGTGTCCACCAGTGCCACCTAGCAATGACCACCAGTGCCACCTATCAGTGCTGCCAATCAGTTCATATCAGTACTGCTAAGCAGTGCCACCCGTGCCACATATCATGCCCACCAGTGCCACCTATCAGTGCCAATCAGTGCTGCCAATCAGTTAATATCAGTACTGCTAAGCAGTGCCCACCAGTGCCACCTATCAGTGCTGCCAATCAGTGCCTCATCATCAGTGCTGCCTATCAGTGTCACCTACCAGTGCCACCTATCATTGCCCATCGGTGAAGGAACAAAACTATCTGTTTGCAAAATTTTATAACAAACTTTATTTTTTTTTCAAAATTTTCTTTTTTTTTGTTTGTTTAGCAAAAAAATAAAAACCCCAGTGGTGATTAAATACCACCAAAAGAAAGCTCTATTTGTGTGGAGTAAAGAAATGATAAAAATACCGCGCAATTGTTATTCAAAGAGTGACAGCGCTGAAAGCTGAAAATTGCCCTGGATAGGAAGGGGGTTTAAGTGCCCAGTAAGCAAGTAGTTAATGTAAGGGGGGGAGGGAGTGTCTGCTCTGATGTCCGGCTCCAGTTAAAATATTTTATTTTATTTTGGTGAGAGTGGTAGACATGTGCACAGCAAAAATTTTCGTTTATTTCTGTTTCGTTTCTGTTCGTTTATCGTGATTCGTAACGAGTCGTAATTTCGTAAGACGTTAGTTATCGTATTCGTACTCTTTAGTATTTTCGTAACACTCTTTTTTCCGTTTCCGTTTTTTTCTGTTAGTTTATTTTTCGTTGAATTGAGATTCGTATTTTCGTTATATTTTGTATTCTGCCGCGTTCGGATTTTTAAAATGATTTTATTCGTTCCTTCGTTTTTACGTTAGTTTAATTTTCGTTGTTTTGTTATTCGTATTTACATTATATTTTCCATCATGCCGCATTCGTATTTTCGTAAAGAAATATATTTTCGTTGCTTTATGATCATTCGTATTTTCATGTCTAATTTCCTTTGATTGTAAAAACGTACTTTTGTAGATTTTATTGCATTCGTAATTCTGTTAGAATACATTTTACGTTTATTCGACACACTACTCGTCGAAATTTTGTAATTCGTACTTTACTGTGATTGACTTGACTGTCTTAGTTAGCACACACACCCTGTCTAGAATGAAGTCTGACGTAGAAGAAAACTAAAATATGTCAGATATTACAAATACAAATCTAGAAATTAGATGCACTGCAGTCTAACACAGAAAAAGACACAATGAGCCAATAGGTAATGAGAAAGAAGCTCATTGGGGGAAGGAACAAACCTCTTCAGAGGAAAGGGACAGCGCTCAGTGGCTATTGGTCAATGTCCAGAAATATTTCAGTACTAACGAAAGCTAATTTACATTATTTTGTATTTTCGTTGTTTTCATTTCCGTTTTCCGAAGATCCGTAATTTATTTTTCGTTAGTTTTGATTTTCGTTTTTTAGTCTTTGTTCGGCATTTCGTTTTCTTTTCGGTCTTCGAATATTAGTAAGTTTGCATTTTCGTTCATTTTGTTTTTCGTAATTATTTTTTTTTTTTGGGTTCGGTATTTTCGTTGTTTCTATGTTTTCGTTTCTTTCTTCTTTCGTATCTTCGTTGTTTTTCATATTCGTTATTTTGAAAATATTGTTATTCGTTATCAATTGCGCTAAACCATTCGTTCATTCGTATGTTAACGAATCAACTAAAATAACGAAAATTGACGGAAAACGTATTCGTAACTTAAAAAATTGCACATGCCTAGAGAGTGGGGATGAGCTTACCTCCCAACTGTCCCTGATTGGGAGCAATGTCCCTCTGTCCCTCTTTCCTTCTCATTTGTCCCTCATGTTGGTCTGATCTATATAGTTTATATAAAATGCACTTTTTATCTATCAAAAAGTGTTTCCCAGTGCTAAACCTGATTTCTAAATTGCTGCATTTGTAAATTCCAAAAGCCAATATAAAGGAATAGTAGTGGTAAAAACAGCACTTGTGGGTTTAAAGGAGTTCTCTGACCTAAAACTTTTAACCCCCGCTGTGCCCGGGCTGTAAAAATATACAAAATAAACTATCACTTACCTGCCTACGATCCCCCGTTGTTCCGATATCGCCGTCCCGTTCTCCGGTCCCGGTCTCTTCCGCTTCCTGTGTGTCGGTGACTCATAGTGCGCTTAGCCTATCAGCGGCCGCGACGGGACATTGCTGCGGCCGCTGATAGGCTGAGCGCACTATGAGTCACCGACACACAGGAAGCGGAAGGGGCCCGGGACCGGAGAACGGGACGGCGATATCGGAACAACGGGGGATCGTAGGCAGGTAAGTGAAAGTTTATTTTGTATATTTTTACATCCCGGGCACAGCGGGGGTTAAAAGTTTTAGGTCAGAGAACTCCTTTAACCAATCCTATTTTTTTGTACAATTCTCCTTTAAGGGGGCGTGGCAAGGGGCGTGTCCTAGACCTGCATACTTTTGGTGATAGGTGTCCCTCATTCCCATCTCAGAATGTTGGAAGAGTTATCAATGCTCTCAGGTTTATATCAGCATCTGTGTATTTCCCCTCATTTCCTCCTAGGATGGGAAGTGATGGGCAGTCAGGACGCAGACATTTCTAGTAAAGGGAGGAAGGATCAGAACTTCTTACAGTGTAGTTATTGCTGTCTATTACTTCCTGTCCCAGGGATGACAGCCTTCCTATTTGTTGTTAGCACAGGAAGTGAAGGAAAATCTCCCCAGTGGGGTCACAGACAGAACACAAAACCTAGAATAGATTTTATACAGGACTCAGATGTCAATATTTATATTATACAGGATTTCTATGTCTCCAACCCTTGTGCAGCACTTCACAAACATAGCAATGACAGTATGGAACAAAAGGCAATTGTTTGTTTTGTTTTAGATTGGAGGGATCAGAACACCTGTCAGGTTCTTATTGCTGTCAGTGGGGTAGATTCAGGTAGGGAAGCGCACTGCTACGGCGGCGCAGCGTACCGTTTTTACGCTGCGCCTCCGTAAATTACTGGAGCTACGCTTCATTCACGAAGCATTTGCTCCGTAATTTGCGGTGGCGTTTCGTAAAAGGGGCCGGCGTAAGCGCGCGTAATTTAAATGATCCCGTAGGGGGCGTGGATCATTTAAATTAGGCGCGTTCCCGCGCCGAACGTACTGCGCATGCTCCGTCGGGAAAATTTCCCGACGTGCATTGCGGTAAATGACGTCGCAAGGACGTCATTTGCTTCGACGTGAAGCACCAGCGCCATTCACGATTCACTTACGCAAACGATGTAAATTTCGAAAATCGCGACGCGGGAATGACGTGTATACTTACCATTGGCTGCACCTCCTAATAGCAGGAGCAGCCTTACGCCGAAAGCGGCGAACGCAAACGACGTAAAACACGACCGCCGGGCGCGCGTACGTTTGTGAATCAGCGTGAGTATGTAATTTGCATAATCTACGCTGACAACTACGGGAACGCCACCTAGCGGCCAGCGGCAGAATGCAGCCTAAGATACGACGGCATAAGAGCCTTATGCCAGTCGTATCTTAGGCTACAGTCGGCGTATCGAGCTTTCTAAATACAGAAAGTCGATACACCGGCGCAACTTAGCAATTACGCTGCGTATATATGGATACGCAGGCGTAATTGCTACCTGAATCTATTGTCTAATGTTGTTATTGTGTGTTAGATAGGTGGGAAGTCAGGAGTGTATTGAGAAAAGAGGCGACTGACAAACATTTAACTTGTCTCTTTACCCAAAAACTACCAATCTTCCTGGAGACATGCTTTATAAAAGCCCAGTGCTTCCTCAGTACTGACCTCTACACACAGAAATAAGTGTCCCTCGGTACAACGCATTGCCCAGTCTATAAATCGGGACATTTGGCACACTTATTATAGGAGTGTAACTGCCTTAGTAGTAAACTGTGTCACAGCTCAACACAAAGCCCAGAGGTGACAATGTAGTAGGCGGAGAGTCTCTTTGTATATCCACAGTCTGATTGGCTGCCTCTGCAGTCAATCTGACAACGCGCCAATGAGCGGACTGTTTGCTATTCTCTGATTTGTTAGTGTTTGGCTTATCCGCAGAGAGTAAGCGAATGTCGGTGAGCGCGCTGATTGGTCGGTGGGGCTGCCAGTCACTGGATTCCTGGGGGGGAGGTGGTCAGGTAGAGGCCGCGCTGGTACAGGAGCATCAGTTTGCTGAGAAGAGAAGCCGGAGTCCAGGGCGGCCAGCAGAATAGGAGACGGCGGAGGCTCGGGGCCTGGTGCGGAGTGCTGCAGGTTAGATATGTATGATCTATGCAGGTGATACCTGAGCCGGGGGAGGGGAGAGATACACACTTAGCGGGGTTATTGTGCTTCGGATTACAACATGGCCCTATGTAAAGACAGGGACCTGTAGGAGGGGAGGAGTGTGTCTGATCCCATTGCCTGCCTGTGCTCCTCTACAGGCTACAGTCAGTGCTCTATGTGCCTTATATCCTTCCGGGTGGGGTATAGGACCCCCGTCTGTCTGTGTGGGGAGATTTCCTTCCACTTCCGGTCCTGGACACTCAACAGGAAGTCAGGGAATCTCTTCCCACTCTGAGCTGACCATACACCATACAGTCTGTCCATCTGCTATGCTGTGCCAGGACCTGACAGCTGGCATAGTCTAATGCCACTGTTTGCTGAGCCCCCCCAAACCATCAGCCGCCACTGCAATGTACGTGCTAAGAGCTGCGTACATTGACGGTGCTATAGAAGTACCTGTAATACACATGCAGGGATTGTTTAGGTTTTTCTTTCTAAATATAACACGTGATAGAAGAGGGCTTGGCATGCTTTAGAAGCACCTTAACCACTTAAGACCCGGACCAATATGCAGGTTAAGGACCTTTCCCCTTTTTGCGATTCGGCACTGCGTCGCTTTAACTGACAATTGCGCGGTCGTGCGACGTGGCTCCCAAACAAAATTGGCGTCCTTTTTTCCCCACAACTAGAGCTTTCTTTTGATGGTATTTGATCACCTCTGCGGTTTTTATTTTTTTGCGCTATAAACAAAAATAGAGCGACAATTTGAAAAAAAAAAATGCAATATTTTTTACTTTTTGCTATAATAAATATCCCCCAAAAAAGATATAAAAAAACATTTATTTTTCTTCAGTTTAGGCCGATACGTATTCTTCTTCCTATTTTTGGTAAAAAAATCGCAATAAGCGTTTAACGAATGGTTTGTGCAAAATTTATAGCGTTTACAAAATAGGGGATAGTTTTATGATGGCGATCAGCGTTTTTTTTTTTTTTCCTGACTGCGACATTATGGCGGACACATCGGACACTTTTGACACATTTTTAGGACCATTGTCATTTTCACAGAAAAAAGTGCTATAAAAAAGCACTGATTGCTGTGAAAATGACAAATGCAGTTTAGGAGTTAACCACTAGGGGGCGCTGTAGGGGTTAAGTGTGACCTCATGTGTTTCTAACTGTAGGGGGGCGGGGCTGGACGTGTGATGTCATTGATTGCCTTTCCCTATATCGGGGAACAGATGATCAATGACGGCGCCACTGTGAAGAACGGGGAAGGTTACACGCAGCTCTCCCCATTCTTCAGCTCCGGGGACCGATCACGGGAAACCGGCGGCGATTGGGTGCCGCGGTCACGGAGCTTCGGGACCGAGTCGCGTGCGCCCGACCCACGGCTGGGCTCTTAAAGGCGACATACACGTGCCTGTGCCCAGCCGTGCCATTCTGCCGACGTATATCGGCGTTAAAGCAGTAATAAACAAAGGCAAGCCTTTATTATAATGCAGCTTACCCATTCTTAGATATGATGTCTGCATTGGTTTTCTTTTGTAAGCTTTCTTCTCTTTTTTCATCTGGTGATCTGGCCAGTAAGTCTGGTGTGTGTGTGTGTGTGTGTGTGTTGTTTTTTTTTTTTTTTTTAAATATACAATCTTTTTAGCAGACTGTATCAGTTACAGGGGCAAGACAAACCATTTGGCACTGACAGGGGTGCTTATAATAATCGGCTTTTATTTATGTAAAACCTTTATCCCAAAAAGGGAGAAAAACAACTAACTTATTATAAAGTGTGAGCTGAAGTTTGGCTTCCCTTTGTTAGTGTATCTAAATCTGCTAGTGCTCCTAACACCCCAGACTGACAATGCTGGTGTATGCTGTGCCTCCTGTTCTTATTCATCCAGCGAGGTGTCTCACTATTACAGGAGGTGTGTTACTGGCAAGATCACCAGGGGAAACCCCCCAAAAAATGAATCCAGCCACCTCATCTGATTGGTAAGCTGCAATATATTCCATTTTGGGTTTAATGGCACTTTAAGCCTCGCGCCACACTCGTAGTGACACCGCATTCCTGTTAATTTCACTAGCAATTCAGTGCTGTTTGGGTGCAAATGGCATCGCAGCAAAGTGTACCAACTTTGGCACTGTACCCGGGTCGCATGCTTCTTTTATACCATGCAGTCTGATACGGGCAAACGCCCTGCATTAGGTAAGTGTGTGTGTTATAGGTTGTTCCTATCCACAAACGCGTGAGACATCTGACTTCACACAAAACTGGAATATGTTGATTGTGTAGAAATGGTGCCTTCTGCATGCCATGGTGCCCCTCCAGTCCCATTGAGGTGACACTTGTACATTGTATTGCTGGGATGGAGTGAGCAGTTCTATGGATCCTAAGTAATCAATGTGAGAGCTTCCCTTCTGCATGCCATGGTGCCCCTCCAGTCCCATTGAGGTGACACTTGTACATTGTATTGCTGGGATGGAGTGAGCATAATATCCTAAGTAATCAATGTGAGAGCTCCCTTCTGCATGAGAGAATCACGGCTTCATCTGCAGCGTATTGTGTAAGTGGCTCTGCATGCAGCTTCCCTGAGCCCAGCAAACACACAGAGGGGCACAAACGCCACGTGCATTACCAGAGACAAATGGATACTCACAAGCTGATTAAAAACTGCAATAAAGTAACTGGTAGAGTTCGGCTGAATGCGGGAAATCCCGTCCTGGGGCCAAGTGATTGGAAGGCCGACACGTTTCAGGGGACAAGCCCCCTCCTGAACGATGCTTCTGCTGTGATTAATCTGTGGGTGCCGGGCACTGGATGTCCTCTGGCATCCACGATGGGCACTAAAATACACAGAGTCAGATCTCTGTTCTGATGGGGGGCAGAAGGGATGGATTTTGCGTTCCTGCAGAAACAACTCTTAAAGCTAAGAGGTTCAGACACTTGTTTTGGATATGTGGATAAAACATTCTGAAGTCAGACACAGCCAGGCATTCAGCATTTTTAGCCATAAGCCTACAATGGCAGCCCTCCATTCTACAATGTGATAACCTGGCTCCTGATCATTACATCTTTGCTTTTTTTTTTTTTTATCGCTCAGCTGCTGGGATGAAGGAAAATGCAGAGCACTTCCAGCCATGTTTTTCCCCTTGTGATTGTGACAAGATTGGTGCTTGATGATTGGCCCAGCATTGTCATATTAGAGCAGGAGGATGGTCGATTGTGTGTAAGCTCTGATTGTAACGTGACTAGAGCCGTCTTTCCTCGCTCTCTGGGAAGGTGAAATCTAAGTGATCCTTATGGCCCATATATACACGATCCGAATATCGTATGAAAACTGTCGTCCGAGGAAGAATCGTACCATTTTCGGATCGTGTGTGTATACTACTTTTGAGAACCGATCACGATATTATTCGATCGGACAAGCATGAAAATTTTACTTGTACGATACCAGATATTTTTGCTTAGTCAGTATAGTTGTCCTCCGAAAATATAATACAACACATGACATCACTTCCGATTTTTTTTTTCTATGTTGTGCGTGAATTTTCGTGACTTTAGTAACCTATTCAATTTCTACTTGCGACTATTACCGTATTTATCGGGGTATTGCGCGCTCCGGCGTATAGCGCGCACCCCTAATGTGGACCCGCAATTCCTGTAAAAAAACATTTTAGTACATACAGTTTTGGTGTCTTGCGCGGCGTCCATCAGGGGCCTCGTCGGGTCCGTCTGCGGCTTCAGTGGTGTTCTCCCGCGCTGTCTCCCCGTGGAATCGCTGCTTCCCGCACTCGGTTTGAACGCCTCTGCCGACGTATACCGAGTGCGGTACACTCAGCTACATTCGGCCAGGCTCGGCTTCGCTCGTGCTGACGCTCTGTGACGTTTATGCGTGAGCACGAGCGAAGCCGAGCCTGGCCGAATGTAGCCGAGTGTACCGCACTCGGTATACGTCGGCGGAGGCATTCAAACACAGCGCGTATATCGTGCACCCACGATTTTCCCCTTATTTTAAGGGGAAAAAAGTGCGCCGGTATACGCCGATAAATACGGTTAGTGAAAAAAGTCCTACGATCTGTCGTACAATATTTGGATCGTGCGTACGGGCCATTAGGCATAACCTATTAAAGGGGGGAAAAAAAATTCTTGCTCCATTACTCGCCTCCGTCAAGGATGTGTACCCTGACAACTCCAGATACCCAGTGTCACTGACCGAAGGCCAATGTCATTAAGCACCTGCCTGTCATTGATGCAGCCCCTGGGGGAGCGTCAACATGTTGGCTTGGGTTCGTAACATCTGTGCCGCTCTCTGCATTATGGAAGACCTTCTTTTACAGTAGAATTTTAGAAGGGGTATTAGAAATAAAATAAAGGGGGGGCGGACTTAACTCTCATATTTTTTTTTTCTTAGGCCCCTTTCACACTGCCGCAACTTGAAAGTCGCACGATTTTGCAGCAAACATTCTGACACAATTTTGGGGAATGCCTGTGTAAACTTGTTCTATGGACCTCAACTCGCATCAAAGTCGCACAGATATGAATGGTTATCATTGGGTAAGACTTATCATGCGACTCTGATGTCCAAAGTTGCAGGAAAAGTGTGTAAGTTGCCATAAGCGGTGATATTTTTAAGCAATGTTTTGATTACATAGCAGTATACTACATTTCCAGATCCTCTTCAGACAGACACATGGGTGTTGGTACATAATGCTTACATGTCTGCATCTTCTGACATTCTCTGATGAGTTTTTGTCTTGACACGTCCCATCAACAGAATAACTTTGTTATGGCTGCAGAAGTTCTTGGGTCTCGCTACAGCTGCTGCCTTTGTTTCTTGCTGTTGTCTGCTTTCATAGAAAGTATTCGGGACGTAAGCGCCTTTAATTTCCCACACTGTTTCCTAATACCGTTTTAAAAAAGTCTTCTGCTTCACTTTGCTGCCTTATTTTCATCTGAATAAGCCTTCCTAAGGTAATTTGGGTCACCTTCTAACACTGTGCTACCACGGGGACATGGTTAAAAAAAGCATTCTTTTACACTTTTTTCCTTCTCTCCGTAATTACTGATCCTGGCAGTTCTGTCTGAATATGAGTCGGCGACCCAGAACAATGGGCATAATTCTCAATTGTCCTGACAACTGATATATGCGCACTTTTGTTGTGGGTCAATGACTGAGCATGTACCTCCAAAATCAAGTCGCTAATAACCAATCGTATATATTTATCCTGACCGCTTCCTTTTAGGTGACCCGAAAGTTGGCATAAGCCATGATTGAAAGCTAAGTGAGGGAGATGAGTTCTTATTATATTCCCCAGTATTTGCACTCGGCATGTTTCCACATTGTGCCATGTTTGTGATTTCACCTTCATGATTTATTTTTTTTGTCATTTCCATAAAAAGAAAAGAAAAAAAAATCCTGGTATTTGTCTTGCATGGGGCACATTGTTACTTCACAGTAAATAAAAAAAGGAGATCTCTGGTATTTCTGTATGTTAAGTATGAGTTTGCGCTTACATTAGTGAATTGTTGCTTCAGTAGAGTGCTTGGATGGAGAGCGTGTAGATACTGGAAATGTTTTCTAGAGACGAATGCCTTGTACACACGATCAGAATTTCCGATTAAAAAAAGTCAGACGGAATTTTTTTATCGGATATTCCGACTGTGTGTGGGCCCCATCGGACTTAAAATAGAACATAGGATTTTTATTTTTATTTTCCCATCGGAAGTTCCGATTGTCCGTCTGTACTGTATGTGTTTTTGAGAGCTTTCTGTAGCATCATTTGTATTTATTAATGTCTTTTTTTTTTTTTTTTTCACTCATAGGTCGGATACATGTCCAGAGCAAATGGCAATCTTGTGACTTTTCTTTTGGTTACAATGTGTGTGCAGTCTTTCAATAAAAGTGAGGATTATGTCTCCCATTTTCACATTGTGCCCTTCAGTTAGCTTCTTTCAGACATGGTAAGTAACACCAAGTAAACTAAGAAGTTTTCTTACCTGCTCTGTGCAATGGTATTACACAGAGCTGCCCCTTACCTCCTCTTCTGGGGTCCCTCACCAATGCTATCGTCTCCTCCTCTCCTTTGTGTGCCCCCATAGCAAGCCGCTTGCTAGAGGTGCACGCGTGTGGGCAAGCCCCCAAGCCGGGCTGTGTGTGTACATTGACACAGCGTGGCTCGGCCACTGCACTGCATTGGGTGGAATTGACTACATTCTAAAATATGCGTACAGGTGCATCTCACAAAATTATATTATCATGAAAGTATATTCATTTCAGTAGTTCAAATCAAAAAGTGAAACTCCTATATTTTATATAGATGAGTTACACATTTTGATGATTATGGCTTACAGCTAGTGAAAGCCCAAAATTCTGTATCTTATAAAATGATATTACTTAAGGCAAAAAAATTTTTTTTTCTTAATACATAAATGTTGTCTTACTAAAAGTATTTCCATGTATAGCAGGGAATATGCAATTAGCGGACCTCCAGCTGTTGCAAAACTACAAGTCCCGTCATGCTTGTGGCTGTCAGTCTTGCTATGCCTCATAAGAATTGTAGTTCTGCAACAGCTGGCGGTCTGCTAATTGCACATCCCTGATGTATAGTATACACTTAATACTTGGTCGGGGCTCCTTTTGCAGGAATTGCTGCATTAATGCAGTGTAGCATGGGTCAATAAGTCTGTGCCACTGATAAGGTGTTATTTAATAGCTGCCTTCATCTCGTCTGTGTTGTTGGGTCATTGATTTAATTTTCCAGCATGACTTGGCACCTGCCCACACTGCCAAAAGTACCAAGACCTGGTTTAATTATCATGGTATCGCTGTGCTTGATTGGCCAGCAAACTTGCCTGACCTAAACTCCATAGAGAATCTGTGGGGTATTGTCAAGAGGAAGATGGGACACCAGACCCAACAATTCAGACGGCCACTATCAAAGCAACCTGGGTTTCCATAACACCTCAGCAGTGCCACAGGCTGATCACCTCCATGCCACGCCACATCGATGCAGTAATTCATGCAAAAGGAGCCCCGACCAAGTACTGAGTGCATACTATACTGTACTGGGACATACTTTTCAGGTTTTTTTTTTGTTTTTGTTTTTTTTAATTGGTGTTTATGTAATCCTATTTTATTCTATTTTTTTTTGAGATACTGAAAACCCAAAATTCAGTAGCTGTAAGCCATAGCCATCAAAATTTAAAAAGGAAAAATTCTTAAAAATATATCACTCTGTGTAACGCATCTATATACAATGAGTTTCACTTTTTGATAATGTTTTGATTATATTCTTTTTATGAGATGCAGCAGTACAGGCAAAGACAAGATCAATATGCAAGTTGCCTGAGCTATTGTCTATAAATGAATGAAATGATAGAGCTTTGTGTATTCCCCTTTAGAAAGCAATGGGAATAAACATTATCAGTGTTGTGGTTAACACTATGTAATGCTATTGGGAAACGGAGGTGTGTGTGTGTGTGTGTGTGTGTGTGTTTGTTTGTTTTCCTCTGGTGGTTGAATGCAATTTTATTTAAAGTGGTTGTAAACCCTCTCTGACATGTTTTACCTACAGGTAAGCCTAGATTAAGGCTCACCTGCAGGTGTTTGCAATATCTCCTAAACCTACATGGAGATATTTGTCACAAAAAAATGCACCAGAGAATGCTGGTTTTCTGAATGGATAATGCCGGCCTTGACGGCTCCCGCGCGGAGTGACGTCATCGCCGCTCTGGCCAATCAGAGCGCCGATACCTGGAAGTAACCTCAGGGAGAGATGTCTGCGGCCGGAGGGGGAGACGAGGACGGCTTCGGGGGCTCCGATCTAAGGTAAGTAATGCATAATGAGCTAGTATGGTAGTAATACTAGCTCATTATACCTTTGTCTTGCAGGTGTTTACAACCACTTTTAATATTATAAAGCTCAAAGATCATCTTGTCAATGCTTTTCCAATCAGCTGGCTAGAGGAGAGTGGGTTAAAATGGCAGTAGAGTTTCAGCCACCATATTTTCCATATAGTCTCCAATAAGATGATTAACTGCCATTACCATAATATTAAATGGTAAGGGGTTGTCGAATTGTGCATATGGAGAAGGTTTGCACCCAAAAGATATCAGCTAATGTCACACTTGCGACCGTTTAGCATTCCTGTCACTGGCGGAATCACTTTGGAGGGTACACAAGGGTAGTGATACACCTGCCTGCATATATAGCTCTGTTGCTGGTGACTTAAAGGGGTTGTAAAGGTTAAAATATCATTTAAAAAAAAAAATGTCATACTTGCCTCCGCTGTGCAGTTAGTTTTGCACAGAGTGGCCCCGATCGTCCTCTTCTGGGGTCCCATGGCAGCTCTCGCGGCTCCTCCCCACAAGAGATAACCCCGTCTGGGTAGCTCTCTCCAGAGGGGATTAGCTTGCTGGCACGCTCCCATGCCATGCAATCGCCGTCCATAGCCGCCAATTGTATGACTTGGCCTCGCCCCCCGGCGGTCGCGTCATTGAATTTGATTGACAGCAGCAGGAGCCAATGGGCTGCTATCAATCTAGCCAATGAAGAGCTGACGAGCTGGGGCTCAGGTAAGTAAAACAGGGGCTGGGGGGGGGGGTGACTGCAAGGTGTTTTTCAACTTAATGCACAGGATGCATTGAGGTGAAAAAAAACTCAAAGCTTTACAACCACCAACTGTTTGTTAGCCAAAAACAGACGCCTCTTTAATTAGGCAAATTAGGCGGTCGCTTAAGGCCTCACACTCACAGGGGCCTCGCGGCCGCCTAACTTGCCCGATGCATTACCCTAGTTTTGAGGAACCTTAAGGCAGCGTTAAGAGCCCTGACTCAGGAACGGGGCCTCCAGCATCCCTAACAACCAGTGAATATCGGTGACACCACCCCTTGTGATGTCAATGACCCAGCATGCCCTCAGTCAATAAAATCACAAGGGGGCGGGTTCACCAGGTGACATAACCACGTGGCCCCGCCCATTAGTTATTAAAGAACAGGATCTCGGGGCCGCCTTGTTGAAGGGGGCTTCCAGATTCCGATAAGCCACCTTGTCCTGAAGCTCTTGTTCTCTAATTATTTTTCCCATCATGTGCGTGAGTGGGGCCCCATGTCAAGTTTTGCCCAAGGCCTCACAAAGCCTAGAGCCGCCTCTGGCCAAAAATTGTGTGCCGTTTGTATGCAAGACAAGTTCCTGGCCAACGCCCTTCGGACAAAAGTCCGAAGCTTTGTCTGCGGAAAATCTGATCGTGTAGGAGGCATTACACTTTTAAAGTGTTGCGTTTTCTAGCAATTGTTTAGCTCGCAAATTTTCCCCAAATGATCGCAACTGGGACATAAGCCTAATAATACATTTTCCCCACTATGATCCCCTGCAGATTTTGTGAGTTTGCTCACTTACAAAGAAATGAAGGGTCCAATATACGTGTATTTTAAATAATAGACTATCAACCAAAAATCCAGAAAAAAAACAATATACAAATGTTTTATATATTGAGTGTCAGTTCAGTGAGTAAAATAAGTATTTGATTCCCCAAGCAAAACTTCGTACTTGGTGGAGAAACCCTTGTTTGCAAACACAGGTAAAATGTTTCTTGTAGTTGGTTACCAGGTTTGCATACATCTCGGGATAGATTTTTTGGTCCACTTTTCTTTACAGACCTTCTCTAAAGCCTGAGCTCGTTCGGCTGGGATTTTTCTATGGGTCACAGGAGTGCAATTTGTTTTCAGCAGAGAGCAGTCTGAAGTCCATTCTGCTGACGTCACCAAGATCAGTCCAGGCACCGTGTCATCCTGACTCTGGAAGTTTGGATCCGCCAGGTGCCTGGACTGACGCGCATTTCAGCCTCTCGGCGAGCCACTGAGACGGCCAGTCCCCACCCCTCCACAGCTCAGCGCTCCCAATGAGCGTGGTTAAACTGAGTAGGAGAGCTGCTGATTGACAGGCAACAGCTCTCCGCTCAGGGAGGTGAGAGAACTGAGCCATCCCTGGTGGTTGGTGGCTCGGCTCTTGGTGAAGAGGTGCTGGGACACCTAGGTAAGTTTGATTATGGGATGAGAAAAAATCCCACACTACTCTTTTAAAATTATAAGCAAAACTTTTTTGGGATAGCGAAAGGGGTGGTTATATAATAACCTGTCAGTGGTGTGTTTTTTTTTTTTTTACCTTCTATGGCCCAGATTCTCAAAGGGCTTACGATGGCGCAACGCAATGTGCGCCGCCGTAAGTCCTAATCTGGACCGTCGTATCTATGCGACTGATTCTTGGAATCAGTTACGCATAGATTACCATTAGATCCGACAGGCGTAAGGCTCTTACGCTGTCGGATCTTAAATGCAATTTTTTTTTTCCGCCGCTAGGTGTCGCCTCCGTCGTTTTCCCCGTCGGGTATGCAAAATACGCGAATTCCCAAACGTACGCGCGGTCGACGCAGTGAAGTTACGACGTTTACGTTAGATTTGCGACACGTAAAGTTGCCCCTGCTATATGAGGGGCAACCAATGTTGAGTATGGTCGTCGTTCCCGCGTCGAAATTTAAAAACTTACGTCGTTTGCGTAAGTCGTCCGTGAATAGGGCTGGACTCTCCACTCTATCCAACACTAAAACAGTTTTGCCTTTTGGTTACATTTTAAGGTTTCTTGGCTGTTGCTTGGCAACTCGAAGCTTTAGCTCCCTCCATACATTTTCTATAGGGTTAAAGTCTGGAGACTGGCTAGGCCACTCCGTGACCTTAATGTGCTTCTTCTTGAGCCACTCTATTGTTGATTGATGGGTATTTTGTATTTCTTACATTTGTGAATAATTGCTCCAACAGTTGTCTCCTTCTTGCCAAGGTTCTTACTGATGATCTTGTAGCCCATTCCAGCCTTGTGCAGGTCTACAACCTTGTCCCAGACGTCCTTTGACAGCTCTTTGGTCTTGTCCAGGATGTTGGGTTTGAATGGAAGAAAGAGATTCTGTTAACGGGTGTCTTTTATACACAGTTGTCACTCGGTGCACCTTCTTAAATTGACAGGTCTAATCTGTGTACCACAAACTGTAGCCAGTCTGTGAGCCGGAATTATTATTGGTTGGTAGGGGATCAAATACCTTTTTTACTCGCTGAACTGTGTAACGGAACGTCCCACACTCCGCTTGAGTGCTTCCGTCATATACCGCTTCCTATCAGTCTGGATATAGATATCAGATATTCCAGCTGCCCTCAACATACAACGAGACAAGACTTGTTTGTGTGCTAAACATGGAGTGTTTAATAGAACCAAGAATGCAACCTTATATACAGTTTAAAGAGGAGGTAACCAGAACATAAATTAACATGAGCTAAATAACTAATCATTTACCCAGACTAGGCGACTCATAGATATGACCTTTCAGAGTAGACGTCCCGTCTCCACTCACCTGCTATACAATACACATTATCATAAGTGTAAACGCAGGACATCTTCACACAATAGCAGGGTCAATTAGCACAGAGAACAGACAGATGGCTGGAGGTGACGGCATTAGCATCTAACAGTATGAATGAGTCACTCCTACAATTAACCCGTTGAGTTCAGAATCAACAAACAGTAAATAGTTCTTTACAGATATCCTGGAATATGTTGTGGATAATAATTGCATAATAATCCCATCTTGGGTAGTCCAAGATATCATTCCTCAGTCATCCTATGCCCCTAGTGGATATAGGATGATTTTATACATAGGATGGTTCAGGGATGTCCCGGGTGAGTCTGTCACAAACAAAATCTCAATTTATAACCTGTGTGTGTGTGGTGGGTTTGTTTTTTTGAGGCGGGATATTCTGTCTCCATCATTTAAAATACACCCATGATAAAAATTATAGACCCTTCTTCTCTTTGAAAGTGGGCAAACTTACAAAATCTGCAGGGGATCAAGTGTGTGTGTGTGTGTGTGTGTGTGTGTGTGTGTGTTATAGATAGATCTCTCTATCTGAAATTATGGTTGGCGCCTAAAGTATGCCATTAAGTCAGGAAAATGATGGGCTATAAAAAAAAATAAGTCTATGAACTGCAACATTAATTTCCTATTATTCTGACTGGTATGGATTATGTTATCGTGTTTGTGAACTGGTTTCTGTGCAAGTGCCTGAGTTTTTTTTTGTTTTGTTTTTTCAGGTCTGCAAAGAATGTTTTTTTTATGTTGACCAGATTCCAGTGCCTCTACAATCCTACTTTTTAAACCCAGCACTCCTTTTTGATGTGTAACCGTTGTCATGGAAACTGGCAACAGTTGCCAAGAAGAAAACACTATAAAATCCACTTCCATACAAGATGATAGCCACAATGCAAGAGAGTGCTCCAGAGTGGATGTGCACTCTACACCGTCTTGTACGGACCAACCAATTCAAGGGAAACAGAAAAAAACTCCTTTCAAATTCTTTGGAGGAAGAAAAAGCATTGTTACTTTACCCAGCTTCTTTGGAGGAAAGCACAAGGGATTGGGAAAAGGAAATGCTAGAAAGTCAATGAGCAAAAGCAAGACCCATGATGGCATCAGTGATGTACCTGGGGAAGATGGAAAGAAGGGCTGTTCTGATAATTCTATTAACAAGCATCATGGGCATGACCTGTGTAAGACGGGGACTATTCTTCCCAGCTCTCTTAGTGCAGATTCTGGCATTACATCTCCGGTTAAGCTTGATTTCAGTTTCCATGATGTATCTCCTATGGGCAGCACAGAGTGCTTTGAGAAAAAGATGAATGGAGATAAATCTTTTTCCTTCCCGAGGCCAAAGAAAGGGTTGAGGGGTTTATTTAGCAGCATCCGTAGACACAAGAAAAACAAAACTCCTGACCCTGACAAATGTGAGCGTTACGATCCTATTACGGAGACTGTTATTTTAGAACAATTAAATAAGTATCCATCAGAGGATGCGGAACTGCAGTGTAGCAGTGAGCAACCAAAGATGAAGATCCAGGAATCGGGAGTCTCTTCAGAGGGTTTACCGAATCTGACAAGTGTGTGTGAAAATGAGGAGACTCCGCAGGATTCGGTGAGCACACCCAATTTAACACCACAGAAAACGAAAGAATTTGTTGTGGAAACCAATGAGGGACTTTCTAATGACCAAAATCCTGTCACCGATTCCAAACCTGACTGCCCTGCTGATGGTTTAGTCTCTGAAGTGTGTGCTGATAATGCAAATGCTGAATTAGACAGAGAGGTATCTTCTAACTCTGCTGCTGACCATCTCAGTCTTATGTTTGAGGATGTCTCTTCTCTTAAGAGTTTTGACTCACTTACAGGATGTGGCGATATTATTGCTGAACAGGACATTGACAATATTAGCGATGCTTCCCTTTCCTTAGAAAGGAGCAGGGAGACAACCAAGAGAAGTTCATGTCTTGTTACTTATCAAGGAGGTGGAGAGGAGATGGCAACATCAGATGACATGGAGGAAGAGTACCTTCAGAGACTTTTGGAAGATGGCAATGAAGCTGATGGGAGCTATGAACTGGAAGAAGAAAAGGTACATGAAGAGATGTCCAAGGACTTTACTGAACTGCAGCCACATGCTTATTCAATGGGTGCAGAAGATGCCTTTGTTGACAGAACTGTCCTAGGCAGCGCAGAGTTGCTTACTCCCCAAAGTGACCAGCAGGAATCTGCACCAAATAGTGATGAGGGTTACTATGATTCTACCACACCTGGTCCAGATGATGATGGTGGAGAAGGCTTCTCCCATAAAGAACGTCTTCCAAGAGACAGCTACAGTGGGGATGCACTTTATGAGTTTTATGAGCCTGATGACAGTCTTATGAGTCCTGCACCAGGTGGAGAGTCCTTGTATGAGAGTAAAACACTATGCTCTGAAATATTTGATCACTTTTTTGACTTCAGTCTTCCCATAAACGGTGGGCTAAGTCAGAATGTAGAACGCAAAAAGGGTGCAACTGAAACAGAAGAGGAGCGGTTGGCAGTAATTCAAAAACAGCTGCTGTTCTGGGAAATGCAAAGAGAAGCTGCACTTAAAGGATTAGGACATGTACACAAAGATACTTTTTCCAAAGAAAAACAAATTGAATGTGAAATCAGGAATGTCAACTTAATGGGCAGGGGCAAGGACTGCCCTACAAGAGAACACATTTTGATACAAAATGTTGGCAAAGATGTTGACAAAGGAATACAGCACACAGAAGCTTGGAAAGACTATCAGGAAACCCCTACAACAGACACTGATTACCACAGAAGTTACTTGCATCATATAGATGGAAATGGCCTTGTGGAGAATTCTGGTTTTGAGTTGAATGTTAGTAGCCTTGAAGCTCAGAACCAGAGTGACACTACATTGGCAAATCTTGCCAAACGTTCCAATTCTAGTATTACACCTATGCATCATGCCCAGAATGTATTTGGTGCTGAATTTTCCGGCCTATCCAACTACAGTGCAGAAAATGAATGTGAGCAAGCTATAGACTTTGCTGATAATGGTATGTTGTTTTCAAGTATTTCTGAAAGACTTGGCAGTGCTGTTTCTAATTCATCATTTCATCACAACTTAAATGCTCTTCCCACTATGGTCACTTTTGATGTAGTTGATGTTGAAAATGAAGGTGAATGTGAGCAGCAAGTTGACCTAAGTCCAGATGAAGAGGTTGGATCATCTTTTGAGACTTTTGACCATAGATATGCACAGGAGTCTTTGGCTGAATGTGATGAACACTTATTGCAGATGGACTCTCATCAGTCTTTCCAAAACTATAACTGGGGGGTGGCCAGCCTTCCACGTCATCTTGAGCAATATAAGCTAAGTCCTTTTAGGCCAGTTCCACTTTCTGTTAACAGAAGAAGCAAATCACTAGACACAGAAACCTTGGAGACTGAGCTTGGTGGGATACATATGTCTAAAAGTGGCTTAAAATCCTATGATTTGGTCACCCCTTGGGAGGATAAAAATAATTCTTGGCAGGGTGAAGATCGTTGCGCACGTGCAGACGAAGCAAGGTTTAACAGCTTGGGCCAAATTGTTCTTACAAATGAAGAGTTTGAAACCTGTACACCCGTTATGTCTCCAAAGCGGAGCTATAGCAGAGAACTGTTGGGTTCCAACTCTGGTAGCCAGCTACCACTAGATAGCAGGGAATTGGCAAATGTCACTACAGAGACTGTGCAGTTTAACACTAGGCCGTTTCAAGAGGACTCCAAATCCTGCAGATACTCCAGAGAAAACACTACAAAAAAGCTTGCTCGTGTGCTTCCATTGGAGGAACAGAGATGTGTAGATACACAGTACAGTTGTGATTATGATGCCCCTCATAAGCAAATTAAGACCAAACCTATTGGTGTTACACAAGCGATGCCCCAGCAACCTAAAAAAGACTATGAACTACAGTCGGACTTTGTGGAAAGGTCTGGACCTTCCAAGAAAGGCATTTTGGCGCACAGGGATATATCGCCTGTTGACTGGAGTAATCATTACAGTGAATGTTCAAATGGCTAATTATTACCCACTGCCAACAAGATATTTAATATATAGATTAAAGATTCTCCATTAGTGAAATGAGAATATGAAAACGATCCAAAATGGCTTGTAGCCTAGCCAATCTGCAACTGAATGAAGGACTGTTGTACAAATGTTTTGCAAATGTCAGTACTGGTAAAATCACTGTTGGAAGTCTGTCACTTGTTTAGTTGCTTCTAAATTTGCAATGCAATGGAAAAAACACCATAGTGCTTTACACTTAGAATGTCCTTTTTTAAAGAATGATGCAAGTTATGTGTACCCTGGTATTGCCATGTCACACATCACTTGGGGCCGACACATCCAACAGCCTAAAAGGTAAATAAAAAATGCAAAACGCTGCCCTCTCAAACGGAATTCTGTTACTCCTTTTCCTATGCAGTGCTACACAATTATATTGTGAAAGTTTACTTCACAGACTTGGCATAAGCCCTTGTATACTTCATGCTGACACTAAGTGAAATAGAAAATACATGGCAACCTGTAAAGACACACTGTGATGCATCTGTTCTTTGTGAGCACACAAGGCCACTGTGCATTGGCATTCCTGTAGGCCCATCTTTTTTTTGCACTCATGCTTGATTTGAGTTCAGGTTGCGTGCATGCTTCAACTAATAAGATATTTCCTTTTTAAAGCACTACATTATTTTTTTTTAATTGTTGGAATGTTTGGAAAACTTAGGCACATGTGTCTGAAAGTTTTCAGGGGAAAAAAATGTATTGCTTTTTCTGACATAACTGTTTTGGAATTAGGCTGCCCTATTACTATTATACAAAGCTACATTCATAGAGTTCACTTCACTCTTTTGGTGTCTGAAATATCAAAGGAGGTGGTCGCCATATTTAATTGATCTTAAAACTTCCCAACTAATGTTACAGCATCAATTTATTTCACTCTGCAGAAAATATGTGTTCAGGAAGCTAGGACTGCTAATAGTAATAATAAAAAAAAAAAGTGGGGGGGTTGGGTTGAGAGAAGTGGTGAGGGGAGGAGCAAATTGTCAACATAATCCGCGCATTGTCGGTTATTTTAGATAGTCTCACTATTCCCATGCTTTTTTCGCTATATTTTTTACACAACTACATGTCTTTTTTGACACTATTTCAAAGATGCCCCCAACACACATACACTTGAGTTTAAATCATCTGTATGCAACATATTAAACTGAATGGCGTTATAAGGTGCACGCCATTAACTTTTTGCCATATGCTCAATAGTTCTAATGGTGTTCACCTTGTGCTGCTGGCTTTCTTGCTTATTTAAGTTTATTGGGTTGCTTCTATTCGTTGAATAGCCCCGGATGTGAGACAATACAGCATAGTACAGTAAAACCCTTGGTTTGAGAGTGTTTTGCAAGACAAATTTTTTTTTAAATTTTGACTTGCTATACAAGCAATGTCTTGATATACAAGTAGCGTCATGTCACACCTGAGGGCGTATTGCAAGCGCTATAGTGTTAAAAATGACGCCTGCAATCCACCCTAAAAGTGCTGCTCCATTGTATGGATCATTGCGCTAGCAGGACGGTAAAAAAAAGTCCTGCCAGCCACATCTTTGGAGCGGTGTGTATACCGTTCCTCCACTGCTGCTGCTCATTGAAATCAATGAGACAGCGCGGCTATACCACTTCAGCAGCGCATTGCGGGCGTTTTTAACTTTTTCTCGGCTGCTAGCGGGGGTTAAATGCGGCCGAAATGCGCCGCAATACCGCCCATAGCATTGGCAGTAAAAATGGCGGCATTTTACCACCGATGCTATGAGCAGTTCAGTGTGAAAGAGCTCCTAATTGTAGCAATATGGTTACATTTAATGAAGGTACAACATTCAGAAACATATTGCTACACTTAGAGGTACCTCTCTTCTCTTCTCTTTTATACTCTGTAGCTCTTGCTGGATTTTGCTTCTAATCCCCTTGTGGAGGCTTCTATTTGTGGATGGACATTTTATGGTTGCACAACCGCATTGCTATATTCTTTTTAAATTGGACTATAAAGTGAAGGACTTATGAATAAATGGTTGCGGAACAAATCATTTTGAGTTTCTATTTCTTATGGGGAAATTCGCTTTGATATACAATTTGCTTTGGATTACAAGCATGCTTCTGGAACAAATTATGCTCACAATCCAAGGTTTTACTGTATCGAAATCTGAAAGCTTTATTTGTGGGAAAAAAAGGATGCCAATTTTGTTCGGGAGCCATGTCGCACGACCGCGCAATTGTCAGTTAAAGCGACGCAGTGCCGAATCGCAAAAACTGGCTAGGTCCTTTTAGCTGCCTAAAGGTCCGGGTCTTAAGTGGTCAATGCCCATTTTTTTTTTTTGCATAATGTGAAAGATGATGCTACGCAGAGTAAAAAGACCAACATGTCGCGCTTTGAAATTGCGCACACTTGCAGAAAGGCGGCAAATTTCAGTACTTAAAAATACCCATAGGTGATGCTTTAACCACCGGGCCTATTTTGGCACTTCTCTCCTTCATGTAAAAATCATGATTTTTTTTTTTTGCTAGAAAATTAATCAGAACCCCCAAACATTATATTTTTTTTAGCAGACATCCTAGGAAATAAAAAAACGGCGTTCATTGCAACTTTTTTTCTCACACTGTATTTGCGCAATAATTTTTCAAACGCCTTTTTTTGGGAAAAAAAAACGGTTTCACGAGTTAAAAAAATAACAAAACAGTAAAGTTAGCCCAATTTTTTTGTATAAATGTGAAAGAGATGATTTATGCCGAGTAAATAGATACCCAACATGTCACGCTTTAAAATTGCGCACACTCATGGAATGGTGCCAAAAATCTCTATAGGCGACGCTTTAATTTTTTTTTACAGGTTACTATTTTCGAGTTAGAGGTCTAGTGCTAAAATTGTTGCACACGCTCTAACGCACGCGACAATACCTCACATGTGGGGTTTGAACAACGTTTACTAGGGTTGTCCCGATGCCACTTTTTTAGGACTGAGTACAAGTACCGATACTTTTTTTTTTATGTACTCGCCGATACCGAATACCGATACTTTTTTTTTTTTTTTGAATGTGTCCCCAAATGCAGCCATGTCCCCCCCACATATGCAGCCATGTCCAGCCATGTCCCCCGTATGTCCAGCCATGTCCCCCGTATGTCCAGCCATGTCCCCCGTATGTCCAGCCATGTCCCCCGTACCTACTGTTAATCACCGCAGCGCGGGGAACATTACAGTCAGCGTTCGTTTGTCCAGCATAGACACTCCCCCTTGCTCGCGATTGGACAGATCCGTCCAAGGGGGAGTGTCTATGCGCGGCGGGGAAAACAGCTATTCAAACGAAAGCTGTCTGTAATGTTCCCCGCGCCGCGGTGATTAACGTGGTAGCGGCGGCATTGGTGGAGGGGGGGGAAGTATTCTATTTTAGTATTAGCGGGAGTACGAGTACTCCCGCTAATACTCGGTATCGGTCCCGATACTGGTATCGGTATCGGGACAACCCTAGCGTTTACATATGTGGGCGGTACTTGCATGCGTGTTCGCTTCTAAGCGCGAGCTACAGGGGAGTTTAAAAAAATATATATATAAAAACATGCTCTGCCCACTACAAATAAATGTAATGTTGCTGTGGATGAGAGATGGGTGTGACAGTGGCTGCACTGTTTTAGCTCTCGGGGCCTCTGCACACAGCGGTCGCAGACCTGTTCCTGCTACTCGGCATAGGCTGTCAAGGGAATCCTCATGTTGTTTAAAATACATTGCTAAGAAATTTGCAAAAAATCCATTTCACAACATAATTGGGGTATCCAAAAATAAAATTTATAAATATTTCAGTAGCTACAGAATACTCTAATCAAGCTTAGAGCAAATCTCTGTAATAACATTATTCATGTGTCTTTCTTCCTGTCCTAGAGACAACTGCTCCTCTTTTCTTTTTTTTTTCTTCTGTTTTTACAGTGACAGTTGTTTGGAATGGAATCTCCCCAAAGGGGTTACAGACAGTAGAAACTGTACAGAAGTTATTACTCTTTCCAAATCTGTCTGGAGTTTGGGTTACATTCAGCATTCAATAATTTTTCGAGAGATTATTTGTGAACACTAGTAAGCAAAGTTGAACAGCTGGCTAGCACTAAATGTTTACCATTAGTCAGGATAACGGAGTAATACTGATGCACATACACTGGCCATCATTGAATTTACTTTTAAATGCTGTCCGTCTCAAATAGCTCATAAGGTACCTTTTTAACATTTTAACCACTTTAAGATGTCGTGCGACACTATACCCAAACAAAATTTGATGTCCTTTTTTTTTTCCCACAAACAGTGCTTTCTTTTGGTAGTATTTGATCACCTCTGCGATATTTATTTTTTGCGCTATGAATAAAAGAGCGACAATTTTGAACAAAAAAAAATTATTTTTGCTATAATAAATATCCCCAAAATGTTGTTTTTTAAAAAAACAAACTTCTTCCTCCTCCCTTTTTTTTTTTTTTTTTTTTTTTTTTTTTAACAGAAGAACTTTCTAAGTTTAGGTCAATATATATTCTTTTACGTATTTTTGGTAAAAATCGCAATAAGTGTATATTGATTGGTTTGCGCTAAAGTTATAGGGCCAGATTCACAGTGAAGATACGACGGCGTATCTGCTGATACGCCGTCGTATCTCTGTTTCTATCAATGCAACTGATTCATAGAATCAGTTACGCATAGATAGCCAGAAGATCCGACAGGTGTAATTGTTTTACACTGTCGGATCTTAGGATGCAATACCGCGGCCGCTGCTGGGGGGAGTTTGCGTCGTAAACCAGCGTCGGGTATGCAAATTAGGAGTTACGGCAATTCACGACGGATTTTCGCGTTTGCTACGTCGCCGCTAGTCTAGTTTCCCGTCGCAAAGTTAGTCGTCGTTTTAGCTGCCCTAACTTTAGTCAGCAAGTGTATTGCTGTCTAAAGTATGGCCGTCGTTCCAGCGTCGAAATTTAAAAATCAACGTCGTTTGCGTAAGCCGTCCGGGAATACGGAATTACGCTACGCGCGTCGCCGTTCGAAAAAATGACGTCACGGCGCGCAATGCACGACGGGAGTTTGGAAACGGAGCATGCGCGGTAGGTCCGGCGCGGGAGCGCGCCTAATTTAAATGGCACACGCCCATTTAAATTGGCCCACCTTGCGCCGGAGGCCGCCGGCGTAGGTTTTCATCGCAAGTGCTTGGTGAATCAGGCACTTGCGATGAAAAATTGCGGCGGTGTAACGTATCTATGATGCGTTGCGCCGCCGCTCTCCTATGTGAATCTGGCCCATACAACATGGGAGAAAGATGTATGGCATTTTCATAATTTTTTTTTTTCTTTAATAGTAATAACCGTGATCTGCAAATTATTATTTTTTTTGTGGTATTGCGGCAGACAGATTGGACACTTTTGACACATTTTTGGGACCATTGACATGCTGTAAAAATGCACTGATTACTGTATAAATGTCACTGGTAGGGAAGAGGTTAACTGTGTTCCCTAGTTTAGTGTTTCTAACTGTATGGGGATAGGACTAACTAGGAGAGGAGACATATTGTTGTTTCTGCTTAGTAAGAACAAACGATATGTTTCCTCCCCTGACAAACAAACCCAGCTTTAGCTTTTCACACAGTGACGTTCATGAACTGTGTTTTGTATAGTAAAGCTGAACTACAGGCTGTTATAAAAGACACATTAAAGCAGTCCTGCATTTTTTCATGCATCATTAAATGTATTTAGTGCAAGTACCTACATTTGACTTGGTATCGGCCTCTTGCAATTCCTGTATAGTAGAATCCAGACTGGGGAAGGGAAAAGCCACATAAGGATCCAGTCGGTTGTGATCACGTGCTAAGTGACAGAGATGAGCTCATTAGTCTTCTGCTTTTCTCTTAAAGTAGAATTCCAGCTAAAGCCTAAATCGTCATAAAAAATAATCCCTCCCATTTTCTAACAGTAACCTGGGAAAACCCTGGTCTGGTCATGTGAACCCCTGCAGTGGCTCCCATGGTGCAGATGGTGTGTCAGTGGTTCCTCCTCTCCTTTGCAGCCTCTGCTGGCTGACACACGGGAGCCAGGTCACATGACTGGAACAGGCAAAAAAAAAGGGGGGGGGGGGGTTAAGTATATGAATTTTTTGCACAGGTTAGTCAGGAGGTGGTTGGGAGCATTTTTAGGACTAGTTAGGCCAGTGTTTCTCAACTCCAGTCCTCAAGGTGCCCCAACAGGTCATGTTTTTAGGATTTCCATTATTTTGCAAAGGTGATTTGATCAGTTTTACTGCCTTAGTAATTACCACAGCCGTATTCATCCTGAAAACATGACCTGTTGGGGCGCCTTGAGGACTGGATTTGAGAAACACTAGGCTATAGCTGGCATTCTACTTTAACTTTGAATTCAAAGGCTGCGGGTAGGGACAAGACCTTAAAATGTTCCTGAACAAAGTCTTCATGCACACAGATGGTGAGAGGTTAAAAGCATGCTGCATATATAATTCCCACACCTGGGGAGGGAGCTACAGGTGCCGCCTGCCATACAAGTTCATGTCTATATGCGGACATACATGTGTAAATACTGATGCTTAAAGCGGTGGTTCACCCTAAAAAGCAAGTTTCTACCATGAAATCCAGCATACTAGCGTGAGCTACAGTATGCCTTTTTTTTTTTTGCGCCGTACTCACTGTTTAATCCCGTAGTTAAGTTTCAGACTCCCCACGGGGAATGGGCGTTCCTATGCAGAGGGGACAATGATTGACGGCCAGCTATGGCGTGTCACGCTTCCCGAGTAGGACTCGGCTCTTCACGGTGCCTGCGCACAGACTAGGAGCTGACTGCGCAGGCGCCGTGAAGAGCCAAGTCCTATTTCCGAGAAGCGTGATGTGCCATAGCCGGCCGTCAATCATGTTCCCCTCTGCATAGGAACGCCTACTAGTCTGAAACTTAACTACGGGATTAAACAGTGAGTACGGCGCAAAAAAATAAAATAAAGGCATACTGTAGCTCGCGCTAGTATGCTGGATGACATGTTAGAAAAAAAAAAAACAACATGCATCAGCAGTAAGGGAACGGCTGCATAAAGCTATGCGCTTGTATAACGGGCAGTATGCGACTCCCAAGGCAGCGAAATGCATTTTTCATCTGCCCTGCTGGACAGAACTGCTTTCTGGTGGAGCTTTTAAATCTCAAAACTGGATTGACAGAAATACAAATCCTTTGGCATGTAAAACGGCGTCTATCTATGTGTTTGACTGTTTGCTAGGAGTTCAGCTTTAAATATATGCTACCGGCACTATGACCAATTCACATGTATTTCATTTTTATATGAACTAAATTTACTGTAATTCCCAGACCAATAATACTGTTGTGGTTTTTTTTTTTCAACAAACACTAAACAGAAGTTTTCCCATTGTATAGGACATTCTATTGCAATTTAAAAACCCAGACCATTTTCCAACATCTTAGCTTTTGTTTAAAAACTGCAATTGCTAATCACTAATCCACCAGATTTTTTTTTTTTTTGCTGGTTTGAAATACCTCTCAGTATAGTCAGGATTGTCAATAAAGGAATGCCAAATTTACGTTTTATATTAGGTTGAAGCAGCTCATTTCAAAGCATGTTGCTCACAGGATACATCTTGGTGTCCGTTCTTTGCCACATTGGTATATTTCACATCTAAAATTGGTAACACTTCATATTTGTGTTGTCTTTTTTATATACAGTATATAAAGATACAGAGTTGTACAGATGGATGTGTAATTTATTACTGGTGTTATTTTTTAATGATGGTGGAACCTGAAAACAATAAAGAAACTTGCTTCCAGCCACTTGTCTGTTTTTAAAGCATTTGATAAGCTCTTAGACGGCTGACCATGATTCTTTTAGACATGGGATGTTGGTAGGAGGTCCTCTGTGAAAGTGATCCCATTTGTTATCCTCCAGAGAGCAGACTGCTACCATTCATTCATTATGTGGTTTTAGTCCTAAAGTGGATTAAGCCCACCTGCTTTTTTGTTTCATGTCCATATGTACAATGGATTATTTTACAACTGTAAGTAGAGCATATGTCGTCCATGTAAAGAGGGGACAGTCTCTTCCTGCTTTAACTGAATGAGAAATCAGTGTTACTGTGTATTTTGGCACTGATTTACTAATATTAAGAGCTCCCTCAAGGTAAAAACATCTTTGCTAATGATGCAAACATTTCTTTCACCAAATATCTTTTTTTAAACTGAACTCCAGATATGTTTTTGCAGTTACATGGGTCCAGTTTGTGTGGCTGTGTGCCATACCCCTCGATCCCTGTGAAAGCAGAGAACCACTGTAGCAGCTGCTACGACTATAATGATCCTTTCTCTTTTCTGCATCCTACACCGAGTGTTGTCACTGCCTTGTCCAACCAGAAAATGCTTATCAAAAAATTTAGAAAAATGCAAGGCATTCTCTTTATAATGCAAAATAAATAAAGAATCCTAATACTTTCCAGTGCAAAAAAAACAAAAATAAACAATTCAAAGTCTATGCAAAGAGTGAATCCTTTATAGCTGATATATGAAAGGCCACAGGGTCAATTAAACAGATATTCCACCACCAAAACATCACACAGAGCCTTCTGTGCCACCCCACATCCAGTGATCAGGGACTCTTACCAGATGGTGGTCACCACCTATTGCTAGGATGGTCAAACAGGCAGAACAATCTCTGCAGGGTATTGGAAACCAGAAAGCCCCTGGCACACGCTACATCGGAGGATATACCTCACCATCAATCGCCCTCACAGTGGAATATCCAAGCTGGCCAAGAACAGGAGGTGGACTATATATAAAAGAGAGCTCCAATAGTGTGATACTGTTTATGTAACTTTTATTGAAAAAAAGCGAAGTGGTTAGTTACAGCGGCTAAAAAGTATCGCACATAGGATAAAATAGTCTGCGGGCAAACATAGATCTATCACTCGCATTTCCTGGATCACGTAAGGCGATGGACAAATATAGCTGCAAAAAATAATTGGAATTTAGCTTTTAGAAAAAAAAAAAAAATGTATTATGTAAACTTATGTGCAGCTACATGCTTATTGATATAGTAACGCTGTACCACCTGTTTGAATGGTCAACTAATCTCTTGAATTGTTTTCATCACTTTTAGCAGAAAGTTTATGCTGTATGAAAATTGTTAATTTTTGTTAGACCATACGAACCTTTAAAGCGGTGTTTCACCCTAAAAACAACTTTCTAGCATCTCATTCAGCATAGTAGCGCGAGCTACTGTATGCCTTTATATTTTTTTTTGGCGCCGTACTCACTGTTATATCGTGTAGTAAAATTCCAGATTCCCTGCGGGGAATGGGCGTTCCTATTCAGAGGGCTTGTGATTGACGGCCGGCTATGGCGCGTCACGCTTCACGAAAATAGCCGGAGTACGTCCCGGCGCTATACGGGAAGAGCAAACGCCTATTTTTCGGCTATTTCTGTTAAGCGTGACGCGCCATAGCCGGCCGTCAATCACGAGCCCTCTGAATAGGAACGCCCATTCCCCGGAAACTTTCGTAGGCGATTACACAGTGAGTACGGCGCCAAAAAAATATATGAAGGCATACTGTAGCTCACGCTACTATGCTGAATAAGATGCTAGAAAAAAAAAAAAATTTAGGGAGAACCCCCGCTTTAACTTTAGATTGTCATTTCAGGATGGAAAAAGCCCCAACAAGTATAACCCTAGGTTCACACTTCCGCGTTTTGTGTGGGGTGCTTTAACGTGGGCACGGCAGCCCATTCAAATGAATAGGCTACATTTGCACGGACATAGCAGCCCATTTAAATGAAGCTCCAGGTGGCATGCGTAAACTGCATTGCATCACTGTGAAATAAGCCCTATACTATTATGCCCCAGTGTATTGCTTCACACTGACCTAAAGATCTCTTCTTTCCTGCTGCTGGCACCATGCTGGAGACCGCAAGCCGAGATGATAGATGGCGTGCAGTTAGTATCACTCCGCATGGGACTGGAGCCAGCACTCCAGAGGAGACATAAGCTTATGCTGCTCTTGCTTCCTACTACAGCTCTAACTTTACAGGTAGTCCCGGTGCATTGCACTCTGATGCTCTGGGATAGCGGGTCAGTAAGCCCAGACTGCAATCTACCAGTCGCCTGTCCAAGATCTACAGGTTGCTGACCCTCGATGTACAGGATGTAAGGGGCTGTATACATGCTAATGTATTTTCAGTTGGGCACAGGAAAAATGCAAAGCTCTGTACTTGTTATTTCATAAAATAGGTCATGAATATTGTTTACCAAGCTAATTATTCTTCTGCCTTTGCTTAAAATACCAGCATTGCCCAGCACATGTATAAAAGCCTGGTATACCTCCACTGCAGCCTAACGTGTCCTGAGAGAATAAAGCAGATGGAGATGAAGAAGAAGTAAAACTTCAAGACTTAATTAGCTGTGCTGCATGACAAGCTGCCAAATTAGTATCTGAACTGTCACTTATGAATCAGATTAGTTCACCTCTGGGATCTAATTCCCAAATCACTAAATTAGATATTAAACTTGTATTGATCAGGCAACAAAGACACTAATATCTCAATGCATTATCAATTATATCTAGCTCAGGCGTTATTCATTTAAAAGGCTTTAAATGATAAAAGATGTTCACTAAATTCATTTTATTTTAGTGAACAAAAAAAACTTCTTTATAAATATTCTCTTATGACTGTATCTGAAAGAAATCTCAGAATTGCAATCAGTCTCATTCTTCCTTCCCTGGCCTCACTAATGCTGACTTTCTTATGATAAATATATTCACAGCTAGCTACAGCAGATAATGTCATTTGACAGTTTGCACTTCTGTATAGCGTTGATGGCAGTTTGTTAGTCTTTTTCTTGTTAAGTTATGTAGAGAAAATATTGGGCCATTCATATGAGTACCTGCCCCCAGGACACTAGCAAATTAACATCCCTTTTACACATACCCCTACACATTCTAGGATATGTTTGTCTTAAAGTTAATTAAAACTACCGATACATGATGTTATTACCCTTATGGGACTGTAAATAAAAATTGAAATAAAGGATGTATAGGTCATCATAAGTATGCCCTTGCGTAAGCGGTCGGCAAAATGAAATGCGTTAGGGGCATGGCCTGTTGGGGGGCCAGGCTGAGACTGCCATTCACTATTACACAGCAGGCTTTGACTTGATATGTGACCCCCAGGACACCTATCGCTCTTTACCTGTGCTGAGCTGTTATTCATCCATGCCAGCATAGAGCATTGGAGTGGGGTGGCACCAAGTGCATTTATGTGGAGAGAAAAATGTATGTGAATGCTTTCCAAACAAAATTGAGTTAAAGTCATAACATAAAGGCCAAAAACCTAGCATTTTAGATGAAGATCAGTAATGCAGCCCCTATACAATATTTATCCTAGGAAACATATGCTTTAAGGAGAATGTTCAGTAGCATTGTTAAACTATTATATATAGCACAAGAAGTGTCTGACCTAACTCTTCATCATATCATGCCATTCTATTGCAATGTGTATCTCCAGGTAAAGATTGACTCTCCTCATACATTCAGCTATCCTTTCTTACCTCTTACAACGTCGGGGCCAGGGGCTGTCAGTGTCTCCTAGGCCTATCGCTATCAGTGCTAAGTGCAGCTCATCAGTACCAGTGTCACCTATCAGGGCCACCTGTCAGGGCCAGTGCCCATTAGTGCAGCTTATCAGTGCTGCCTATCAGTGTTAGTGCTGCCTTATCAGTGTCCATAAATGCAGAAAATCTGTGCCCATCAGTGCTGCCTATCAGTACAGCTCATCAGTGCCCATTAGTGCAGCTCATCAGTGCCAATCCATAATTTGTTAATTGAAAGATTAAAGAGCTTGAAATGTAGTTTTGTTAGCTGTTTTTTTTTGTTAAGGTTATCTGAAAGATGGGTTTCAAATGTTTTGACGGGCGCAATTTCAGTGCTTGCTCTAGGCACCATTCTCACTAGATATGCCACTGTGTGAAAGGGGGCATCCAATGTGTTTAGAAAATATCTTCATCAGGGATATACAGTATATCGCCACCCTGAAATGTAGAAAAAAAATGCCAATAAATTGAATTTACATTATGTTATGTTATTACGTTATCTCCATCATCCTACAAAATTGCAGATGTACTTACAATTCTAATGTGCCAATGCCTAAGAGTGTGTCCAGAAAATATCCTCCTCCTACAGAGACATGGGACACCCACCAAACAAGACCGCATGTATATGGAAAAAGTAGCCAAGGGACACTTAGTTATTTACTAAAGGCAAATACACTTTGCACTACAAGTGCACTTGAAAGTGCAGTCACTCTAGATCCATGGGGGACATGCAAGGAAAATAAAAAACATTTTAGCTTGCACATGATTGGATGATAAAATCAGCAGATTTCAGATCTTCCCCTCGGATTTACAGCTTCCAAGTGCACTTGTGGTGCAAAGTGGATTTGCCTTTCATAAATAACCCCTACAGTGTTTGTGTCCAGAAAACCCCTAAATGCAAAAAATGTAATTGGTAATTGAACATAGTGTAATATTGATGAAGTGAAAAAAATAATAATAATATCTTTGCTGAACTCTATTTAGTGGAAAAAGGGTTCTCTAAAAAGTGAACTGTTCTGGTAGTTGATCCTGCCATCTCAGCCTTAGGGCTCTTTCACACGGAGCGGACCGTTTCTGGGTCCGCTCCGTGTGTCCGCCAAAGCTCAGCGGGCATCCCCGATGAGCTGTCGGCGGATAGGGCGGTCCCTGCACACAGTGCAGGGACCGCCCTGTTTCTGCTCCGCTGTCCCCTATGGGGGATCGGATGCAGACGGACCGTCTGTCCGTCTGCATCCGATCCGTTCCGCCGAACGGAAGAAAAATAGGGTTTCTTCCGTTTGGAAAAGCGGATCCCGACGGACGCGGACGCTAGCGGATGCTCCATCCGCTAATGGACGCGATCCCATAGGGATTCATTACAAGTCCGTTAACGGACTTGTAATGAACGGATGAACGGTCCGCTCATGTGAAAGGACCCTTAAACAAACATCTTACTAAAGATGTTCCTTCATTCAAAGATTCTGCAGATAGAAAGTTTGAGATGTTCTTAAAGGCTCTTGCAGGCCCAGCCCAGCAGCCAGCTCCCGCTTCAATTTCACTATGTCAAACTGCAGATAACTGGGCTAGGACAATAAACAACCAACATGTTCGTGTATTGCAGGATCATGCCTTAAGTGAGCAATTACCATTTGCTCTGCTCTTTTTTGTCAGTATGTAATGAGACATATTTCCTGAATGGCTCCAATGTCCGTTCACAAGCACAGACCACGTCACACATATGGCCTTTCAAGGTGCACATAAAATATATCACAGAAGGCATTGTTTTACTTCCACAGCAGAGGATTCCAAACCCCCTCTCTAGAAGCCTCTACTATCTATTCCATATACAGAGCACCTAACTGATGTACCTCGGATTGAACTTCAAAAGTCAGCCTTTCCTTTCAGCACAAAACCAACCCTTTAACACACTGGGGTAGATTCACGTAGCTGCACTTTAAGTTACGGCGGCGCAGCGTATTGTATTTACGCTACGCCGATGCAACTTACAGGAGCAAGTGCAGTATTCACAAAGCACTTGCTCCGTAAGTTGCGGCGGCGTAGCGTAAATGGGGCCGGCGTAAGCGCGCGGAATTAAAATGTGGAAGGGGGGCGTGTTTTATGTAAATCGATGATGACCTGACGTGATTGACGTTTTGTACGAACGGCGCATGCGGCGTCCATGTACATATCCCAGTGTGCATTGTTCCCGAGTACGCCGCAACGACGTATTGGTTTCGACGTGAACGTAAACTACGTCCAGCCCTATTCGCGAACGACTTACGCAAACGACGTAAAACATTCAAATTTCGAAGCGGGAACGACGTCCATACTTAACATTGGCTGCGCCACCTAATAGCAGGAGCAACGTTACGACGAAAACAACTTACGCAAACGATGTAAAAAACTACCGCCGGGCGCACGTACGTTTGTGAATCGGCGTAACTAGGTAATTTGCATACTCTACGCTGAAAACGACAGGAGCGCCACCTAGTGACCAGCGTGAGAATGCACCCTAAGATACGACGGCGTAAGAGACTTATGCCAGTCGTATCTTAGGCTAATGTCGGCGTATTTTGCTTTCTGAATACAGAAAGAAGATACGCCAGCGCAGATTTGAATTTACGCGGCGTATCTATGGATACGCCGGCGTAAATTCTCTCTGAATCCGGGCCTATGATCCATGGCTTGTCATTGGGGGAGCCCAGTGTAGTCTATCCTCCTGACAGTGATTGGAAGCTTTGTGCAACTGTAGTTTCTGAAAACCTGTGACCCAACATGGCCGTATGAGCATTAGGCAACCTTAAAGGAACTTATACCCACGTTTCCTAGAAGACAACTTTGTTAGCTGCTACCTTATTATTGTTTTTGTTTTTTGGTAGTGGGGGAGTTATACTTTATTAAAGGGGAGGTTCACCCTAAAAACGACTTTCTAGTATTACATTGGCCTCCCACATTACAATACAATTATGCCTATTATGTTTTTTTGTATGCTGTACATACCTTGGTACAGCTAATTCACCCGTGGCTTCCGGGTTGCGTGTCCCGCGGGAGTGGGCGTTCCTAACATGCTGGTGATTGACGTGATGACCAAAAACGAGCTCCCCCCGTTGCGTAAGCTGCGTCACGATTGCCGAAAGGAGCCGAACGGCGGTGCAGTATAGCGCCGACTCGCCGTTTGGCTCCTTTTGCCAATCGTGACGCAGCTTACGCGACAGGGGGAGCTCGTTTTTGTCATCACGTCAATCACCAGCATGTTAGGAACGCCCACTCCCGCGGGACTCGCAACCCGGAAGCCACGGGTGAATTAGCTGTACCAAGGTATGTACAGCATACAAAAAAACATAATAGGCATAATTGTATTGTAATGTGGGGGGCCAATGTAATACTAAAAAGTCGTTTTTAGGGTCAACCTCCCCTTTATGCCAGATAACATGCTCTGAGACTCGCTGTCCACTGAGCTCTGCAGTCCACATCCCAGGAGTGGACAACTGGAAAGTGGATTACTTCAGCTGCCCACGCCTGAATCAAAGGGAATGAACGTTTGACCCAGCCATCTTGAACCTGATTTATCAGAAATGGGGGTCCTCAGATGTGAACATCCTGGCCACCAGTTTTAGCAACAAGTTACCTGTGTTTGTCGCCAGGACCAAGGACCTTTCAGCACTGTCATTGAATGCCTACATAATCCGTTGATACCAGTTAAAGGAGTTGTAAAGGAATTTTTTTTTTGCCTAAAATTAATGTCTGCAAGGTAGACACACAGAATAGTGTAATGATGTTAAAAAACAAGTAAATACCTATTAAATTCCTTCATCTATATCACCTCCGGCGTTCTAGTTTCTGTTCTCTCATTCACTTCCTAGTTTGCGGCGCTCGTTCATGTAAGAACTACATTTCCCAGTATGAATTGCGGCACGCCCAGTAATTCACACCTCCTTGAAGTCTCTATCATGTAGAGAGCGTCCTGCCGCACAGATGTAGTTCCCAGGAGGGGGTGAGCATGTCACTGACCACCGCAGTAAAGCCTCCCATCACGGTGGTCAGTAAAATCAGACAAGCAGGAAGCGAACAGAACAGAGAAGAAATAGAGCAACTTCTGAGCAAAAACGAACAATGAGGAAGTGAAAAGAGTAATGTCTGCAGGTAAAGGATGCTTATTATGAAAAAAAAAAATCCTTTACAACCTCTTTAAGGCTAATATATCCATTCCCCTGTGCAAATTCTGCCTTGTCTGCTCCACAAGATGGAGCGAGAGAAAAAGCTGTTAAACTGGCCCAGAAGAAACTTATACACAGACAAACTCTGAGTGTTAATAGATGTTCCCTGGTCTTTTCCCAACAGGCCACACCTACTGCCTTAGGGCCGCTGCTCCATCCTGCTTCTCAGTCTCTGGATTTAATGGTATGGCTGTTGAAACCCAGGTCCTAAGAGACAGATTGGTCTTTGAGTCTGTGATTCCTACTTTGCATTCTTGACCAGAACCCGGCCTTAAAGTGGTAAACCCTTACATACAGTATACCCAGTGAAGTGACTGGCCTCAGGTGATACAAAGAGATTAATCAAATTCTCCTACATAAGTTGTACCTGTTTACCTGCAGCCATATCTTCTCTACATCTATTTAAAGTCTAGAATTGATACAGCTTGTCTGAGCCCCTAGCCTTTAGAAAGCAGGGGGACCAGGAGCTGAAGTTGCACACTGCAGAGCTCAGTGAGGAGAGCTGAGTGGAGGGAAGGGACACACTTCCCTCCACACAGCATATGACAAAAGAGCTGAGGCTGTCAAATGCTTGAGCCCCCTCTCCTGTCACCTTTTTTTATCTCTTGATGTCAGCAAAACTTGTCAGAAGTGACTTATGTAGATAGCAGAGGAATGAGGCAGCAGAGAGAAATTGAACTTAATGCTCTGGATTTAGATAAGTACACACTATAAAGTATATACTATATGCTTTCATGTCAGAGGTTTACAACCACTTTAAACATGTGGAAAGGATATATTTTGGCCTTGTCCATTATTTGAAGAAAATAAAACCTCTGGCTTTACTTTTCCTTGTCAAAGTCTTTATTTAAAGGGTTATCTTGCATCAAGCCCCCCTAGCTTGGGAGTCAAACTTTGTTCTCTCTGCCTTGCAGAAACCACTCTTTGAACCCATCAGGGATATCCCATTAGATGACCTATACTGCATAGTGGCCTTTTTGGTGACTTTCACATCTGTCAGGCTTGTTGCTGTCGTTGGCAGCTTTCTCATGTAAGGAGTCATTCCTCAGGTACTCTTATGGCCAGGAATTTATTTTCTTCTTAAGTTAGTATCAGACTTCCACCTCCGTGAAGACAATCCTACCATCTTTGTGCCCTGCTCTAATGCACCCAAAGAAAATTGCTCTCTATTGCCTGGACATAGTCTAAGCCTTATGCCGCATACACACGATTGGTCAAACCAAATAGAACGGTCTGATGGACTGTTTTCATCAGACCAAACCGATTGTGCATGGGCCTCATCAGTTATTTATCCATAGGTTAAAAAAAAAGCAATCTTGTTTTAAATTTAACCGATGGATACCTAACCGATAGAAAAAAAACGATCGTTTGTCGGCACGTCCATCGGTTAAAAATCCACGCATGCTCAGAATCAAGTCAACGCATGCTTGGAAGCATTGAACTTCGTTTTTTTCAGCACGTCGTTGTGTTTTACGTTGCCTCGTTCTGACACGATCCTTTTTTTAACCGATGGTGTGTAGGCATGGCTGACCATCAGTCAGCTTCATCGGTTAACCAATGAAAATGGTCCATCAGACCGTTCTCATCGGATGGACCAATCGTGTGTACAGGGCATTACAGTAAGAGTCCACCTCAAAACAACAGTTTCATTCAGGAAGACAGATTCCCTATTTGTCCATTAATCAGGACCTCTCAAGGGACATCATGCTTCCAAGTCCACTATTTCTTGATCGATAAGACATCTGATCGCTAGAGCTGACACTCTCAAGAACAAATCTCCTCCCTTGCTTTAACACACCCATTCCACCAAGTTGGTTAGAGTTTCCTGGGCTTTCAGTCAAGTCACCAGGGGTCTGTAGCCCAGCTTTGTAGGGCACCTGGTTATCTGTTCAAACCTTTTAAAAGTTCTATCAGGTGGATGTCCAATCGTCTTTGGATTCAGATTTTGGCTGCAAGTTCCTTGCAGCAGCGCTCTGAAGGTGGGTACGTTGACCTTTGATGTTGTTGGGCCTGTTGGCAGAGTTATGTTGCTGTAGTTGTTGCCCACCCTTCTCATTCATTGCTTGAGGATGTCCCATGGTCTATGAATACTCAGTCTGTGTCTCGTACTGTATGATTAATGCCGTGTACACACGGTCGTTTTTTTGTGATGAAATAAAATTACATTTTTAAAAACGTCATTTAAAATGATCGTGTGTGGCGGGCTTCACATCGTTTTCCGTCTTCTGAAAAACGACAACATTTTTTTTCGTACATTCCTCATTTTTTTATGTCATTTTTCAAAATGACGTTTTTTGTGTTGTAAAAAATAATCGTGTGTGAGCAAAAACGACGTTTTAAACCTGCGCATGCCCAGAAGCAAGTTATGAGACGGGAGCGCTCGTTCAGGTAAAACTACCATTCATAATAGAGTAAACACATTCATCACGCTGTAACAGACAAAAAAGCATGAATCGTCTTTTACTAACAAGTAACCAGCTAAAAGCAGCCTCAAGGCGAATAGAACTTCCCCTTTAGAGTGCCGTCGCTTTGTTCATAATTTTTCAAAAACGATGGTGTGTAGGCAACATAATTTTTAATGATGAAGTTGGAAAAACTTTGTTTTTTTCATGATAAAAAATGACATTTTTTTCAAGACAAAAAGTGATCGTGTGTACGGGGCATTACATAAGATAAATTTAGATATACCTGTAAATTCCATATCTTGGATTACGATACAGGTTACAGCCCAACAAAAAAACAGATTCTTCTGGACGGCCGCACACTGAATAAAAATTGCCTTTATTGTAAAATCCATAACAGCATTACAGGTCACAGCAACTGGTCAAGCTGACACGTTTCACACTGTACTAGTGTTTAGTCATAACTCACTCTCCCTTCTAATCCTTGGTTACTCTGTATTGCTTGCTACAAAACTGAGAACTCACAAAGTGGGTTACGGTTATAGGGGTGATTCCAAGGGGGTGTGTCCTCATATGTTTGCCAGTGTCCAGTTATCTTAAGGTACGAAACTATGAGTCATGGTCAATGAATACTCAGCCTGTGTCTTGTGTTGTACGACAAGATATGGAATATAATTCAAAATTCTTTTTTTCGATGTTGGTGATTAATCAGAGTTGGTTCATGGAGCCTAAAGATCAGCTTTAATGTGCATTTAATATGGGCTGCCAATGCTTTGAAAATAATCTAAAACTTTTTCGAAAACCATGCACCATAGCATATAGTATGTATTGTGTGATATACCGCATTGCAGGTCCATTGGCATCTACTATACTGTGCTTTGCAATAAATGCGTGCAAAACCAGCATATAATATATTCCCTTTGCTCTGTGTTCATAATAAAGAAAACTAGCATTGGGACTTTAAATGAGGCATATGAAAAACGTACGCCTCCATCCCTGTTGGACTGCAGAACGCAGAGAGCCTTGTCGATGGCTCTGCAGCTAAATCATGTACTTGCAAATGCGTGCAACCAATCCTCTGCTTTTAACATATACAGTTGAATTCGGCTTGCTGTTTGGGTGGTAAGTGTGAGCCTGATTAAAAACAATTCAACTTTATTTATACTTACTGTTTGCTTAAAAACGCATCTCATCTAAAGTCCCAAAATCTCCCCTCTTTTTTGTATCCAACAGGGATGGAGGCGTACGTTTTTTATATGCCTCATTTAAAGTCCCAATGCTAGTTTTCTTTATACCATACAGGGATGGAGATGCGTTTTATACCCTTATACATTTATGCGTTTTTTTTTCCAGTGCTCTTTACTACCATACCAAGCATAGGTCGAGGCGGGGACACACCCCTAGTCACCTGCCCTCTATCTACCCATCAGTATTTATATGCCTCTATTGAGGAGACTTTAAAAGTTTAGTTAGGACTGCAGAACGCAGAGAGCCTTGTCGATGGCTCTGCAGCTTAATCATGTACTTGCAAATGCGTGCAACCAATCCTCTGCTTTTAACATATACAGTTAGACAGTTGAAATCGGCTTGCTGTTTGGGTGGACAGTAAGTGTGAGCCTGATTAAAAATGTTTACAACTTTATTTATACTTACTGTTTGCTTAAAAACGCATGTCATCTAAAGTCCCTGTGTTCATAATAATTACTGCAGAATAGCTTTTAAATATATCTGTTTTGTCTTCAGCTAATAAAATGATTAAGCTGATTGGAAAAATGATAAAGTAGTTCCCTGTGAACCTAATCTTTTGTAACTTTATAGTCAATGGTCTTCATTATTCGCATACATCAAATCCTGAAAGCTTGTACATGAAATTCAAGAAACATAGAAACTGTCCATATGCAGAATGACTGGAAGCTTTAACGAATGAAGCAGTTTCTTCAACTGCCATATAAAGCTTTGTTAGCTCAGCAGGAACTCAGAATATAAATAACACCAACAAAGAATAGGGAGGACTGGCAGGGTCTCTGGCACACATATTGTCATGCTTTTTGCTTTTAGATGTATTTGGAAGGCTAATTAAGTAAAGTTAGCACCTGCCACTGGCAGTAAAATTAATAACCCATCACTAATAAAAACCCTCAGACCCTCTTGGGGCACCAAACCAGCCAATTGTTTCACTGACTGGTCCTGTCTGATTAGATGTAATTCAATTTGGCCAAAAGCAGGAGGAACAAGGAGATAAAGGGAGCAGGCCAAAGATCGCAAGTTGCTGTCACAGAGTAATGGAGGCCATTTAATCACAGAGATGATGGGTAAAGGTTTCTACTCAATGTATTATGCTGAAGAGTGATCGTTTCCATACATTTCATTCATTAGTATGATTTGGGTCAATAAGAACAAGTGCCTTTAGTTCCATCATGAAAATGTTGCAAGTTCATCACTGTCATTATTCAGAGACTATTGATTATACCACCATGGAAAGGGTAGAGGTGTTTACATATTTCCCACTGGGAAAGTCTTACATTGTGTTATATTATATACTAAGTGATTCTTAGATCTAGTTTCTTTTGTTTCAGCAACACAATTGATCTCTTTGTTCAACAAAAAGCTTTGATGCAATAATGGAGATAGTTTAATCTTGTCGCACCATAGTTATGGAAATCTGGAACTTAGTTCATCTACATTCATTAAATTGTTATGAAACCATCCATGATAAAAAAAATAATAATACATTTGACAAATTTGACAGCATACCTTATATCATTGATTTGTTTTTCTGTTCCCTTTTTGTGTGTAGCATAATCAGCCTTTAAAGGCTTGGTGTATTTCACTTCTGCTTATTGACTGTCTATCTTGCAGGGTTTCTGGAAGCCCAGTGTAACCACTTTGATGTGCATGCTCTCGACTGGAACTGTAATGATGCGTGTAGCTTCATTGCCATGCTTCGGGCACACATGTATATTATGGATGTAAACCCGACACATCAGATCATTTGCATTTGTAGATTGGGTGCTTCCTGACTTTGGAGTTCGGGGAAGCAGTGGAGAGGGACACAGTGGGGTTGATTTACTAAAAGCAAATCCACTTTGCACTACAAGTGCACTTGGAAGTGCAGTCACTGTAGATCTGAGGGGCAGATCTGCTGATTTTATCATCCGATCATGTTTTTTATTTTCCTTGCATGCCCCCTCAGATCTACAGCGACTGCACTTCCAAGTGCACTTGTAGTGCAAAGTGGATTTGCCTTTAGTAAATAAACCCACCCGTGGAGATCTTCTAAAATGATAATGACATTGAATTGTATCTCAAGGTATCTGTACCTGTGAAAATTTACTAATACAAATAAATAAAAATGTAAGTGTATGGTGAAAAATGCAGGGAAAAAAAGTTCATTTACGTTGAGTTAGAAGAAAAACAGATACAGAAGAGTGGGTCCATTATTAAACTGCCCAAGAAAGTTCTTCCTCCTGGCACCAAGTGAGTTGAAGAGAGGGCACCTCTGTCTGAATATTCGCCTGCCAGCTGGAGACCATACCTGTGGACACCAAGCCTGAGATTGGGAGTGAGGACACCCAGGGGCAACGCAGCACTGCCCACATTACCTGCACGCTCCCTGATGAAGTCACGTGATCATGATGCTACATGATAAAACAGACAGGCACCGGAAGTGACGTCAGTGTGCGAGCTTGCTGCTTGTGGTGACTAGCATGTACCTTGTTTTTAAATGTGAGTACCGCAGTTTGGTTCAATAAAATCACCTAATTCTTCACGTATTACATTATCTGGAATCCCTTCTTCTTTCTCCATACTATTCATGCACCAACCTGGGAGCATTTTCAATGCTATCTATTTGTACCTGAGAGGTATATATATACAATTACAAACCATCGACCAGGATACAAGGTTCCCCAGATGATCTCCACGCCACGCCATTTAAAGCCTATGTTGGGATCCAGTGCACGACCCTGGATCTTTATTTGCTTTACATACATGCTGTTCCCTTACATCGGTAAGGTAAGGGGCCATTTTACATTGAGATGTTATTGCACTGAAGAAAAGTCACAGTTGACATCTGCACAGAATATTTCAGCCCTGTCCTGGCTCTCGTGCAGGCCATCCCGTGTGGCCGGCGGCGATAGCGCCCTCTGGCCATGCGCATCGGTTCCCCTGCCATACAGCGGGCACTCGCTCCCCTTTGGCAGCTCTTAAAGGAGACCCTGTACCCGTACAGGGTTTCGCACAGTGGTGCCATTTTGCCGCAATAAATCTACGTGAGACGGTGGGGAACCAGTTAAACCATGTCAGTGATCACATTCCCACCACAGTATATTATATATTTTCTGAACTAAACCAATTTATCAGAAGATATTAGTCCTTGGAGCTGTCTCTCATTGCACATTTGCTTGCTTTTGCCAAGCTGCCTTATTTGTTTTAATACCATAAAAGTCACAGCAACTGGCAAATTACTGGTCTGTGAGCCCTCAAGTCTGAATGACCATATTGCTGGGCTCAAATTGCCAACCCATTACTGGCAGAAAACCCACAAACAGATACAGAGGACCTTAATTGGGGTGTGTGATAACAACTAAACCCACATAGTGCAGGAAATTGTTATTTATTTAACTATTCAGGCTGATAACGATTGTTAACTGATTTGTCCTCATTGCTGGTAAACCTGGATAAAAACTCACCGATTAGCTCTGTAGTCAGTTTAACCTCCTAGGCCAGGGGACTCCAAACTGGGGCCCGAGGGCCAGATGTGGCCCTTTGCTAGCCTTTATCCGGCCCTTGGGGCACTTTTCCTCCCACTAATATGAGGCACTATTCCTCTCACTGACACCAACAATGGGGCACTATATCTTCCACCGATATCAATGATGGGATACTATTCCTCGTACTAATAGGGGCACTACTACTCCTCCTATTGACCACCAACCCTGAGGCCAAATTTATTTTCACTGATGCTGAGCCTGTGACATTTTCTGCCCCTGCTGGCCACAATCCGGCCCTCCTAAAGTGTGAAGGACAAAAAACTGGCCCTTTGTTTGAAAAGTTTGGAGACCCATGACCTAGGCCATCAAAAGTTACAGTAATTCCAAAATAGTGGCACATAGGCTAATGACATTTTTCTGTGTAGCACTTCCCCCAGAGGAGCCGCTGAATTGTTTTATGATTTCTCTGCACACCTGCAGCTGGCACACCTTCCCCACCCACCGAGACATCTTGGGATATTTCAAATAATTTATTAGACCAAGTATAGCCTAAGGCTGGGTTCACACTATACTACACGACATCGGTCCTACATTGGTCCTACATCCATCCAACTTTCATGAACAGGATACTACTTTGATCCGACTTTCTTATAGTCTGACTTGTTTTTTGACCAAACAAAACAATCCCAGAGTGAGATAAATTCCTTTTACTGCTGCTGTAATCACATGTCGGATGTCAAAAGTCAGATGGTTAGGACAAGGCTCCTACTTTGGTCCGACTTCAATGATATTCAATGGACTGAAGTAGGAATAATGTCGAACCAAAGTAGTACAAGGCATTTTCAAAGTCGGACTGACTTGTGTCGGACCAGTTAAGACGGCTCCCATAAGAAAAACCTTGATTTTCACACGTCATGCGACATGAGCTCCCAATGTCGGAGCGTTTATCGGACAAGTGTAACCCCGGCCTAAAGGGAGAAAGGATTCGCTTTTAGAAACAATCAATAAGACAATAACACTACGATAAGGGATAAGGTTAAACACCTGCAGTATTCTGACTAATGCCGCGTACACACAATCGGACATTCCAAAATTCCGTCGGAAAAAAAACTGTGGATTTTTTTTTCCGACGGAATGTTGGCTCATACGTTTTGCATACATATGGTCACACAAATGTTGTCGGAAATTCCAAACGTCGCGAACAACACTACGACGAGCCGAGAAAAATGAAGTTCAATGATTCAGAGCATGCGTAGGATTTTTGTGCGTCGGAATTGCATACAGACAATCGGAATTTCCGACAAGAACTTTTGTTGTTGGAAAAATTGAGAACCAGCTCTCAAACATTTGTTGTCAGAAATTCTGACAGCAAATGTCCAATGTAGCATACACTCGGTTGAAATATCCGACCAAAAGCTCACATCGAACATTTTGTTGTTGGAAATTCCGATTGTGTGTATGCGGCATAACAGTGATTAAAAGAACTGAAGTGCATTTACCTAGCAACAGTATAAAGACAGTCCTAGTTTTATCCCACTGGCCAGTGATTGATGAAAAAATGTCTGGCAAAGTTGGGGCCCTTTGAAGAAAGCACAATAGTTCCCAGCATACAACAGATGAACTTGTACAATGTTGGATCTCTGGCCACGTTCTCTGCTTCAGTTCCATTCCTCAGACAAGGATAAAAATTGCTATGATTGTGGTCAGCTATGACAGGGTTCTGGTCAGCCTACAGTAGCAGCTTAGTCTTTTCTCCACACACCTGCTTGCATCCAGACAATCCTCCATCTTTTCCTCACCAGCTTGCCAACCCATTTCTTCTTGCTCTTTTGCATCAGCCAATCACCTCCAGGATCTAATCAGACCCAGCTGCGATGGCTTCCCCCTGCACTGGAGACACTCAAATGTAGTCTAGTCTAATTAAACATGGCTGCTGCACTTCTGCATTAATGAGTATTCAGTATAACCCGGTCCCAGTCAGCTACAGTCCAGGTTAAATTTACAAGGAAGAGATAAATAAGGTGCTTTCTGCCTTCATGCTGTGATATTGACCCAATTGTTTGATGTGTTTGCATATAATAAAGCATATATGGTCAATTTAACTTGTACTCAGCTAATAGCAATACTTTGTAACTTTGCCGTGAAGCTCAATTCCTCTACTCCTGAGGGAAATCAATGAACTAGTATTTTAATGGGCATAGACAAATATTGAAGTTTTTAATCAGGTCACTTTCTTCATACATAATCAAGCTTCTGAATTTATCATCAAAATTATACTTTATGATTTTGATTATAAGAGGATAATTTGCTGAACACTTCAAGCCAACATTTACTCTAGTATCACAGTGCTTCTCCCTGTATAATTGGTTCGGAAATATTACTTGAGATTTTTCTCAGCAGTTAGATATTATCACCCGTGCCAATTTTAATGGCAAGATAACATTTTGTTATTGCTATCAAAGTGGCCCTTTTTTAAAATAAGGGGCCATTCCCATTCTGTGTCTGCTGCAGCATATATGTTCAAGCTTTTGATGTGTGTCAATGTGGATTTTCATAATGTGTGTATGACAGAACCCACTAATACTGTGTGTTTTGGAGGGGGCTGTGGGCTGGCCTCCTACCCAAAGACTTTGGCCCAGAAGATAATGAGAGACTTGGGGACAAAATAGCATTCCCAAACGTACGAGCGGTCGACGCAGTGAAGTTACGATGTTTACGTTAGATTTGCGCCGCGTAAAGTTGCCCCTGCTATATGAGGGGCAACCAATGTTAAGTATGGCCGTCGTTCCCGCGTCGAAATTTTAAAATTTACATCGTTTGCGTAAGTCGTCCGTGAATGGGGCTGGACGCCATTTACGTTCACGTCGAAACCAATGACGTCCTTGCGACGTCATTTGGAGCAATGCACCCTGGGATTTTTTTTCGGACGGCGCATGCGCATTACGTTCGGCGCGGGAAAGCGCTTAATTTAAATGCTCCACGCCCCCCACATGGCTAATTTGAATTAGGCGGGCTTGCGCCGGGTGATTTACGCTACGCCGCCGCAACTTTACAGGCAAGTTCTTTGTGAATAAAGCACTTGCCTGTAAAACTTGCGGCGGCGTAACGTAAAGCAGATACGTTACGCCCGCACAGTTTTACGCCCATATACGAGAATTTGGGCCTTTGTTTATATTGAGAGATGGTCACACTCGGGGAAACTCGCATCCAATTTGCATATATGTAAACCCAGCCTTCATTTTTTTATTTAAATTCTACTTTGGAAAACAAATCTTTGCTGTAATTTGCACATGTTATTGTGATCAAGGATGCCCCATTTACTTACCATTCCATGCTTTCTAACAGCATTTGAAAGGTATTACATTAAAATTATAAAGTGATGAGGTGACCAGATAATACAGTATATGAAGTCAAGGCCATATTTCCAGGGCTATATCCTTGGAACATAGTTAGCAGTGACGTCTGTCCCGTCTGCAGGTTATGAGCATAACAGCCCCATGCCACCTGCTATCTAGATGAGCGTTAATAATGCATGACCTGGGATTGGAGTGAATGTGGGTCATTGGGCTTCCACTAATCCTGTCCCACTGGGAATTTCTAATTTATCTTCCCTTTTTCTGGATAATCTATACAATAGTAGGGTAAACTCATATAGATACATATTAATTAATCACTTGCTGGTCGCTAACATGGAACTGTAATATGAACTCCATAAGTTGAAATAACATATAATATGAAAAACAAAGTCACCCTTTTTTTTATATAACCGCTTTTTGGTGTATTGTGCCTTTTTCATTTTGTTTTAGTGTATTCGTTTACACAAGTGTTCTGTAAAGTAGTCTGCTCCTTCCCAATAGATAGAAAAGGATTGTAGAAAAGTGATGTCTTTTTAATTCACTTCCTGTGGGCAGCTCCATGTCCTCCATCTCATTCCACCATATTTTTCCTCAGATCAGGAACATTCTCACTAGATGTATTGTTGTGCCATCTCCTAGCTGAAACAGAAAAATTGTACAATTTAAACTCAATGCACTGTTTTGGGGTCTGACCAAAAGCTTCTCATTGGTCATAATCCAGGGAATTAAAGTAAATCCAAACCCAAAACCAAAAATGTGTTATATTGCAGTTTACCAATCCTTAGATGGGGTTGCTGCTTTCGTTTTCTTTTTTAGGCTTCCCACTTCTGTTTTCACCTGGTGATCTGGGCTGTAGGCAGGTTGTAATGCACATAGCTATTTCCTGCAGCCGTCCCAGGCTAGGGGAGGGGTTAAAACATTTTGGTTTTATTTTCCTGGGCTTTTGGTTTTGGCGGGCCCACCTGTGTTATGAAAGAAGAGGACTGCTAGGACCGAGGGAGGGACAGAGAGCAGAGAAGAGAAAAAAGGGGGAGTCAGAGCTGAGACACCTGTGAGAACTAGGATGGCACCAAGGTTACCACAGAGAGCATCCATGTCATGGACAATACCTATATGGACTCTCACCTTATGGAGGTATGCCTGAGCCACTACACTATTTTAGTTAGATTCAGGGATAGGACATTATTCATGTTGTATTGCCACAATGCCTTTCTACAGTAAAGTTATGTTAACCGTTCTAAGCCTGGTCTGAAGTTATTCAAAGGGGTGCATATTGGTTCTGTGTATTCCATAGAACCAAGGTCTGTAATTGCACTATGGGGTATGAAGTAACACTACTACAAAGGGTTAACTCAACAAGACAAGGAAGATAAATGTAGTTGCTGACAAGTTCTCCAGTAGTAAGGGGCAGGGCTGTGTCTTGGCCTAGGCTGACAAGGCCCAGGCCTAAGGCGCCACTTTGTGGGGGGCGGCAAAAAAGCCACCCCCGCACAAAAACACACCCGCGACCCATCCTCTCAGGTCCCGGCTCCCGCAGCCTTCTCCCGCTCAGATAGAGCCTCCCGTGTGCACCCACGTGGCGTTGGCGGCCCCATCCGCCACCTTCCCACTGCCACTGAGGTGCCTGACCAGTGGCGGAGTGATCTGCAGCCTTGTGTGCTGCGTCAGGGTCTGGGAGTCAAGACGTGTCTTTAGATATCGGGATTTTTTTTTTATTCTATTCCATTCAATTCTATTTTCTATTTTAGTCTATTCTATTTTCTATTTTTTTCTTTTTTAATATATAACATTATATTCTATTTTATATTTTCTCCTATTCCATTCTATTTTTTAACATTCTATTCTATTCAATTCTATATACGGTATATCTTTTCGTCTTTCATTTCTGCATTTGCCCATGCTTCTTTTGCCTCACTCTGGTCTGAATCTTCTTGAACATCTCCATCTATTTTCTTTCCCAGACTGTTCTCCATTCTCTTCTTTAGCTTTTTCTTATTTTTTGCTCATCCACTTGCTTTTTTGTCCTCTTTTTTCTTCTTTCCTCGCTCGGCCATACTATCCTTATCTTTCATAGTTCACTCGTCAGAATCTCCACCTCTCCCCTTTTTCCATTTTCACCCTTCTATAAGAAAAAAACAAACAAAAAAAAGGTAAGTGGAACTCTTTATTTTAGGTTTGGATGGAGTGGGGAAAGGGTTCAAGGTTTTAATTTTTTTCTATTGTTCTCTATGTCCTGACTGGGAAAATTTTCCTCTACTTCATATCATCTCAGAAGGAGAAGTAAGAGGAGTCCTCCCATCGGGTTTGCAGACAGCAATAAAAATCAAACTGAGGTTCTAACCCTTCCTCGTTCTATCTGAAATTGATGAACTGTCTTATTTAGGTTATTCGATTTTAAAAGCATGTTTACAAAGAATTACTAATAGGAAAGTATTTCAAAAAGTAAAGATCTGAAGGTCCCAAATACAAGAGGGGTGTAAAAACTTAGCGACAGGCCTACTATTTGTGCAAACTCTGCAGCCGCACAAGGGGCCCCTGGGTCTTATTCCCTGTACACACGACAGGTTAGTCTGATGAAAACGGTCTGATGGATTTTTCCATCAGTTATCCGATGAAGCTGACTGATGATCAGTCGTGCCTACACACAGGGCCAGATTAAGAACATCATAGGCCTGGTGCTGAGGATTTTGGTGGGGCCTTTTATAAATAATAAATAAATGCGTGGGAATGACATGAACACAGCCCGGCCAAGGCAAGTGACCAAAGGCACAGAACCCAGAAGGAAGACCGGGTGAAGATGGAAGTGCCCCCGGGCCCCGCCTGATTCATCACAGCGCAGCACTGGAGGGCTCAGTCTGAAAATGTAAGTGTACACTAATGTGCTAATATGCTGTGCATACTTGTACGTTGTGGCATAACCTACCCCAGGGCCTCTAAAAAGTAGTAATGTCAGGAAAGTTTACTACCGCTTTATTATCACAGGATCCCAGGAGCCTCTCATGGGGCCCCCTACTGACCCAGTGGCCCTTGGGCAGTGCACAGTTACCAACATTTAAAAAATATTTTCAGGGCCATTTTTTTATATAAGTGCTATATTTAGAGTAGCTGAGATCCCCGATGTTCCTCTATACATCATAGTAGTAATCACAAAATTAAATGAGTACTAATAATGGGGCAGAACAAATATGAGAACTGATATTTCCTTTAGTTGAACTAACAAAAGTGTGTCCATTCTAGAGCTGGTAACATTGAGGATATTCAGTACAATTTTAAAGAACTGTTTTTGTGGGTAAGCGACATAGGGGAGGAGTATGGACGGTATATAAGTGGGAAGTATGAGCAGGTGAGGGAGAGGAATGTGGAGGGCTAACAGTGGGCACTATGTACAGGAGAGGAGTACAAAGGGTACGGCAAAAAGCAATATGTACAGGAGAGGAGTGTGAAGGGTATGACAATGGGCAGTATGTACAGGAAGAGTGAGGGGGTATGACAGAGGGTAGTACGTACCAGAGAGAAGTGTGGAGGGTATGATGGGGCAGTATGTACAGGAGAGGAGTGTGGAGGGTATGACAGTGGGCAGTATGTACAGGAGAGGAATGTAGACGGTATGATAGTGGGCTCTATGTATAGGAGAGGAGTGTGGAGGGTATGACAGTGAACACTATGTATAGGAGAGGAGTGTGGAGGGTATGACAGTGGGCACTATGTATAGGAGAGGAGTGTGGAGGGTGCGACAGTGGGCACTAAGTACAGGAGAGAAGTGTATGACAGCAGGCACTATGTACAGGAGAGGAGAGTGAAAGGTATGACAGTGGGCGCTCTGTATAGGAGAGGAGTGTGTAGGGTATGACAGTGGGTACTATGTATAGGGGAGAAGTGTGGAGAGTATGACAGTGGGCACTATGTACAGGAGTGGAAGGATATTTAGGGACTGCGTAGTGGTTAAGCGGGTCATACATGGATTGAAATTACGCCAATTATGCAGAGACCAGCCATAGTCATTCTATGTATGGGCTAGCTGGTTTTACACAAGTCAATCTATTAATCAACTTGAGTACAACCAGCCTGTTAGGTTTTTCCCAAAACAATCAGTGCTGCCAGCTAAAGTTAGCAACACTGATCATTGTACGCACTGGCAGAACACAATAACACTGCAGGAGTGATTCCCCCATCCACAGGTCAGCAGGTGAGAGGGTGTGTGGGGACAGGCTGGGGAGAGATACTAGTCAGTGGCTGGGTAGGCACTGGTAGTATCAGAGCCAGATACACACAGGTTACATACGCCACGATCGTTAGAGCGAGAACAATAATTCTAGTACTAGACCTCCTCTGTAACTCTAAACATGTAACCTAAAAAAAATGTAAAGCATCGCTTAGGATACCAACAAAATTGTGCTAACTTAACTAACTAACTGTTTTTTTAATGAATGAAACAGTTTTTTTCCAAAAAAAAAAAGTTTGAAAAATTGCTGCGCAAATACCGTGCTAGAGCTGCACAATTAATCGTTAAAAAAATTGTGATCTCGATTCAACCCCCTTGACGATCTTCAATGCAGAGTTTGCTGATTCTTTCATATAACAAGTGGAGAGACTTTCAGCTGTCAAAAGAAAATATCCGGGCAGTCTGCCAAGTTTCTAACAGGAAACATTGTAACTAACGCTTCCTTCTTAGATCAAAGGGATACACTTCTGTGTGTAAAGAAAACATCTGGGCAGTCTGCCAAGTTTGTAAACAAAATGCAACATTGTAACTGACACTTCCTTCTTAGATCAAAGGGATAAACTTCTGTGTGTAAAGAACAAATCTGGGCAGTCTGAGAAGTTTGTAAACAAAATGAAACATTGTAACTAACTAACATTGTAACTAAATGTAACCACTTAAAGTCCAACACTTGTTTCTTAAGTTAGAAAGCAATATTATTTCCTAGAAAATTACTTGGAACCGCCAAACATTATATATATTTTAGCAGAGACTCTAGGGAATACAATGGCAATTGCTGCAATATTTTATGTCACACTGCATTTGCCCACTTCAATGAATAATAAAAACCATAAAAACAAAACAGTGAAGTTAGCCCATTTTTTTTTGTTTTTTGTTTTAATGTGACAGATGATGTTACGCCGCAACAATCGTGAGAGAATCGTGATCTATCTTTTAAGCAAAAAAATTGCAATTCTCATTTTAGCCAGAATCGTGCAGCTCTGTACCGTGCAACATAAAAAGTGCAAAGACCACCATAGAGTAATTTTCTAGCAAAAAACAAATGGTGATTTTTACATGTAGTAGAGAAGTGTCAGAATTGGCCTGGGTGGCAAGGGGTTAATTACCATGAGTAATATACAAATAATTATTATAAGCACTGTGATCCTATCAGTTTGCTGCAGTGTGTCAGCTTGTATTTATACTGGCCGCTCTAAATGTAGCTTCTGACAGGCTGTGCAAGCAGGCCCGTATCTCCGGAACCATAAATGATAGCCATCCCATATTTTAACCAGTTGTGGGGTAGCTCTTCCCATGCCTATCCCCCAAATGTGGGGTTTCTGTGACCTCTGATCGTCGAGCTACAACCCCCCAAATTTGGGCAAATGGGCCTATCTTGAGAAAGGGGCCTGGAGCTGCAGCTCCATCAGCCCCATTGTTAATCCGGCCCTGCCTACACACCATCAGTTAAAAAAACGATCGTGTCAGAACACGGTGACGTAAAACACAACGACGTGCTGAAAAAAACGAAGTTTAATGCTTCCAAGCATGCGTCGACTTGATTCTGAGCATGCGTGGATTTTTAACCGATGGAAGTACCCACAGACGATGTTTTTTTTCTATACGTTTTTTTTATCCATCAGATAATTTTAAAACAAGTTCCTATTTTTTTAACCTATGGATAAATAACCGATGGGGCCCACACGCGATCGGTTTGGTCTGATGAAAACGGTCCATCAGACCGTTTTCATCAGACTAACCTATTGTGTGTACAGGGCATTAGAGGCTCATCTATTCTATCTATACATAGTACATTAAAGTTTGTGCTTGCGAAGTAGGTAAATGGGGCCCAGAGGGCACATGTTCTAATCACTATGCACCCCCTGTAAAAAGTGTTAGCACAAAATTGTGCTATCACTGCTCACCCCCAATTCTCCAGGAAAGGAACATTCATTAAAGATCTGTAGGTTAACAATGGACAATTTCATATTCTTATGATACTATATAAACATGGGCCCAGATTTAGATAGCACTTACGCCGGCGTATCTCGAGATGCGCGGCGTAAGTGTAAATTTGCGCCGTCGTATCTATGCGCCGTACCCACAGAACCAAATACGCCTCAAAATAGGCTTCTTCCTACCGGCGTAACGTTTCTATGCCGGCGCGGCGTAGGCGCATTTTTACGCTGGACGGATCTGCCGCTCCCATAGATTTTGTATTCAAATATGCAAATGAGTGAGATACGCCGATTCAGAAACGTACGTTTGGCCGGCGCAGGCGGTGCACGTAAGTGGAAAGGCCGGCGGAAAGTTACCCCTCATAAAGCAGGGGTAACTTTGCACCAGACTTGCACAGGTCAGCTGGAGAGCAGCTACAGCAGCACTGTTACAGACGACCCGAGCAACAACACTTGCAGGACAACATATCTGTATGCCAACATGCCAGGAGCAGCTGTGGTCATAGCACTACTGCGTCTACGGGCACGTAGGAGGGCACGGGAGAGGATATTCCGAACGCATTGACGTCTTTGGCATGGGTGAATCAGAGGTGTATCCCATCTTCAGATTCAGCCCTGATGCCATCCTGGAATTAACCAGAACCCTGCATGATAACATCACCAGCAAGACACACCGCGTACATGCAGTGCAGCCACTGGTCAAGGTCCTGGCAACACTGCATTTCCTTGCCAGTGGATCTTTTCAAAGAACAAGTGGAGTCGTGGCTGGTTTGTCACAATCCACCATGAGCAGATGCGTGCACCAGGTTGTCCCCGCAATCCTCAGACGCATGTCCCACCAATTCATCAGACCCACCCAGGAGCACCTGCGACAGAAGGCAATGGCAGATTTCTACAGAATTGCAGGATTCCCACTCACCGTGGGGGCCCTTGATTGCACTCATGTGGCACTACGCCCCCCTCGTGCCACAGAGCACATATACTGCAATCGTAAGCATTGGCATTCCATCAACCTACAGGTGATAGCCGATGCCCAATGCCTCATATGGCATGTCCCTGCCAAACACCCAGGGGCCAGCCACGACAGCTACATATACCGTCAAAGCACCATCCCAACAGAATTTGAACAGAACGTGTACGGGAACAGCTGGCTGGTTGGTGAGTGACATGGGTGTCAAGCATGACTGTCCGACTCCATGATGCACACATCACGAGGGGCACATGCACAACTAACATCCTCCTGTCTTTTCCCTTCCAGGTGACGCGGCATATGCACTTGGACCCCATCTCATGACTCCATTCCGGAATCCCCAAACCAGAGAAGAGGGAAGATACAATGAAGCACACACACGTACCCGTGGAGTGGTGGAACGCACATTTGGCCTCCTGAAGTCCCGTTTCCGATACCTGGATAAGTCCAGGGGTACCCTGTTGTATTCCCCAAACTTTGTGTGCCAGATTATCTGTGCATGTTGCATTCTACACAACTTTGCCGAGAGAAAGGGCCTGGAGATTGACCTACGTGATGACCTGACCCCCGAACCACACAGTCCCCCCCTAACCCAGGCTACCCCATCTGCTGAGGGAAGAGCAGTCAGGAGATGCCTCGTGGTAGGCTTCTTTACAAGTTAAACACACACATTCATCATGGCACAAGGAGAATGCACGCATGCACACCACTGTGGTCCCTAGCACACACACCCCACATCCTCATCATGTTGGATTAGCCCAAGTCCACCAGGCAGGACTTGGGAGCAGCAACGCCACGCCAAGGCTCCAATTATGTTGCTGTACATTCATACACCATTCACACGGGTCATGGAGATAACTTCTCCCCAACGACCGAGGGTGACACCTCTTTGCCGGCAGGAGTGTCACCCTCCCACATTCACACACCAGTCACACTATAGTCTGCACTACTCCCCGTGTGCAGGGATTAAAAAAAAATCATAATCTGAGTGTAAATAATAAAAACACTCATCACCTGAGTATAAAAAAAATCACAAAACTCGGGACTTGAGTATAAAATAACATCATCGAAAAATTCATCGGCCCTGTCGTGGGCTCCGTCTGGTGCCTGAGCTCCTGGGGCGCAGTTGCCTGGGAGGAGTCTCAGGTGGGGGGGTGGGGCGTCTAGTGATGGAACATCCCCCGGTCTCTCCCTGGCTGCCATAGCTGCTATGCAGTCTAAAAGTGGTTTTGGAATACACCTACTGCCATGTGCTGTCAATCAAAAGTGAGCAGTCATTTTCACCCAATGACCAGTCATTTCCTTAATGTTTTTGTATTTGGATAATCACATCACCACTAATCCCTGCCTCTCTGTTTACATTTAGCTTTTGGCTGGAGGTTGACAGTGGAATAGGGCTAGGGATAGAGCAGGGCTGGACTGGGACAGAAATTTGGCCCTGGACTTCATCCAGACTGGCCCACTTTGACAGGTCTCTCCCATGGCGGCCGGACAACTCCCGCACCCCCCCGGCCACCCAAGCCCCCTTTACTAGCCACTAGCCGTTCTGCTTTATTAGAGTAGAACGGCTGGTACTCTTATAGGCAGTACCAGTGGGGAAGCTAGACATTATTTCACCCGGGGCAAAGAATCAGTTCGGTGCCCCCCTTATGGGACAAGATTAGGCAGAAAGGAGAAACTCCCAGGCCATAGCTGTTGAGTCAGCTGTCTGTCCCCTCCCCCATGCTCCTCTATCGTCCCCCCTGCTCTTCTGGTCCTCCCCCTGCTTCTTTGTTCCCCCCCCCCCAGGTGAGCGCTGCGGGGAGGGAGAGACAGAGGAGCGGAGGCGGGCGACGGTCCACTGTCACTGAAGCCAGCCCACTGAGCCATTGGCCCACCGGGAAACTCCCTGTAGTCCCAATGGCCAGTCCATTCCTGGGATAGAGCCCTGTGCAGGAAGCTGACACAATCATAACAGCTTCCCAGCACAGACATCCCTACTTTGAGCTTGGCATACCTCTGTATGTCAGCTCAGAGCTGGTTTTAATTACCAGCGGTTTCCTAATTTGCAAGCTGCCGTAATTCTTTAAGAATCCATGCTGCCTTAGTGACAGGTTCTTAAAGTGGCAGTAGCAAGAAATTCCTGAAATTGCTGCACATGTCGATAATGTTACTGGCACAAATGTTTGCCTCAATTAGGTGCAGGAGGTTCTTAAAGCGGAGGTTCCGCCGTTTTTTTTCTTTCTAAGTCAGCAGCTACAAATACGGCAGCTGCTGACTTTTAAAAAATGGACACTTACCTGTCCAGCGCGCCCGCGATTTCAGCAGCCGAGGCTCGGTCCTCAGCTGCTTCCACCGCCATCCTCGGTGAGGGAATCAGGAAGTGAAGCCTGAAGTCTTCACTGCCCGATTCCCTACTTCGCATGCGCGAGGATTGCGGCGCGCCGTCACTGGTCCCTGCTCTCTCCTGGGAACAGTGTTTCCCAGAAGACAGTGGGGGGGAGTGACGTCACAGCCTGGATTCCCCACGGGGATCAGACCCGAAAGTGGTGCAAATACCTGTTACAGCTTTATTGGATTCTCTGTATACATACCCTTTTAGATTAGTTATCATTCCTGCATTGTGACCTGGCATCCTGGCATAAAACAAAAAAATGGGCAGTAAAAGCGGCAAATCTCTTTCAAAAAGAAATGTTGATGCTATATTAACATGACGTTTTTCAGCACTCACAACTGTCAAAAACAAAGTGCAACGTAAGTATAGAATCAACCCGTAAACATGTATCAAACGAGCTGTAAACTAACACACTGATCATTTTCCATTTAAGGAACTTGCCACTTTGATGCACATAAACAATACATTCAAAACATAATTTTCAATCTCAGCTGTAATCACTGCAATTGATCTGAGTGCACAGAAAAGGCTGTGACTGGTCTTACATTTGTAACGGCTGTCAACTTGCATTCAAGCTACAATCTTCCAGCATTTCTATTAGAAGAGCTATTGTCAAAATAAGTTCTTTTCAGCCTTAGCCTTTTATTGCTTTTGTAATAGTTTATAATATCAGCGATAAAATCTGCTCAAAAGTGAAAACTACCAATTTTGTAGTCATGTCTGAGAGAATATATTTATTTTGTTTTTGCCCCCTGAAATGAGAATGTTGCTTCTGATGATGCAGTGGGGGGTGGGGGGGGGGGGGTGTTCTGTCGGTGTGCAATAACCGAAGGAGTTAATAATCTCCTAGAAATATATTTAATGTGTACACAAAGTTACTGCAAATGATCAGATAACTGCATAAAGACCATTTCCCAGTAATTGTGAGAAAAGTTAATAGTCTGAGGTTCTAATGTAAGGAAATCTTAGGCCTCGTACACACGATAGGTTAACTAGAGGACAACGGTCTGATGGACCGTTTTCATTGGTCAAAATCGATCATGTGTGGGTTATTTAACCATCGGTTAAAAAAAAGCCAACTTGCTTTAAATTTAACCGATGGATTCCTAACCGATAGATCAAAACCGATCGTTAGTAGGCACGACCATCGGTTAAAAACCAGTGCATGCTCAGAATCAAGTCGACGCATGCTTGGAAGCATTGAACTTCATTTTTTTCAGCACGTCGTTGTGTTTTACGTCACCGCTTTCTAACACGATCGGTTATTTAACCGATGGTGTGTGGGCGCGACGAACCATCAGTCAGCTTCATCGGTTGACCGATGCCAACGGTCCTTCAGACCGTTCTCATCGGATGGACTGATCGTGTGTACGAGGCTTAAAGTGGAGGTTCACCCAAAAAATAAATTTTTAACATTAGATTGAGGCTATTTAAGGGGAGCAGAAACGGGTATTTTTTTTAAAATCAATGCCGTACTTACCGTTTTCGAGATAGATGTTCTCCCGCCGCTTCCGGGTATGGGCTGCGGGACTGGGCGTTCCTATTTGATTGACAGCCTTCCGACCGTCGCATACAGCGCGTCACGAGTTTCCGAAAGTAGCCAAACGTCGGTGCGCAGGCGCCGTATAGAGCCGCACCGACGTTCGGCTTCTTTCGGCAACTGGTGACGCACTGTATGCTACCGTCGGAAGGCTGTCAATCAAATAGGAACGCCCAGTCCCGAAGATCATACCCGGAAGCGGCGGGAGAACATCTATATCGAAAACGGTAAGTACGGCATTGATTTTAAAAAAAAAATACCCGTTTGTGCTCCCCTTAAAGTGGAGTTCCACCCATAAATATAACATTACTTCAGTAGTTTTTAAAAAAATGTCATTAGTCCTTTAAGAATTTTTTTTTTTTTTTTAGATGCCTTCAAAGTGTTGTTGCTAGGCAGAATAGTTAATCTTCCCTCTTCCTGCACCTAGGTGCTTAAGCTTCCTAACCTACACCGCACAGACTCCTGGGAATGTAGTGGGTGTAACTTTCCAGGAGTCTGTGCACTCCCCAGTCTCGAAGAATCATGTGACTTAGGTTTCAGATCAGGTTTCAGCACCTGTACTGTCCATTACACTGCTTGTGCAGCACTGAGCATGTGCGAGATCTGCCAGGCTGAAATCCAGAAAGTCATAGAGTCTGGCTTCATGATGCCCACACTTAAGATGGCCCCAGTCAATTTCTATTATATAAAGTGTCTAAATGCTGTAACAACCTAACAAAACAGACCTTAGTTTACAGACTAACTTTACTAGAATACATTAAGCTTGTGTATTACAGGGGTATTTATATTTAAAAAGTGAAATTGTGGCCTGGAACTCCGCTTTAAATAGCCTCAATCTAATGTTAAAAAAAATTTCGGGTGAACTCCCGCTTTAACTTGTCAAATGGCTAGTATGAATCAAATGCTAATGGAGAATGTGCAAAATGCACTTGGTGAACGTGGTGTCCACTGGAAAATTCATTAAGGCAATACAAAAAGTCACCTAGAGATGGCACTGTGTGCCATCATCTCGTGATACAGTGTTGTGAGTTCCTGACTTAAAGGGTAACTACTTTTGTGGGGAGCTGTCACAGCCCGGTGCCCACAGCTGAGATGCCGGCGCTGGGGACAGAAGATCAAGGGAAGGAACAGCTCGGATGAACACATCGCTGGATCCTCGTACAGGTAAGTGTCTGTTTATTATAAGTCAGCAGCTACAGTTTTTGTAGCTGCTGACTCTTAATAAACACAAAGATGACTGGAGCTCCTCGGTAAGCTATAGATGGAACCTGGTGGATGAATCAACATCTGGGTCCAAAAACAAGATGTATTCAAATTTTGTTCCCGTTTTTCTAAGAGGTTTGTGTGTTCACACCCACCTTTGCATGGTCCAGCATGGCCTTGTATGTCATGAATACCGTATTTATCGGGGGATTGCGCGCTCCAGCGTATAGCGCGCACCCCTAAAGTGGACCCGCATTCCTGTGGAAAAAAGATTTTTGTACTTACAGTTTTGGTGTCTTGCGCAGCGTCCGTCTGCGGCTTCGGGTGTCCTCTTCGTCGGGTCCGGCGTCCTCCCCGCTCGTTTCCCGCTTTCCCGCGCCGAGTTTGAATACTGCGCCGGCATATACCGAGCGCAGTACACTCGTGTATAGTCGGGCAGGCTCGGCTACACTCGCGCTCACGTCCTGCACGTCCAGGACGTGAGCGCGAGAGGAGCCGAGCCTGCCTGACTATACACAAATGTACTGCACTCGGTATATGCCGATGCAGTACACTCGTGTATAGTCGGGCAGGTTCGGCTCCTCTCGCGCTCACGTCCTTTACGTCCAGGACGTGAGCGCGAGAGGAGCCGAGACTGCCCGACTATACACAAGTGTACTGCGCTCGGTATATGCCGGCGCAGTATTCAAACTCGGCGCGGGAAAGCGGGTATCGGCGTATATCGCGCACCCACGATTTTGCCCTGATTTTCAGGGCAAAAAGTGCGCGGTATACGCCGATAAATACAGTAATTAAAATAAGTATTACAGTAGGTCCAATTCTCACATGATTGGATTTTGGAGGCAAACTCAAAGTATTAGATTTAATTGGCTAAAAAAGTATAAAGTTCATCACCATAGATTACATAAAACAGAAAGATGTACAGGGGCTCGTATAGAGCAGGTAAATGACGTAATGGTCTCTTCTCGCTATTTCCGACACATTTCAGAAGCAAATGTGTATCCCTTCTTCAGGGACATTTAAGAAAGAAGATCATAGAATGCTCCCCACCTATGATCTTTTCTCTTAAATTCCCTTGAAGAAGGAGGCACACATTTTCTCCTGAAATGAGTCGGAAATAACGAGAAGAGACCATTACGTCACTTCTTAGCTCTATACGAGCCCCTGTACATCTTTCTGTTTTATGTAATCTATGGTGATGCATGCACCAATGTTTTTTTGTGCATTAATAAACGTTATACTTTTCTTAGCCAATTAATTTAAACACTAATGCCTCGTACACACAATCGGAATTTCTGATGGAAAAAGTCAGATGGAATTTTTTCGTCAGATATTCCGACCGTGTGTGGGCCCCATCAGACTTTTTTCCTTCGGAGTTTAGAAAGAGAACATGTTCTCTTTTTTCCGATGGAAATTCTGTTCGTCTGTGTGGAACTCCGACGGAGAAAAAAACACGCATGCTCAGAATCAAGTCGACGAATGCTCGGAAGCATTGAACTTCATTTTTATTGGCTCATCGTAGTGTTTTACGTCACCGCGTTTTGGACGGCCGGAATTTGGCATGACAGTGTGTATGCAAGACAGCCTAAATGGAATTTCGTTGGAAAATTCTGTCTGAGTTTATCCCCTTGGTAAAAACAATCGTGTGTACAGGGCATTTGAGTTTGCCTTTAAAGTCTCACTGTATCGGAGGTACCCTTCCTTTGTCTGTTCATAACCTAAGGGATGTTCACAATTTGGGTTTTTTCCAGGGTGGTTTAACTTCTATAATCCCCACAGCAGGTGTGCAGACCCAAAAACTTAAAGCGGGAGTTCACCCATAACCGACGTTCGGCTACTTTCGGAAAATCGTGACGCGATAGATGCGACCATCGGAAGCCTGTCGGAAGACTGTCAATCAAAATAGGAACGCCCAGTCCCGCAGCCCATACCCAGAAGCGGCGGAGAAGATCGCTCTCTACAACGGTAAGTACAGCTTCGATTTTAAAACAACTAGCCGATTCCCCTAGACAAAATGAGCATCAATCTAAGGTTAAAAAATGTTATTTCCTGATGCATTCATGGCAGCACACACTCAGTTGTGACTCCGCCCCCACAACCTGACAGGATTGGTTAGCTATAAATTTGAAGGGGAGACGCCCCGCACCATTCTCTTTTTTTATCCTCACCTGACAGATTGGACGAACAAGCAAGAAGCATGCCTCTTACCGCAGATCGCCCCAGCAGGTTCAGCCTCTCCTGTTTGGAAGTCCCTCCTGTACAGTCTCTAAATGAGCTTTATGGTGGGAACCCCCGTTCTGGTGGTCTCAGGGGCTCTGGAATTATACTGGCATCTGTAGCAAGCTTTAAAGAAGCTTCAAATCTCGCAGTGGCCCCCACTTTCGCTCTGTCTTTCCTTCCAGTGCAGTGTGTGCTTCCACAAAGGTATTTGTATCATTACATTTGCCACCTAAGGTTAGTCTGTTTTGTACCTTTGCCTGCCTGTTGTTGTTTTTTTCTCAGCTCTGCTGAGCCCTGTGGTTCCTCTGACACCCCATACTCTCGGGGTCACCGCCGCGTACCCCTCAGCGCTCTGCGCATGCACGCAGCTCAGTGATGATGCCGCCGGTCTCCTCTGCCCTCTTCCAAATAGCGGCGCCGTTTAAAAAAAACAAAAAAAAGGAAACAGTCCTATTGCTCTGTAGTTCTGGCTGCAGTACTGCTGCTCTGCTCTACTCAGAGTGAAGATTGCACCAGGTGTGTGCAGGCTCGTCCCAGTTCAGCCTGGGCCAATTGATTACACAAAAAAAAAAAAAAAGACATAGGAACAAATAGGATAGAAGATATAATACATTTATATATTAATTTATAACATATTATAGGAGAAAGTATATCCATAATTAAACAATTAATATAATCCAAAAAATAAAAAATAAAATAAGGATAGATATATGTATATAAATCATTATATTTAATAAATAGAAATGTTGGGGGGGGGGGGGGGGACATATTGTAATGTTTTCCCTTCTCTCTTTTTTCCCACCTTTCCGGGCTGTCTCCCTGCTATCCTCATGGGGGCCACTGCCCTCGCAGACCACCATCAGCTGACCAGGTATAGAGGCCGTCCAGAAGGTGGTAAGTAGAGAAGAGACAAAAAAGAGAGCTTGGCCACTGACGCTACAGTTTTGGTAGCCCTATCGGGTCAAAAGACGCAAGTTTGCGGCACAGAGGGAGATTCTAGCCATGCTTCCGGCAGAAGGCGCAAGAAGTCACTCAAGGTTACCCTCTTGCTTTCTTCAATCAAGGCATAGCCGCTCGCGTCACAGCCACTCCTGTCATAGTCGGTCCCACCGCAGACGATTACCTTCATCCCAGATGGAGCTATCTTACCCGCACCACAGCAAATGTTTGCCAAATATGCGGGGCGCCAGCCTTGCCAGGGGAATTGGCCTGCCGCTCGTGCTTCATTGAAGTAACCAAGGATTCGGAGGCCAGAGTATATACTGAGCTCCTAGGAGAATCGCACAGGGATCAATTGTGGGCGATCCTTCCCCAAGCACATCGCCCAGCACCCGGCCGTTACGCCAGGCTGCAAATACCCTCTCTAAGAATGAGGAGTGTGAGCAGGCGTCGGACTGTCTCTTCTTTAGTTGAACCATTTGCCCATTCAGTCGAGGAAGCGATCGGCTGGGAAGGGGTTATGGCAGAACCTCTGAAGGTTCAGAAATATTTCCTGGTGCTGAAAAGGGGGTCCTGAATCATTTCCCTTCATCAAAGAGCTGGAAAACCTCATAAAGGATGAGTGGGGGAGATCGCATAAGCGGCCCAGTATGAGCAACAAGTTTGTAGATTGTACCCCTTGTGGGAGTCTAGGATCAATTCTTTGATCAATGCAACTACGGTCGATTCATCTTTAATGCGACTCGCTAGAGACGTTTCTCTACCGATCAATATAGAACTGAAGGAAGCCTGCTCCACGACAGGAGACGCTAGTAGGCCGGCTATCACCACGGCGGCAGTAGCTAAAACTATCGCTGCATGGGCGGCTAATGTTGAGAATTCCATTCTAGAAGGAGCCGACCAGGGGAAGATATTCTCCTCCCTGCAGGGAAATTAAGTTGGCTTACGGCTCCTGAGGGGGCGACTTCATGACTGGGAAGAGCCTTATGGCTGAGACCCTGGATAGCGGAGACAGCATCAAAATCTACTGGTGCAAAACTCCATATGGCGGCTCAAGTGTATTTGGCACAAAGATGGACTTGGCCATCTCCAAGGTTACCGGGGGAAAATCCGGGCTGATTCCCTCCGATAGGAGACCAGAGCCCCAGAAGGGCCCCGCTTACAGACGCGATCTTCCTGTCAAGTACAGGGATGCTAGATCCTACCGTCCCGGCAGGAAATTTAGGAGGGACTGGAAGACTCGACCCTCCTTCATGTATTTACAGTAAGCCAAGGCTATCACAGCCGGGGAACAGCAGAAGTCCTTTTTGAGGGTCCGTCTGCCCACCCAGCTCAGGTGGGCACCAGACTCAAGAGATTCGCTCGGATATGGGCAACTCGTATAACAGATTCATGGACACTATCCTCTATCAAGACCGGTCACAATTGGAAATTCATGGGCACATTGCCAGGGAACACATTCCAGCCTACCAAGTACCTCCACACCAGAAAGGGAGGGGGTTTTATTCCCCTTTATTTCTGGTACAAAAAAAACAAAACAGGGGATCTACGTCCAGTCCTGGACCTAAAGAGGTTCAACAGACGATCAAAATAGAGGCCCTCAGATTGGAAAAGCCTTCAGTCCATTTTGTTGACAGTGGACGTGGGAGACTGGATGCTATCTCCTAGATTTTTCGGACGTTTACCTTCACGTCCCGATCATCCCGCCTTCCAGAGGTCCCTTCAGTTCTCAATCTATCAATCGCGTCAGCACCCAGAGCATTCAGCAAGTCAGGGTGTTCCTAGGGGCAGAATAATATACCAGGTTGTACCGGGTGCAACTCCCTCAAGAGAGGCTAAAGGCCTTACTCCAGAAGGTACAGAATCTGCTATCATCCAGACGTCTACTGTCAGAGCCTGCCTCAGTACCCGGGGGTCCATGTCAGCATCCATACCTTTGATACAGTGGCCCCTGTGACACATGCAAGTCTTACAGAACTCCTTTCTCAGGCAGTGGAATGGAACGTCAATACTCCAAACCATTCACATCCCGAACTGGGTAAAGCAATTAGTATGGTGGTGGACACACCCGTCCAACCTCAGGGAGTCCATTCCAATAGTTCCCCCAAGTCCAGAAGTAGTAACATCGGACGCCAGCCAGGGGGGATGGGGTCCACACTATCTAGACCAAGTAGCCCAAGGACAGTGGCACTTTCGGGCTCAGGGCATAGTGTCAAATATTTTAGAGCTCAGAGCAGCCTTTCAGGCTCTCCTGGCCGTTGCGCCTCTTCTAGAGGGGAAGAGTGTCCTGATCAGGATGGACAACAAGTAGCGGTGTCATGTATCCAGATACAGGGGGGCATCAGGAGTCGCACGCTTCAAGAGGAAGTTTGCCCATATTGGAAAGGGCACAAGTGCACCTGTTAGATCTATGGGCAGTGTACGTCCCGGCAACACAGAATTCGTTGGCCAACTACCTATGCCGAGAGACACTTTCAAACAACGAATGGTCCCTGAACCAACAGGTATTCTCCATTCTTACGAAAACTTGTGGAATACCAGAAGTCAACCTAGCGGCCACGCCAAAGAACTCCAAGTGTCAGAGGTTCCTGTCCAGAGCCCACTTTCCATCAGCCGAAGGGACAAACTGCCTAGCTCTTCCATGGAGCTTCGAGCTGGGGTACATTTTTCTTCCAACTTCTCGGATTACAAGATTCCTGTCCCGACTTCGGAGGTCCTCAGCCACGGTTATTGTACTAATACCGTTCCGACCGAGGAGGCCATGGTTTACGACCCTGCTACAATAGGTACGCGGCCTCCAATACATCTTCCAGTAACCTGGGATCTCATACATCAGAGGCAATTCTTCCATCCAGCCCAGAGAAGCTGCATTTGCCAGCTTGGAAGTTGAGAGGGCTAGGTTAGGGGAACTAGGATACTCTCAGGAGGTAATATCAACCTTATTACAAGCTCTAAGGAGCTCCACTGATGTCACCTATACTAGGATCTGGGAGAGGTTCGTGTCGTCACAGCAAAGAGATTGGAATCCCATCTCAAATTCTTGAATTTCTTCAGTCAGGGCTTAACAAGGGCCCGGGCCCGGGTACCCTGAAGGTGCAAGTATCCGCCCTTTCAGCCATGACGGGTACTAGATGGGCTCTTCATCATCCGGTCACTCTGTTCCTCAGGGCCTGCGTAAGATCAGACCACCTAGGAGGCCAGCCTTTCCAACAGGGGATCTCTGTGTAGTACTCGAGGCCCTGTCCAATCCACCCTTTTCTCCATTCAACTTAGTCTCACCGTGGAACCTAGCTCTGAAGATGACTTCCCGTATTGCGATCACCTCAGCTAAGAGGACGTCGGAGATACAAGCACTTATGGCTACGGAACCCCTATTTAGTGTTCTCCCCTGACAGAGTGGTTCTGAAGCCCTCAGACCATTTTTATCCAAGGGTAACTTCCTCCTTTAATTATAACCAGGACATCGTCCTTCCATCTTTTACTAATGAGAGGGGCGAGTCCCATGCCTAGGATGTCAAACCTACCATCTCCAGTTACTTCACAGCTACATCTCACGAAGACGGATTATGTCTTAATTATCCCACACGGGAGCAGACGAGGTCAGCCAGCTACCTCCCGTACCATTACCTCTTGGTTGTTAGTGCTATCGCGGAGACCTATTCCATCCAGCAACTTACGACTCCTAAAGAGCATTAGGGCTCATTCGACAGGGGCAGTGGCCACTTCTTGGGCAGCATTTTGCGGGATTTCACCGGAAACCATAGGCAGAGCAGCAACTTGGTCTTTCCAACACATCTTAATTTCTCACTACAGAGTGGATTCTGCTCTCCTGGCTACCGTCGACTTTGGCAGATCTGTTCTTAGAGCCAATTCCTCAGCGCTATAGAGAATAAATATTACTGTTTTCTTGCACCCTCCCGACTGGCGAGTTATTTCCCAGTGTGTGCTGCCATGAATGCATCAGGAAAACGGAAAATTGTATACTCACCTTTCCGTAATTTTCCTTTCCTGACGCATCTTCATGGCAGCACACAGATGCCCGCCCTATTGTTTTATGATGATATATACAGAGAATGGTGCGGGACGTCTCCCCTTCAAATTTATAGCTAACCAATCCTGTCAGGTTGTGGGGGCGGAGTCACAACCCAGTGTGTGCTGCCATGAAGATGCGTCAGGTAAGGAAAATTACGGAAAGGTGAGTATACAATTTTCCGTTTTCCGGGTGAACCTCCACTTTAAGCACAGATGCCTCACCAATTGGGAGATATAATATTTTGTCAGGTGGTTTAATTGTCCAGAATCTACCAAAAACATATATATTGGGTGAACTGCTCTTTTAAACTGTCTGTAACTCTGCAGAATGTAAGCTTACAGTATCAGGACAGGGCCTTCTGCTGTGCCATGTCTGGGTAGCTGTTTTTGTTTGGATTCTGTCATTTTAATTTTCTGTTGTAATTTTTTTTACTGTTCAGTGCTGGCCACTAGCATAGCATATTGGAAGTAAGGGATCTTAAAGGGGTTGTAAAGGTACAATTTTTTCCCCCTAAATAGCTTCCTTTACCTCAGTGCAGTCCTCCTTCACTTCCCTCATCCTTCCATTTTGCTTTTAAAAGTCCTTATTTCTTCTGAGAAATCATCACTTCCTGTTCTTCTGTCTGTAACGCTCGCCCCCTCCCTTGGACTACAGGAGAGCCATATAAAGTTTTCTTAAAAAAAAAAAAAAATATATATATATATATATATATATATATATATCAAAAGCCTTCACAAGAGAAGTCATCTAAATGGGAGCTTCTTTGTGTGTGTGTGTGTGCTCCACATCATACTGACAGCGGCTGCTTGAAGCCATTTCATCTTACAGACGGGCACTGCGACGGAGGAAGGGCTGACTTTATTGTGACACTGGCAGCTTTTGGCTTGTGATGTTCCAATGAGTCAGAAAACTCTTTGTGGGACACAAGGGAGATAAACCGAGCCGACTTTTTCCCAGAGCAATGTTGTCTTTTATTTTCAGTTTGTATTCAAGAGAAACAACATGCACAAAGAGGCTTCCTAGAGACTTGTACAGGCCTATACTTCTGGAGTTGGAGCTTAATGGCGGATTTCATGACGTCTATCCTTTCACATGTACACCTGAAACAAGAGATGTGACTGAATAACATCAGCATGTGTTCATGTTTCTGAAATCCGCTATTGTGATTCCTAACTAATTATAGACCAAATGCCTTCATCCTGGTACACTGCAGCTATCTTGGGTTCATTCATTTTTACTACGTGGCTCAGTTAGTCAGGTTTAGATGTTCATTAAAATATGAATTCCGTTGGCAGCACGCTGCTAGATAAGGTCTCTGTGGCCCACTTGGAGTTTGAATTGGCCTTGTGTTAGGCCGGTTAAATGTTCTGCTGGGAAATACTGAAATATGACAACGTTATCAGTCAGTGGCAGTTCCAAGTAGTAAAGATATGTTGCGCGATAAATCAATTTGATTTTAATTTACACTAGCTAGATAGGGCGAGACAAGACGTTGCTTTCTATATTTTTGTCAATCAAACTAAAAAGGTAACTCCACTTAAATGGGAAAAAAAAATAATATAGCATATACAATTGCAACACAAATCATATTGTAATTGAATGTTATTAAAAATTACCTTTCCTTTTCAATCTGCAGCTCTGTAGTTTTCTGTAAAATGCAGGGAAGTCCACAGGATAACAGCCACTTCACTGGCTGAAGAAGGAACCAATGAGCTGTTCCGAAACGCGTCCCGCCTCTATGACACACTTCCTGCCCTCTTCCTGGTTGTGTTCCATGCTGGTTTTTGTCTCGCTTCCTCTGACATCATCCCCAGGCTCCATCACCATTGTGTTCCCTAAAATCTCACAGCGCAAATTGGCTGTTATCCTGTGGACTTCCCTGGAAGCTTTATCATCAGACTGGGACTGCCCTGCCACTGGAACATCTTCTGGACACACTTATCTGCTACATGCCTGCTTCATCCACCATCTTGTAAGTGTTTTTAACCCCTTTAGGGGATATTAAAAGTTTTATATTTCTGCACTTAGAGGCGCCTTGTTTGTTTTTCTGTCATCCCTGAGCCCCCATTATACTTACCTGAGCCCTGTGTTTCTCACAACGGGAATAGGCACACCAGCTATGGCCAGTGTCTTCTGTCCTGATTGGATAGATTGATAGCAGTGCAGTCATTGGCTCCCGCAGCTGTCAATCAAATCCAATGATGTTAATAGACACAGAAGCAGGACACGTGAGCTCACCCACATGGGTGTCCATGAAGGACAAGGCTTCTCCGATGGGGCACTCGAGAAAAAGATGAGCCAGCAGCAAGGCTGAGGGACCCCAGAAGCGGAGGTTAGGGGCCACTCTGTGCATAACAAACTGTACAGCGGAGGTAAGTATGACATGTTTGTTTTTTTGTTTTTGTTTTTAAATGAACCTTTACAACCCTTTTAATGTAAACCTTTGATTCAAAATGTAAAATATTCCTTTAGGCCACTAGATGGTGCTAAGTACTATATCAATTTCCTATAATATTTTGCTTCATCTAGCAACCAAATGCTATATTTTCGATTTAACCACTTCAGCCAGCGGAAAGATTTGCCCCTTAATGATCAGGCCATTTTTTGCGATACGGCACTGCGTCGCTTTAACTGATAATTGCGCGGTCATACGATACTGTACCCAAACAAAATTGACGTCCTTTTTTCCCCACAAATAGAGCTTTCTTTTGGTGGTTTTGATCACCTATGCAGTTTTATATTTTTTGCACTATAAACAAAAAAAAAAACAATATTTTTTTACTTTTTGCTATATTAAATATACCCAATAAAAAATAAATAAAAAAAATGTATTAATCAGTTTAAGCCAATATGCATTCTCCTACATATTTTTGGTAAAAAAAAACCGCAATAAGCGTATATTGATTGATTTGTGCAAATGTTATAGCGTCTACAAAATAGGGGATAGATTTATGGCCTTTTTGATTATTATTTTAATATTTTTTTACTAGTAATGGTGGCGATTTTTAACACTAGGCGATCTAGGGGCTAAGTGTGTCCTAGGGAGGTGTGGGGGCAATGTAGTGACTCATGCCGCATACACACCATCACTTTATGTGATGAAAAAAAAAAACATTTTCTGTGAAGTAAAAAACAACGTTTTTGAAACTTCAATTTTCAAAGACGAAGTTGCCTACACACCATCGTTTTTCTCACAATGTTCTAGCAAAGCGAGGCTACGTTCACCATGTCTTTCCATTGAAGCTCGCTTCATAACTAGCTTCTGGGCATGCGCGGGTGTAAAAACGTTGTTTTAAACAACGTTTTTTGCTACACACGGTCAATTTCTGTGAAGTAAAAAACGACGTTTTGAAAAACGACACATAAAATTGAAGCATGCTTCAATTTTTTTTTGTCGTTTTTCAGAAGACATAAAATGACGTTTTCCCCCACACACGGTCATTTAAAGTGACGTTTTTAAAAATGTCGTTTTTTTTCATCAAATAAAGTGATGGTGTGTACGCGGCATCAGAGTAGAGAGACATCGCTGTTTCTTATCACTAGAAACAGCAGATCTGTCTCCTCTCCCTGACAGAACAGGGGATCTGTCTGTGTACATTGACAGATCCCCCGTTCTCTCTCTCTCCGGAGTGTTACGGGTGCCCAGCGGACATATCGGCTGCTGTGCATGTGCATCAGCTCCTACTTTACATGGTGGGCATTCCTGCTAAGTCTATTTAAAGGGCCGATGTACAGCTACGTCAAACTGCCCAGGAAAGCTCACCTGCTACAGTATAATGATGGTGGCAGGTCGGCTGGTGGTTAAAATCAATGATTTACATTTAAACAGCACGTGATATAGCCTATTTATAGTTGCTCTTGCCCCATTCATACAAAACTAATGTACACGCATTTTCACTGCGTTATGCAGATTCTTAAAAAGACCTTGTTCACAATGGGGTGTAAAAATACATGCATCCCACTGCGCAGGCTCTCCCATTGATATCTATTGGGGAGCAGGTACTGCACAGACACTGCCACTGCTCCCGATTTCACATCAATGCGGGTGCAGGGGCTGGAATGCACACTGTCTGTGGAATGTATGTTCCTTGCAATTTTTGTATCAAGTTGTTCTGGGTAAAGTTCCGCTTTTGTCAGTTCTTGTTTACCTGCTATTGTCCATAAGAGGCTATCCTGCTCTTCCATTTGAATTGTTACAGCCAGGGCCAGATTCCAGACAAGGCCACCGGGTGGGCAGCAGTGGGTTCAGGGGTGGTGCCGGTGCCGCAGCAACAGGGGGCAAGGATGGACTGGCCATCGGGACTTCCGGGAGTTCCGCCTAATCTGCATCGAAGGTCCGCGGTGATCTACCCGTCAATCGCCTACACCTGGCGCCTGATGGTAGATCGAGATTTTGCCAGCATGCAGAGTAGCGCAGGAAGCGTGTGTAATGATTTCTCTCTCATGTCACTCTGCTCCCCGGCGGCCCCTCCTTTCTTCTCGTCCATTCCCATTAGCTTGTGACATCATCTGGGATGGACGAGAAGAGAGGAGAGGCCGCCGGGGAGCAGAGTGACATGAGAGAGAACTTATTAAACACGCTTCCTGCGCTACACTGCATGCTGGCTGGTAAATGATGTGCAATGTGCCCTGATGTGTTATGTGCCCTGATGTGCTATGTGCCCTGATGTGCTATGTGCCCTGTGCCCGTATACTGATGTGCCCTGTGCCCCGTTTCCTGATGTGCTATGTGCCCTGACGTGCTATGTGCCCCCTGCCCTGATGTGCCCCATGCCCTGATGTGCCCTGATGTGATCTGATGTGCCCTGTGCCCTGATGTGCTATGTTCCCTGATGTGCCCTGTGCCCTGATGTGCTATGTGCCCCGTGCCCTGATGTGCCCTGTTCCCCGATGTGCTGTACCTCAATGTGGTGTGCCCTGATGTGCTGTGATGGGCCCTGATGTGCTGTTCCCTGTACCCTGATGTGATGTGCCCTGATGTTCCCTGTACGTGTTGTGCCCTGATGTGCCCCGTGCCCCGATTTGCTGTGCCCTGTACCCTGATGTGCTGTGCCCTGACTTGCTGAGCTCTGTACCGTGCCCTGATGTGCACTGTACCCTGATGTGTTGTGCCCTGGGCCAGTCTGGATGAAGGCCCCATATGTGATGGTGTGTGTGTGGGCAGGGCAGCATTGAAGGACCCGGCCTTGGGGCGACAAAGGGAGTAAATCCGGGCCTGGTTACAGCAGCTGAAACCCAAGTGCTTCTAACCTAGAAAAAGGTAAAGAGAGGAGTATTCACTTTGGATCAATCTGCATTAAATGTAATGTCTAGTTTGTTGCTCAAAATCCACAGAATCAGGTCATTGTCTGAGGCCCCGTACACACGGCCGAGGAACTTGACGTGCCAAGCACGTCGAGTTCCTCGTCGAGTTCTGGGATGAAGCCCCCCGAGGAGCTCGGCGGGCCGCCTTCTCCCATAGAACAACGAGAAAATAGAGAACATGTTCTCTATTTTCTCGACGAGCTCCTCGGCGGCTCCATCGAGCCAAAACTGTACAGACGACAGAGTTTCTCGGCAGAATCCGGGTTTTGACCGAGTTTCTCGGTGAATTCTGCCGAGAAACTCTGTCGTGTGTACGGGGCCTGACACAGACTTTTTCTCCCACGGGCTCTAACTTTTTTTTTTTTCTCCAACAAAAAGCAGACCAGGTAAAACATTCTTCATCTTCATTGTATTTATTTAGTGCTGAATGTGGTGTTCCTTTATACAATTGGCAGGACAATGTCCATCTTCTATACCGGATACTTCTTGTTCATTTTCTGCAGTGAATCCAAATAAAGAAAAAATCTGCAGCCCCCCTGTCTGTTCAGTAAGATATCCTGTAAGATAAATTATGGCAGGATTAAACAGGAGTCCCGAGTTTCTATTCAATGCCCTGAATGAAAATACTGCTCACAAAGAGCCTACAATTATCCACTTGACCAGCTGCACCGAGGACCTGGCTTCTACCATCTTGGTAGCGAGATTACTTAAACGGCTATTGCTGAGCTTGGCTGCAGAAATAGGCAAACACTGACAGGCCACAGCGGACTCAGCTGTTATGTGCATGGGGGGTGATTTAATTAAAGGAAAAGAAAAACAGATTACCCGCACAATGCCAAAGTGAAGAGCTCATAGAAATTTCACTCCACACTGGGCAGCCAGGGTTTTCTCAGAGGTCTCGATGCCAAACATGCCTGGCAACACAATTTATTAATATATGGCCAGATAGCACATTTACAAATCTCCTGTTTTGAAAAAATACTTATATATTGTAGTATAACAATTATAGGAAAAGTATTTGCTTACACACTACAGTGTATTTTATTTTCTCATAGAGTGTCTAAACGCAGAGCAACAACAGGCACATATCCTAAAATCTCATTGGATGTGTCAACTTGGACCCTACCTATCCTTGGGCACCATACTGCTCTTTCTACAGTTCCACTACTTCATGTCTAGCTCCAGTATTTGTTAAACCGTATAAATACGTTTTGCTCATGTCCCTAAATTGCCAATGTGCTGTTAAAGAAAAGCCATCTGAGGGGCCACTTTTGCGTTGTTAAGATGCTGGTCAATTGCATGTATGCATTCAGTACATAAAGCATATCTAAATCCAAAAAGTTGCCAATAACTAATTTCCCATATACAAAAAAAAGGGAGGACGCACCGGCCTTGTGCATTACCAAAAATAATTTGAATGAAAGTAAAACAGCAATGGTTATACTAACATAAAAACATGGTAAACATGCATATCAAAGCAACAGCAATAGCGAGCAGTGACTGTTATGCCTCGTACGCACGATCAGTTTTCCTGACAGGAAAAGTGCGATGTGAGTTTTTTGTCAGGAAAACCGACCGTGTGTATGCTCCATCACACTTTTTTTGTCAGTTTTCCTGCCAAGAAAAGATTAAGAGCAGGTTCTCAATTTTCGTGACAGGAAAAATTCCTATGCGATTTGCGTTCGTCTGTATGCAATTACGACGTGCTAAAAATTTGAATAAAGCAGAAGAGTTGACCTGCCTATTGAACTTCATTGATCTTGGCTCATTGTACGTGTTGTATGTCACCGCGTTCTTGACATTCGGAATTTCAGCCAAGATTTGAGTGACCGTGTGAATGCAAGACAATTTTGAGCCTGTTTTCCTGCTGAAAAAAAACCTGTAGGAAAAACTGATTGTGTAAACACGAGGCATTAGGTCTATTGCTGGAACCAAAGATGCCGGAGGACCAGACGGTATTGCAGGGTGGCTTATGCGTTTTAAGGGAGTACCCCCTTCCTCAGAGTGATGAAACACATTTCCCACCTCAGGATCGCCATGTTAAGTCCTCCACTATCTATGGTGGAACAGCGTAGCCACCCTTGGACAGCAGCATTGTCAACCTGTGAGGAGGGTAGTGTTAAAGGGGTTGTAAAGTTAATTTTTTTTTTCCTAAATAGCTTCCTTTACCTCAGTGCAGTCCTCCTTCACTTACCTCATCCTTTGATTTTGCTTTTAAATGTCCTTATTTCTTCTGAGAAATCCTCACTTCCTGTTCTTCTGTCTGTAACTCTACACAGTAATGCAAGGCTTTCTCCCTGGTGTGGAGTGTTGTGCTCGCCCCCTCCCTTGGACTACAGGAGAGTAAAAATAAATTGTACCTTTACAACCCCTTTAGATCTCAACGGACCTAAATTATGTAACTAAAAAATGGAAACTCAATTCCAGTTACCACTTTTTAAGCAGTTACAGAAACAGTTTTTTTTTTCCTTTTAGGATAAAGGTTTTAACAATGAATAAAAGAAGACCATTTTTAAAACCCCTGTCAGTGTTAATTGGTATATCTCAAGCCTTTAACTCACAGATTTGCTGGACATTTGCTTGGTCTTTTAAAGGAATTTAAAAAGAAAAAACTAATTTACTGGCAGGATCACCAATGGAAATAAAGGGAAAAAAAAGTCTAGAACGAGAAAACAAAGGCATTTAAGGATTGGTAAACTGTAATATATTAAACTTTGTTTTTGGGTTTAGATTTTAACTTAAAGCGGTAGTAAACCCGCAGATGTTTGTATTTTTTTGTAAACCTGAAAGGCAAAAGGCATAATGAGCTAGTATATTATGAAATACTAACCTTAGAACGAGGCGTCGGCAAGTGATCTCGGTCCATGCTGAGGAAGCTGACATTTTCCCTCAGCGTGTCTTCTGGGCATCGCGGCTCCGGTGCTGCGATTTCGTCACTCCTGCGCATTCGCGCAGGAGACTTCTTTTCAGCAAGGTCCGGCAGCCGGGCACTCAGAGCGCATGCGCCGCTGAAGTCAGGCGCTGCATGCAAAGGAAATATCTCCTAAACTGTACAGATTTAGGAGATATTATTTTTACCTACAGGTAAGCCTTATTATAGGCTTACCTGTAGGTCAAAGTGAAAAAAAAAAGACTTTACTACTGCTTTAAAAATGAAAAAAAAAAAAGAAATATCCATAGCTTTAAATCCAAGACTCATAAGGGCCTTTGAAAAGAACTACAATGATAAAAGTATAACTATCCACTCCACTTTGGGACTGCATTGATGGTGTCATCAGAGGACAAGGTCAAAAACCAGGAAGAAAAGCCCAACAATTTATTGCTCTTGTACTAAGACAGAGCCCAGCTCATGGATACACAGCCCTACAGAGATACCAAAAACAAGAGCTAGGGTTAGAAGTAGAAGTAGAAGTGATGACTTTGCTTGAACTCCCCCTGAAACCCTCATGTGTTCGCTAAATTGCATACGATGGCCCAGATTCACAAAGCACTTACGCCGACGTATAACACGTTACGCCGACGTAAGTGCCAATGTGCGCCGGCGTATGTGTGCGGCAGACCCACGAACCAACATGCGCCTAAAAACAGGCTACACCCTGCCGACGTAGCTTGCACATGCCGGCGTAGGGTGGGCGCACATATGGGCTGGGCGCATGGTGCTGCTCCCATTGATTAGCCATTCAAACATGCAAATGAGGGAAATACGCTGATTCACGAACGTGCGTTTGCCCGGCGCATGCTACGCGAGATTTATTCCCTATAAATGAGGTGCAACCTTCGAAACCCACGCCACGCTGGCGCAGCGTTGGGAGCACTGGCTTTCTGAATGCAATGCTTGCCTCTCCGCTCTACGTTGGCGTGGCGTACGGTGTGTGCTCTACAGCGGCGTAATGTGCGCCTTGCTCTCTGTGAATCTGGGCCATTGTTTTTATAGTGGGCTCTTTTTCTTCAAAACAAGCTTTGGCTATACTTCATGACTACTGTATACTTCTTCCTGACTCTTGGCTGTGTCTCCACCCTGGCTAAATAGGACATTTGGCCTGACCCTGATCATGAACTTAACTCATAACCAAGGACCACAATCAAACTCCACCACCAGGGACTCTTATGTACACACGATCGGGCTTTTGACTGTGCAAAAGTCCGCCGTGAGTCCATCGGAAGTCCGACGGAAAGAAAGAGAACAAGTTCTGTATCTAAGGGGCCATATTCTCGTACTTTCTGCGGCGGCATCGCGTAAGCCGCAACTTACTGGAGCAAGTGCCGTATTCCTCAAGCACTTGCTCCGTAGTTTGCGGAGGCGTAGTGTAAAAGCCCGGCGTATCCCCGCGTATTTCAAAGGGTGCGGCTTATATTTAAATTTTGATCGAACTGCGCATGCGCCGGGCTAAAAATAGCCCAGTGCGCATGCTCCAGTTCTCGGCAGAAAACGTCAATGACGCCGACGTGTGCGTCATAGACGTAAAGTCGTTTTCAAGAACGACTTAGGAAAACGACGTACCCGACGGGAAAAGACGACGCGGACCCAACGCCATACTTAACATGGCATACGTGGGACTGGCGTAAGGTTACCCCTCATATAGCAGGGGTAACCTTACGCTTACGCAAACGACGTAAGCGATGGTTACGCAACCCGATTTTGTTCGTGAATCGGCGTATCAGGCTCATTTGCATAAACAAATGAGACCTGAACGTAAACGCCACCTAGCGGCCGGCGGTGAATTACATTTAAGATCCGACAGTGTAAGTGACTTACACATGTCAGATCTTCAGCGTATCTATGCGAAAATTATTCTAGGAATCACTCGCATAGATACGCGGGTCAAAAAAGAGAGATACGACGGAGTTTCCTGAGATACTCCATCGTAACTCTACTGAGAATATGGCCCAGGGTCCGTCTGACTTCCAACAAAAATAGTCAGATGGAGGCTACACACGGCTGGACTTTCTGAGAAAAAAAGCCTGTCGGACTTTTTTTCTCGGAAAGTCAACCCGTGTGTACGAGGCATGACAGACCTGATATGGGTATGCATTTAGAAGCTGCACTGTGATCTGAGCACATTTGCAGTTATTGTTGTCTATGTTCATCCTTGGCCACTCCATATATTGACCCTCATTTGAGTTATGCCCCGTACACACGATCGGTTTTTCCATCGGAATTCCGCTCAAGCTGTCTTGCATACACACGGACACACCAAATTCTGACCGTCCAAAATGCGGTGATGCACAACACTACGAAGAGCCTAGAAAAATTAAGTTCAATGCTTCCGAGCATGCGTTGACTTGTTTCTGCGCATGAGTGCTTTTTTCTCAGTCGGAGTTCCATACAGACAAATGGAATTTCCAAAATAATTGTTTTCCGTTGGAAAAATTCAGATGGGGCCCACACACAGTCGGAATATCCAATGAAAAAATTCCGTCTGACTTTTTTCATCGGAAATTCCGATTGTGTGTACGAGGCATTAGGGCAGGCCCGTTGCTACAGGACAGGCAAAACAAACAATTGCTTGGGGCCCCCAACTTCCCCTTCCCAGGCTGTAGCGTGGCCGAGCTCCTCTTCCTTCCTCCTGGAGTCCTGTCAGTCCGGCAGGGTACCGCATGTGGTACAGAAAATTCAGTTTCCTGTTCCCGGCGGAACTGACAGGAAGTGCACACTGAGTGCTCACTTCCTTTCAGTCCAGCCGGGAACACAGGAAACTGAATCTCCTGTACCGCGCGGTACCCGGCCCAGCCCAGGCACTATCTGTTAGGGGACTAGGGACCCAGACTGACAGGAGAAGGAGGAGTTCGGACACGCTACAGCGGCAGCCTACAGGGAAGAAGGGGAGGTGAGAATAGAAAAACATAGGGACTAGGGAGGAGGGGAGGAGTAAGAACATGGGTGTAAAAAATTTGTGTAGCGCTAACGTAGGCTTTGGGTGCGGGGGGAGGGGGGTGCTTGGGGGCCCCCATTTTGCTTGGGGCCCCCAAATTCCTTTAAACGGCCCTGCATTAGGGTCTGCACCATCCATGCTGACAACCCATGCATTCCATCCTGCTGTTGGTGTCTTGGTCATTCTGGCTAGGCTGCATGGATCTTACCCTCAAAGAAGATTTTTACATATACTTGTCTTGTTCTTTATCAAAGAATAATTGTACCCAGCCTCCAGTGCCTATTCAGATTTGTGAGCAGAACCCCCGCTGCCCACTTCTATTTGCATATCTGCTACAGTGTATTATTCAAAGCACTGCGAGTACAGAGTGCACATCAATAAAAAGATGAGCTAATGTTACAGTGGCTATGTATTGTTGGTTTACAGATCTGTAGTACCAATCAGCTGCCTGCAGTATAACCCATCTCTTGTTTGTCATGACTGCGAATACATTTATAGCATAAGTATACTGATCCACCTAATCTCATCTAAAACCCTCCAATGGTAGCTTCATTGTTATACATCTTCCACCCACTCCTTGCCTTGCAGCAGCAGCTATAAAAGCACATAGAAAATAATGAATGCCTTCCTGGAAGCTAGCAGATCAGAATTCTGAAAGATCTGTGCATTTTTATTGGAGTCGTGTCTGGATTTCAAGGGATTTATACTAATAAGGATCTAATTCTTATTGCACAATGTACAAGTTACAGCTTCTCATAATTATTGCAATAAATTAAACAGAAATACACATTAGGCTTTTTTTTATTTATTAAGTATTACAGTAAAACCTTGGTTTGAGAGTAACTTGGTTTGAGAGCGTTTTGCAAGACAAGCAACATTTTTTTATACATTTTGCCTTGATATACAAGCGATGTCTTGATATAAGAGTAGCGTCATGTCACAACTGAGTATAAAAAAGAAGAGAGGAGCCTCTAAGTGTAGCAATATGGTTACATTTAATGAAGGTACAACATTTAGCAACGGACCGGTGGACCGCTTTGATCGGACGAACCGATCGCGTGTGGGCCCCATCGGTTTGTTTTTCAACGGTGAAAAAAATAGAACCTGTTTTAAATTTTTCTTATGGATAAAAAACCGATAGAAAAAAACGATCGTCTGTGCGGAAGTCCATCGGTCAAAAATCAACGCATGCTCAGACTGAATTAGGAGACGGGAGCGCTCGTTCTGGTAAAACTAGCGTTCGTAATGGAGATAGCACGCTGTAACAGACTAACAAGCACGAAGACTGAAAAGCACGAATCGGCTCTCACCAAACTTTTACTAACACGCGGTAACACGAAATCAGCAAAAGCAGCCCAAAGGGTGGCGCCGTTGGATTTGACCTTTCCCTTTATAGTGCCGGCGTACGTGGTGTACGTCACCACGTTCGGACACAAAAGGATTTTTGACCGATGGTGTGTAGGCAAGACTGATGAAAGTCAGCTTCATTGGATATCCGATGAAAAAATCCATCAGATTAGATTCCATCAGATATCCGATCGTGTGTACAGGGCATTAGAGGTGCCTCTCTTCTCTTTTATACCCTGTAAAAAAATGCTTTGATATACAAGTGCTTTGGATTACAAGCATGTTTCTGGAACAAATTATGCTCGCAATCCAAGGTTTTACTGTACTGTCTCTTCTGTATCCATAAAAAAATTGTAGTTAAAAGCCATCATGGTTCTACAGTACATCAATTACATTTTGATACCATCTCCTTGCTTTCCCTACACAAAACTTTCCCACCTCAAGGCATGTGTACTGCTTTCTCTTAACAATATTGGGCAATCTATGTAATTACTTACCTTGACCTGCATGGTTGCAGATTATGTTTGACTAATGTTGGAGGTGGAGGGTATGATTTGTGTATCTGGCATAATGAAGAAAATATTTGTCTTACATGCCTTCCACCATAAAAAATAAATACAAATAGTACTGTATACAGGTGACAGAAAAAGTAAAAGTGGTCTTGGTGTAAGCTGACAATAGATGCATTTGGGTGGCCATATCATCTTGAGGGCACATTGGCAACTGCAAATAAAATCTTTAAAGAAGAACTCATAAAAACAGATAAAATATATGAACACTCCCTTTTTTACAATTCCTCTTTTGATAAATGTGTCCAAACCTAAAGTGAATCTATTTCACTTTTTTTTCTTAGCAATATGCCTACAGTAGGTGCATTGGGCTAACCAACACAAAATAAACATTTTTTGATGGAGTTGGGATTTAAAGCGGAGGTTCACCCAAAAAACAAGTATATGACATTACATTCAGTATACCTCAAACATGTTCAGTATGCCGTTTTTTTTGGGGGGGGTGTACATACAGTATTTTCCCCCTTTTTTCGGGTACTCGCTCCCGCGGCAGTGGGCGTTCCTGTGCAGTGCCGCAATGTCATCTGGCACTTCGCCCATATGATTGACGTGCCTGAGAAAAACTCCCCCCGGCGGATAAGGCGCATCACGACTTTCCGAAAGTAGCCGAACCGCGAGTCGGCTCTATACGGCGCTTACGCAGTCAGCTCTACACGGCTCCTAGTCGGTGCGCAGGCGCTGTATAGAGCCAACTTGTGGCTCGGCTACTTTCGGAAAGTCGTGACGCAGGGGCAGGAACCAGGCGCTAGAGCTGTTTATGTTGTACTCTCTGTGATGGACTTTTTACCTATATGTCAGTTTAATCCTCCCTGCTTGTTTAAGGCTGTTAATTGTAATTACTCTTCTGCAGCCAGCCCTGTTTCAAATGCATTGTGATGGACTTTTTACCTATATGTCAGTTTAATTCTCCCTGCTTGTTTAAGGCTGTTAATTGTAATTACTCTTCTGCAGCTAGCCCTGTTTCAAATGTTAATTGTTCTAGCCCTGTGTTTACTGGTTAATGTGATTAGATAAGTGGCTTGTGTTAATTATGCTGATTGCTTCCTTGTGATAATTATCTCTCTATATGCGGTGCCGAGCCGGCTAGCTACTGAGTAGTTCAAAGAAATATCTTTATTTCAAAGGAGCTGTATTAAAGACCCCCCACTGTGTGAGGGGGGGGCGGAGATTTGTCATTGTAACAGTTGTAACCACATATAAACTCTGGTTTCTTACTATTAAAACTCTGTGTTATACCAGCATTAAGCCTTGGCTCATGTATGGGTGCTGCTGTGATTTCTTTTATGGGAAGAAGGGAACGTTGACGGGGATATCATACCGATACCGTCACAAATTGGTTGGCAGCAGCGGGATCTTCCCTCTACTCTCCTTTACACCCGGATTCCAAGCAGACACTGGGAACAGTGAATGGAAGGCTGCTACACCCTGCTTAAAAGAAATACACTGAAAGAACTACTGGAAGTTCGTGGAAGGATTGCTAGCAACAAAACCAAGCGGGTCATCATAGCAGAATTAATGGAGCTAGACCAGGAGAACGGGATTGCAGCAACGCCAGCAGTACAAGAGATGGAGACACCAGTGATTCAGGAGGAGTCACCAACCAACAAGCTAATGAGAGAGAAGCTAGCGTGGTTCGGCCCGAACCCAACGCCAGATGTGGTACTGAAAGTGATGGACATGTTAGTAAACGCAGAACTACAGAAGGATAAACAAATAAGGGACGCAGAGCTACAGTTAAAACTGGCAGCAGTCCAACAAGCAGCCGCACCTTCTCCGAACAGTGAGTACAGCACAGCAGACACAAGGAAGATTCCGTTTAGCGCTTTTAAAGCTTTTGATGAAAAGGACTGTGAGATTGATAACTACCTGGCGGACTTTGAGCGACAATGTAACCTGCACCGAATAGCGAGAGGAGAGTGGGTTTCAATATTGTCAGGCAAACTGTCAGGCAAAGCTTCTGATGCTTTCCGGACCGTGCCAGATCAGGATATCCATAGCTACGCCCGGGTTAAAGAAGTGCTCCTGGCCCGTTATGCAGTAACCCCAGAGTCCCACCGACAGAAGTTCAGGGACTCACGCAAAACCACGAAAGACTCTTACGCAGAATGGGCATGCCAGCTGTCCCTGTCGGCCTCTAACTGGGTTAACAGCAGCCAGGCCACCACCGCAGAGGACATTTTGCAACTAATGCTCCTGGAGCAATTTTACAATCACATCCAGACAGATGTCAAAGATTGGGTGAGAGATCGCAGGCCCATGACTCTACCAGAGGCCGCGATGTTGGCGGATGAATATGCGGATACTCGCAAGACAAACCAGGTCACACCACGGGTACAACCTCCACGACCAACGGCGCCCTCACACCCACCAGCCGCTAGATACCAACCGCCTAACAGACCGATGACATCTAGCCCTCGCTATCCACGCCAGGAGGACAACGAACAACGCTGCTTCCGGTGCAAACAGCTCGGTCACTTCAAGCAGAATTGCCCCCTGAATGACAACACCAGGTCAAATTGGTCTCAACCTGGGTACCGCCCACCAGCAGCAGCCCATTGTGTAGACTCGGCTTGGGATCCCCAGGAGCTGGGTCCGGAAGAACCATTGGGCCCCCTTTACGAAGCCCTCACGGTACAATCTGTTATTACGGACAACCGGAAACACCATTGTCAGCTGGTCATGGTTAACGGAAAAACCGCCCGAGGATTAAGAGACAGTGGGGCGACCATCACGTTGGTACAAAGACACCTTATTACTGCATCAGAGAAACCGGGGAAATCAATTGCTGTGAAAGTGGCAGGGGGGGCAGTATACCGTATTCCTACTGCACAGGTACACCTGGACTGGGGTGCGGGAGCTGGCGATGTTCATGTGGGCGTCATGAAAGACTTACCTTCTGAAGTCATCTTGGGCAACGACATTGGGCCCCTGACTTCGGCGTTCGCCTCTACCACCGCTCAGGAGGCCCACGCAGTAACCACCAGAGCACAAAGCCGCGCTGCCGAGAGCCATCCGCTTCCTACTGAGACCCAGGTAAGCCAACCCAACCTACCCTTGACTGTGGAACCCCTACCCTGGGACACCCCAGAGGACTTTGGGCGGGAGGTGACCGGAGACCCTTCCCTCAGAAAGTATCGAGAGAAAGCCAGGAGGGGCCAAGGGGGGTTAGAGAAGGAGCAATTTATCTGGGAGGAAGGCCGCTTGTACAGGCTCACCGAGACCCGGGGTAATGCCCCAGGGCCTAAGCAAAAACGCCAGCTGGTAGTTCCCCGGAAGTACCGGCAGGAGTTATTGAGGATTGGGCACGACGTACCCTTGGCAGGCCATTTGGGAATACGCAAGACAGGGTATCGGATAACCCAGAACTTTTTCTGGCCTGGGGTATCCGACGACGTCAGGGCGTATTGTCAAACGTGCGAGGTATGCCAACGTATAGGTAAAAAGGGAGACCACCCAAAGGCTAAACTAGTTTCCATGCCCATTATTGAAGAACCGTTCACAAGGGTAGCCGTGGACATTATAGGGCCCCTGGCCCAACCTAGCCGTTCCGGCAAGCGGTATATACTCACCGTAGTAGACTACGCCACCCGTTACCCCGAAGCGGTAGCTCTCTCTAACATACAGGCTGAGACTGTAGCAGAGGCCCTAGTTAAAGTATTTTCCCGAGTAGGCTTTCCCAAGGAGGTTCTGTCCGACCAAGGTACCCAATTCACGGCCGAGGTAACCCAGCAGATATGGAAAACCTGTGGAGTTAAATCCCTGACTAGCTCCCCATACCACCCCCAGACTAACGGCCTGTGCGAGCGCTTCAATGGAACGCTAAAGCAAATGTTGAAATCGTTCACAGGGGCGTACAAGGATTGGGAGCGATTCCTGCCGCACCTTCTCTTTGCCTACCGAGAGGTACCGCAGGAATCGACCGGATTCTCACCCTTCGAACTTCTCTATGGGAGGCGGGTGAGGGGGCCCTTAGATCTCATCAAGGATCACTGGGAGGGGCAAACAGAAATTGAGGGGACCCCGGTTGTACCTTATGTCCTGGAGCTGAGGGATCGCATGGAGGAATTAGCCCAGACAGTGCGAGAAAACCTCCAGGCGGCCCAACAGCGCCAGAAGGTATGGTATGACCGATGGGCTAGGCACCGGAGCTTTCAGATAGGCCAAAAGGTCATGGTATTAAGGCCGGTCCGAACTGACAAGCTCCAGGCTGCCTGGCAGGGCCCCTATAAAGTTATAGGACAGATATGCGACACTACCTACACGATAGCCAGTTGCGAGGATGAAGATGTGAAACGAACCTTTCACATCAACATGCTCAAGGCCTATCGGGAACGGGCAGAGGAGGTAGCCGCTATCTGTGCACCAGCAGGAGAAGACACAGAGACCCTACCCCTTCCCGACCTATTGGGCAGTAGCAAAGGGATGACCCAGATAGAGAAAGTCCAGCTAGGTGAACAGCTGGAGCCGCAAGAGCGGGCTCAAGCTGGCCGCTTACTAGAAGAAAAACAGGCCACATTCTCGCAGGAGCCTGGATACACACGCCTAGCCGTACACAAGGTGGAGACTCCAGGACAGACACCCCTGAGACAGCCTCCTTACCGTATCCCCGAAGCAGTCCGGGAAGGAATGCGGAAGGAGATAGATGAGATGCTTCGGCTAGGCGTAATCGAACCCTCAGAAAGTCCTTGGGCCTCGCCGGTAGTCTTAGTGCCAAAGAAGGATGGGACAACCCGCTTCTGTGTAGATTACCGGCGCCTCAACGACAAGACAGTTACGGACGCCTATCCGATGCCTCGGATGGACGAGCTGCTTGACCGTATCTCTGCAGGGAAGTATCTGACCACAATAGACCTATGCAAGGGATATTGGCAGATTCCTCTAGCAGAAGATGCCAGACTCAAGTCGGCCTTCATCACCCCGTTCGGCCTATACCAATTCCGGGTTATGCCGTTCGGGATGAAGAACGCCCCGGCCACCTTCCAACGGATGGTGGATCAGTTACTTGGGGGTCTCCAGAGCTTTGCATGCGCTTATCTGGATGACATCGCCATCTACAGCAATACATGGGAAGCGCACCTAGAACACGTAGGGGTAGTATTGGATAGGATCAAGGGGGCCGGGCTGACCCTGAAACCCGACAAATGTCATTTGGGTATGGCGGAGGTACAATATTTGGGCCACCGAGTAGGATGTGGTAAGCAACGGCCGGAGCCGGCCAAGATCGAGGCCGTTGCCAATTGGCCCACTCCCCACACCAAGACACAAGTCATGGCTTTCTTGGGCACAGCCGGCTATTACAGACGCTTTGTACCCGACTATAGCGCCCTGGCCAAACCCCTGACCGACTTGACCAAAAAGAAGCTACCCCGACAAGTCCTGTGGTCCCCGGAATGCGAGGTGGCTTTCCAAACCCTAAAGACTGCTCTGGTTAATGCTCCGGTGTTGGTTACCCCAGATCCTAACAAAAGATTTATTGTCCACACAGATGCTTCAATGTTTGGACTGGGGGCAGTACTAAGCCAGATCGGGGAGGATGGAGGAGAGCACCCGGTGGCATACCTGAGTCGGAAGCTGTTGCCAAGGGAGGTCAGTTACGCCACCATTGAAAAAGAGTGTTTGGCCTTGGTATGGGCACTCAAAAAGCTCACACCTTACCTTTATGGCCGGGCTTTCACTCTCATCACCGATCACAACCCCTTGGTGTGGCTTAACCGGGTTTCAGGGGACAACGCACGTTTGCTACGCTGGAGCTTGGCCTTACAGCCCTATGACTTTACGATTCATTACCGCCCAGGCAAGCAAAACGGGAATGCTGATGGATTGTCACGCCAAACGGAGTTAACCTCGGACTAAAAGCTCTGAACCCGTCAACCCTACTGGACCAGGAAAGGTCCAACAGGCTTTTCCGGAGCAGGGAGAAGAAGGGGGGCCATTGTGATGGACTTTTTACCTATATGTCAGTTTAATCCTCCCTGCTTGTTTAAGGCTGTTAATTGTAATTACTCTTCTGCAGCCAGCCCTGTTTCAAATGCATTGTGATGGACTTTTTACCTATATGTCAGTTTAATTCTCCCTGCTTGTTTAAGGCTGTTAATTGTAATTACTCTTCTGCAGCTAGCCCTGTTTCAAATGTTAATTGTTCTAGCCCTGTGTTTACTGGTTAATGTGATTAGATAAGTGGCTTGTGTTAATTATGCTGATTGCTTCCTTGTGATAATTATCTCTCTATATGCGGTGCCGAGCCGGCTAGCTACTGAGTAGTTCAAAGAAATATCTTTATTTCAAAGGAGCTGTATTAAAGACCCCCCACTGTGTGAGGGGGGGGCGGAGATTTGTCATTGTAACAGTTGTAACCACATATAAACTCTGGTTTCTTACTATTAAAACTCTGTGTTATACCAGCATTAAGCCTTGGCTCATGTATGGGTGCTGCTGTGATTTCTTTTATGGGAAGAAGGGAACGTTGACGGGGATATCATACCGATACCGTCACACTCTCTGTACAGTTTTCCATTTCTGTTGTAATAATTAAAGTTGAGATTAAAGTGTAAGTTGGGTTGTACTGAGCGCAAAAGTTTATTTTACATTATATATAAAAAACATGATAAATAATTCTCAAAGCTTTATGGGTTAGCTACTGTCACAGTAAACAAGCGTTGCCTTACAGCTTATTTGGTCTTATTAATACCTGTTTGCATTCTAGTCAGTTGCATCGAAAGTGCAAGTAGAAGGAAAGGCTAATAAATGTTCCCTAAAATGTTGTCTTCCATTGCCCCACATACGTTTTTGCTAAAATCTTTATGCAAATGCTTTTTTTTAAGTTTTTCTATGCTGTCATATGTGACCACAAAGCTCTGGCTCCTCTAGGTAAATGTGTGGCTGGTGGGAATAAACTCTTTCTCCCACCAACAACACCTAGAGCAGTGGATATTGGCCCTTCAACTTACACAGAGAGATAGAGCTTTTCAGTAATGTAACAGCATAGAAAAACTTGAGAAAAAAAACATATTTTCAGTGTGATTTATTCTAAAATGTATGTGAGGCAATGGGGAGGCAACATTTTAATGTATGTTTATCGTTTAGCCTTTCCTTCGACTTAAAGGTACGTGAAGTATAGGTAGATTCAGTAAGAGTTAGGCCGGCTTATCAGTAGATAAGCCGACCTAACTCAGAATCTACGCCGACTTATGTTTAAGTGTATTCTTAAACAGAGATACGCTTAAACATATCTAAGATAGGACAGCTTGCGCCGTCCTATCTTAGGTTGCAATATTGAGGCTGGCCGCTAGGTGGCGCTTCCATTGCGGTCGGCGTAGAATATGCAAATTAGTAGATACCCCCGATTCACGAACGTACGCCCGGCCGACGCAGTACTTTTACGTCGTTTACGTAACGCATTACAGGCCTAAAGTTATTCCATCAAATAGATGGAATAGTAATGTTAAGTATGGCCGCCGTTCCCGCGTCGAAATTCAACATTTTTACGTCGTTTGCGTAAGTCGTCCGTGAATAGGGATTTACGTCGTTTACGTCCATGTCTAAATCAATAGGCCCGTGCGGCGGACGTAGCCGCAATGCACGCTGGGAAACGTAGGCGCCCGGCGCATGCGCAGTTTTGCAAAAACGTCAATCACGTCGGGTCAAAGCATATTAACATAAAACACGCCCCCTCAGCCAAATTTGAATAAGGCGCGCTTGCGCCCGCCGCATTTACGCCCGCCGCATTTACGCTATGCCTCCCTAAGTAAGGAGGAAAGTACTTTGAGAATTAAAGCAGCCTATATATTTGCATGGAATGCCAACGCACAAGTACAGGCCAAAAAGGCACCTTACTTTTTTTTCACAACACATGTTAGTGCATTACCATACCATATGACAGTGTTTCTCAACTCCAGTCCTTAACCACTTAAGCCCCGGACCATATTGCTGCCTAAAGACCCAAGGTGTTTTTACAGTTTGGGACTGCGTCGCTTTAACAGACAATTGCGCGGTCGTGCGACGTGGCTCCCAAACAAAATTGGCGTCCTTTTTTTCCCACAAATAGAGCTTTCTTTTGGTGGTATTTGATCACCTCGGCGGTTTTTATTTTTTGCGCTATAAACAAAAATAGAGCGACAATTTTGAAAAAAATGCAATATTTTTTACTTTTTGCTGTAATAAATATCCCCCAAAAACATATATAAAATTTTTTTTCCCTCAGTTTAGGCCGATACGTATTCTTCTACCTATTTTTGGTAAAAAAAATCGCAATAAGCGTTTATCGATTGGTTTGCGCAAAATGTATAGTGTTTACAAAATAGGGGATAGTTTTATTGCATTTTTATTAATTTTTTTTTTTTTTACTACTAATGGCGGCGATCAGCGATTTTTTTCGTGACTGCGACATTATGGCGGACACTTCGGACAATTTTGACAAATTTTGGGGATTTTTGTAATTTTCACAGCAAAAAATGCATTTAACCACTTAAGCCCCGGACCAATATGCAGCCTAAAGACCCAAGGTGTTTTTACAGTTCGGGACTGCGTCGCTTTAACAGACAATTGCACGGTCGTGCGACGTGGCTCCCAAACAAAATTGGCGTCCTTTTTTCCCCACAAATAGAGCTTTCTTTTGGTGGTATTTGATCACATCTGCGGTTTTTAGTTTTTGCGCTATAAACAAAAATAGAGCGACAATTTTGAAAAAAAAGCAATATTTTTTACTTTTTGCTGTAATAAATATCCCCCAAAAACATATATAAAAACATTTTTTTTCCTCAGTTTAGGCCGATACGTATTCTTCTACCTATTTTTAGTAAAAAAAATCGCAATAAGCGTTTATCGATTGGTTTGCGCAAAATTTATAGTGTTTACAAAATAGGGGATAGTTTTATTGCATTTTTATTATTTATTTTTTTTTTACTACTAATGGCGGCGATCAGCAATTTTTTTCGTGACTGCGACATTATGGCGGACACTTCGGACAATTTTGACACATTTTTGGGACCATTGTCATTTTCACAGCAAAAAATGCATTTAAATTGCATTCTTTATTGTGAAAATGACAGTTGCAGTTTGGGAGTTAACCACAGGTGGCGCTGTAGGAGTTGGGGTGCACCTAGTATGTGTTTACAACTGTTTGGGGGTGTGGCTGTAGGAATGACATCATCGATCGTGTCTTCCCTATAAAGGGAATGACGCGATCGATGCGCCGCCATAGTGAAGGACGGGGAAGCCGTGTTTACACACGGCTCTCCCCGTTCTTCAGCTCCGGGGAGCGATCGCGACGGAGCGGCTATAAACAAATAGCCGCGCCGTGGTCCCGGATCGCTCCCCGAGCGGACCCGACCTCCGCATGTAGCGGGGGGGGTCACGATCGGACCCCCCACCCGCTAATAGGCGAGGACGTACGTGTACGCCCATGTGCCTGTACGTGCCATATTGTGGACGTATATGTACATGCGGGGGTCGGGAACTGGTTAAATTGCATTCTTTATTGTGAAAATGACAGTTGCAGTTTGGGAGTTAACCACAGGTGGCGCTGTAGGATTTGGTGTACACTGTGTGTGTGTTTACAACAGTAGGGGGGTGTGGCTGTAGGAATGACGTCATTGATCGTGTCTTCCCTATAAAGGGGATGACGCGATCGATGCGCCGACACAGTGAAGCACGGGGAAGCCGTGTTTACACACGGCTCTCCCCGTTCTTCAGCTCCGGGGAGCGATCGCGACGGAGCGGCTATAAACAAATAGCCGCGCCGTCGTCCCGGATCGCTCCCCGAGGGGACCCGACCGCCGCAAGTCGCGGGGGGGGGGGTCCCGATCGGACCCCCGACCCACGTCTAGGCAGGGACGTACAGGTACGCCAATGTGCCTGTACGTGCCATTCTGCCGACGTTATATGTACATGTGGCGGTCGGGAAGGGGTTAAGGTGCCCCAACAGGTCTTCAGGTTTTCCATTATTTTGCACAGTTTCACTGTCTAATGCCCTGTACACACGATCAGAGTTTCCGTCGGAATAAACTACAACGTGTTTTTCAGACGGAATTCCGTTCAAGCTGTCTTGCATACACATGGACACACCAAATTCCGACCGTCAAAATTGTGGTGTTGTACAACTCTACGACAAGCCTAGAAAAATTAAGTTCAATGCTTCCGAGCATGCGTCTAATTGTTTCCGAGCATGCATGTTTTTTTCTCTGTCGGAGCTCCATACAGACGAAGGGAATTTCGGATAGAATTTTTTTTCCGTCTGGAATAGCTTTCTAACTGTCGGAATTTCCAACGGAAAAAGTCAGATGGGGCATACACACGATCGGAATATTAGATGAAAAAATTCCATCTGACTTTTTCCATCGGAAATTCCGATCGTGTGTACGGGGCATTAGTAATTACCACAGCTGTTTCATTTGAGGGAAATCCTTCCGAACCCCTGTTGTGAGAGCGATGAACGATATGGAGCTCCTTGAGGAATGAAATTGAGAAACACTGCCATATGATGCGATGCAAGTATATTGCCTTGGTGCATTGGGGTGCTATTGAAAATAAATGGACCTGCAACACACCACAACGCATGTAGCCCATAGATGTAACCTGGTCCTTATTGAGCCCTTTAACAAAGGATGAGTTTCTAATGTGACAGTTCATTGGTGTTCTGTAATCAAGATGCTTCTTTCTACACAGCTAAAAAAAAAAAATATTTCAAAGAGGATTAGAGCTCCATCTGCTGGATAGGTAGAAGGCTACATGAAGAGAGTGTGCAATATTATGAATTTACCTAACTGGAAAAAAAGGAAACATTTTTTTATTTTTTCGTTTTTACCCTAATTAGGAGAATATGTACAAAATCACTACCCATTCGTCTTAGATTGGTGCATTGACGAATCATCTATTTATTTAGCAGAATGCCATTACTTGTCTTTTTCTGCCTGTAAAACCATCATCCAAATGATTACAGTAAGAAAAGAATGAATCCAATCAGGCAAACCTAGATCTAATCAGTAGACTAGCCCTAAATCTGTGCACACAGGAATCTGACCTCCTGTCAGCTTTTTTAAGGCAGTGCAAAGTGTTGATTTGAGACACACACCAATCCATGGGAGCTAAATATCAGTATATTGTATATAGAGCATTAGGAAAACTGATTGGCTACACGGATCACTTCATTTTGCCATAGTCATTGAACTATGGATTACATTATGCCACTGTATGAAATCAATCCTTCTGCATCCTGGCTCATCTAGTAAATTCAATAAATGTGACCTTCATTTCCACCTAATGGAAAACTATCGGAAAAGAAAAAGTTTCTGAGTTTCTTTACTTTGTTCCCACTTACTGCATGCTTGTTCCAGGTCAGGGGCCCAGAAAGAATAAAACCAAAAGGCAGCCAGGCAATTACCATTTTCAAGTGATATTAAATTCAACAGCAAACATTTATTAAAGTGCAGTTTTCCATTTCTTATATGTGGTGGCTGCATCAGTTGCCATAATTTCATCATCATCATCATCATTTTTTTTCCAAGGGACAGGCCACCACTGGAGTTGTTGGGGAGCGCCATCTGCTGGGGGAGCAGAGAATCAGGTAAGATAAAATGCTTCTCTTCTCCCTGAAATGAGCAGGTAACCCCTTGCCATGTGAGCACATTTTTGTAAGTTAGTTGCCTGCCCGTTATGTTTATTGTTTGTCTTCTGAGTTTTCTGACCGATGAGGAATTCTGATACAAATGTAGTAATTTATTCTCACGCGAGTAACTCAAGCTAATCTCATGTCCGCTGGTGTTCGCTGGGAGACAGGATGAGCGTTTGAACTGTTAACTTTTTTTTACAGAACTTTCTTGAAATGTCATGTGCAACTATGGCAGTTATCATTCACAGCATGCCTTAAATGTAATGCCGCGTACACACCACCGTTTTCCGGGTTGTAAAAAATTAAGATTTTTTTTAATGTCATTAAAAATGATCGTGTGTGGGCTCCAGAGCATTTTTCACGATGTAAAAAATGGGCATTAAAAATTTCGAACATGCTCTAATTTTTCACAAAGTTTTTAACGTTGTCGTTTTTAACGTCATAAAAATGGTCGTGTGTGGGCTTTAACGACTTGAAAAAAACACGCATGCTCAGAAGCAAGTTATGAGACGGGAGAGCTCGTTCTGGTAAAACTACCGTTCGTAATGAAGTAAGCACATTCATCACGCTGTTACAGACTGAATAGCGCAAATCGTCTTTTACTAACACAAAATTAGCAAAAGCAGCCCCAAGGGTGGCGCCATCCGAATGGAACTTCCCCTTTATAGTGCCGTCGTACGTGTTGTACGTCACCGCGCTTTGCTAGAGAATTTTTTTTTCACGATCGTGTGTAGGAAAGGCCGTTTTAACGATCGGGTTGAAAAAAACTAATTTTTTACAACCCGAAAAACCATTGTGTGTACGCGGCATAACTGTTTTGGGAAACCATTAAATAGATTGGTTTAGTTCTGTCTTATGCCGCGCACACACTTATAGGTTAAACTGATGAGAATGGTCTGATGGACCGTTTTCATCGGTCAAAACCGATCGTGTGTGGGCGCCATCCGTTATTTAACCATCAGTTAAAAAAAAAGCAAACTTGTTTTAAATTTAACTGATGAATTCCTAACCGATAGGTCAAAACCAATCGTTAGTACGCACAACCATCGGTTAAAAATCCACGCATGCTCAGAATCAAGTCGACGCATGCTTGGAAGCATTGAACTTCGTTTTTTTCAGCACTTTATTGTGTTTTACATCACCGCGTTCTGACACGATCGGTTTTTTAACCGATGGTGTGTAGGCGTGACGGACCATCAGTCAGCTTCATCGGTTAACCGATAAAAAACGGTCCATCGGTCCGTTCTCATCAGGTGGACTGATCGTGTGTACGCGGCATTAGACTAAGTTCACACTGGCTTCAAAAATGCAGCTTCATGTCCAGTCAGGAAGCCTTTCCCATTCAAATCTATGATAACGCCTCGCAAATGCTCTGGCAGGCAGTTGCGGAGCGGTTTTGGCCAGGGCATTCAGATTTGTTCATTCATTGTAATGGAATAGGCATTTGTGGAGCAGTTTTAACGCACCTTAACGCTCATCAAATGCTTCAAAACTGCCCATAGGGAATTTGAGGAGCATTAACGTCATTAATGCTTGTAAAATGCCAGTCTAAAGCCCATACTAAAGCTCATTAATGCGAGTCTAACACCCTTGCTTACGCTATAGGAGCCTTTGTTAAGACTTAGAAATTTAGTCATGTGTGAACAAGCCCCTAAAGGATAAGTTCACTTTTTCTAACATGTTACATGTTGCACCCATATTCTGAGTGTAACATGTTAGTGCTGCAGCTGCAACTGCATCAATGGAAACTACAACTACCGACAGCCTTTGCAGCTTTCAGGTTGTAGTTCTCAATGAATTACCACGGCACTGTTGAGTGCTGTGGCAGTTCATAAAAAAAAGTTCCTGTCAGTATGTAACTGAATGCTCATGTGAGGTACAAGCACACAGCTTGCACACTTTGGGGCAGATCCACAGAGAGAGTACGCCGGCGTATCTACTGATACGCCGGCGTACTTTCAAATTTCCCGCGTCGTATCGTTGTTTTGAATCATCAAAACAAGATACAACGGCATCTGGGTTAGATCCGACAGGCGTACGTCTTCGTACGCCTTCGGGTCTAACATACAATTCTTCGGCGTCCGCTGGGTGGCGTTCCCTTCGTTTTCCGCGTCGAGTATGCAAATTAGCTATTTCCGACGATCCACGAACGAGCGGCCGGCGCATTCCTTTACGTCGTCTCTAGTCGGCTTTTTTCGGCATATAGTTAAAGCTGATATTTCATGGCGTACTCAATGTTAAGTATGGCTGTCGTTCCCGCGGATTATTTCAATTTTTATTTTTTTGCGTAAGTCGTTCGTGAATCGGGATGGACGTAATTTACGTCCAGGTCAAAACCAATGACGTCCTTGTGACGTCATTTCGCGCAATGCACGGCGGGAAATTCAGGGACGGCGCATGCGCAGTTTGTTCGGCGTGGGGACGCGCTTCATTTAAATGAAACTTGCCCCCTACCCGCCCAATTTGAATTCCACGCCGTTACGCCGCTTGAGATACACTACGCCGCCGTAACTTACGGCGCAAAATCTTTATGGATTCAATCCAAAGCCAGGTAAGGTACGGCGGCATAGCGTATCTCAGATACGATGCGCCGGGGCAGATCTTTGTGGATCTGCCCCAGAGTCTGCAAGAGCCCTGCATAGCACCCATGATACGCTGATCATGGGTGCAATGCTTTGCAGGTTCCCAATAAAAAAAACAATAAGTGCATTTATTAATTTTTTTGAAAGGGTGAACTTATAACCACTTTCTGCCCACGCTATAGCTAAAAGACGGCTACAGCGTGGGCTTCCAGTGAAGGGAGGGCGTCCATAGACATCCTTCTTTGATGGCATTGCTCACGCGTCCCCTGCGGTGCACAGGCAGAGTGTTCTGTGATTGTCCCGTCCTTTGGACTTGGCTGATCACAGATCAGGGTAAAGGGCCAATCACAGTGGCCCTTTACCACAGCTGATCACAGAAGTAAACAGAAGCCAGTTATCATTTTTTTTTTCTTCTCACACTGATAGCGTGAGGAAAAAAGAAGAACGCCGGTAACCGGCTTCTGTTACAGGGACATCAATCCCAACATTGCTCAACAGTGCTGCTAATCAGTGCCCATCATTGACACCTATCAGTGCCCACCAGTATTGCTAAACAGTTAAAAAAATATGTGGGTGTGCTCTCACGCCACCAAATGAAATAAATATGTATAAAAGTGACAAAACTGCTGCTCAATCTAATTGTGTAAATCAATAAATATATACTGTGACAGGAAGTCGGGTAAATCTGGGGGTGTTGTCACAGACGGGAGATACATTTCTGCCTTGTTTAGAAAATTCACCAATTACTATCAGGTGTCGGCTGCAGAGGTAGCCAGAAAGGTTTAAGGACGTTGGATAGCTTCAGCTGTTCAGAATGAGAAAATTAAGGCCTCTATAAGTTGTCCAGAGGATTACTACTCAATGCTGCATCCTGAGGCTTGTTGAGTTAAGGAGAGCAGTGAGCTGAGGAAGACTTCTGAAGGTGAAGTGGTTGTTGATATTTTTGCTGTGTAATAAGAAAATCAAAAAGACTATTGTTTTCTGCTGGAAGACCAGCAGTGTCTGCCCAGCAGTAGACTGTGCCAGACTCCATAGGTAGGTTCCTGTGTTGTGAAGGTAGACGGCCCAAGTGGCCAGGGTTTATTTTATTTTATGTTTTGTTTTGTTTATGCTGTTTGGATGCTTGCACTTGTTTCCAGCAATATGGAAGAACAAACCATAACCCTTGTTTTTTCAACCACCCACGGCTGCCTCTCTGTATAATTCAGTGTGTAGTGAACCCACTCAGGAGGTCACACACCCCCGCTACCGAGCTAACCCCTTACAATACCAATAATGAATAGAATATAAAAGTGATAAGCGCAATTATGAGTGAACAAGCACTAAAATGAGGGTTGAAAACAGCCTAAAGTGACAATGTGCAATGAAGATGAACAAACAAATGTCCCATAATATATAAAGTATAAAGTGATCTTCGTGAATATGGTAAAAAATCTTCCAAAAATCTTCTATAATGTTCTTCTAGGTAGTGAGCTCACAGAGCGCTTACCTCCTTGTAAATGGATCTCAGCTTTCCTAGGTAGCCTGTGACAATCTGGTTATCTCCTGAAGTGATTGTGGTACTCTCCCCATACTGTCCGGCACTGTAGATTATGGCTCAAGAGGGTCCCTCGATAATGCTGAGGGTATAAAGGAGAAATGGCCCATAGTGAAGTACGTAATAAGATTTATCAAGGTAATAAAAGATGCTTACAAGTAAAAATGATCATGTACAAACGAGTTCCGTAATGCTTCTGGTATTTCCTGCTGGTTTCCGGGCCTGTAAAACAGTTCCCATCAGTACTGCTAATCAGTGCCCATCATTGCCACCTATCAGTGCCCACCAGTACTGCTAATCAGTTCCCACTAGTACTGCTAATCAGAGCCCACCAGTGCTGCTAATCAGTGCCCACAAGTGCCACCTATCAGTGCCCATCAATGCTGCTAATCAGTGTGCACCAGTGCCACATATCAGTGCTGCCCATCAGTGCCTCATCGTCAGTGCCACCTATCAGTTCTGCCTACAAGTACCCATCAGTGCCACCTATCAGTGTTGCCTATCAGTGCTACTTCTCAGTGCCCATCAGTACCACCTACCAGGGCAGCCTCATCAGTGACCACCAGTGCTGCCTTGCCAGTGTTGCCACATCAGTGCAGCCTCATTAGTGTCACCTATCAGTGCCACCTCATCAGTGCCCATAAGTGCACATCAGTGAAGGAGAAAAATTACCTGTTTGCAAAATTTTATAACAAACTATGAAAATTCTTTGTTTTTTTCAAAGTTTTCAGTCTTTTTTTGTTTCTTTAGCAAACAATAAAAAATCCAATGGTGAATAAGTACTACCAAAATAAACATTTGTGTGAAAAAAAATGATAAAAATGTAGTTTGGGTACAGTGTTGCATAACTGCGCAATTGTCATTCAAAGTGCGACAGCGCTGAAAGCTGAAAATTGGCCTGGGCAGGAAGGGAGTATAAGTGCCCAGTAAGCAAATGGTTAAGGATTCATTTACCATTTTGACTGGAGCGTAATTGACTTTAAAGCCAAACAATATGATGAAAAAATGTAAGAAGCAAACAGACGAAGCGTATGGAGAAGGATAAAATAGTATATTTGTAAATATAGCCCATTACATCTACTGTCTTCACCTCTTATCACTCATGTAATGCATATGTGCAGCAGCAAAGAGGGTGGGCCTTAACACCCACACTATGTAAATGCCAGCACAGCGCAGTGAATAAGTTGTCATAGACAGCAGGAGCCAACGGGACTAGCTCCCGATCATGTCACCACTGTGACAGTGATCGATCAAGCAGGTCATAGGGAGTCTGTTAAAGGAATGCCCTAGACTGGGTGGGAAGGGGTTAAAAACTATCTAAGCGTGCCTAAGAAAAATATTTCTACAACTGTTATTCTGATATACACCAAACATTCATTACAGGAGAATATTCTTGGTGCATGCGCTTTAAATGATAGTGATCGATTCAACACCAGTGAAAGTCATCTTCACTGATATGTCCCCTAAGTGTGCCTTTAGAATTTTTTTTTTTTTAACATAAAAACAAGTACAGTGTTTCATACTGTAGTGTAGAGAAAGGCCACGTAAAATGTTTCACATACTTGACAAGGAGTCGGGTGAGCAGTTTCGCCTTTTTGTTAGTTGGAATTTCAGTGCATGTTCTTTATGTTTTGTACCAGTAGAGGGCAGTGTTGCTTTAGCTGAAAAGTGTTCTCTACTTAGTAACCCACAAGAATAGTGGGCCAGGGCCTTCTACTGTCTCAGTCTATACTCTCTCTCTGTACTCATTGTGACTCTACAGAGTTCAAGGGATTAATGACGTACTTTATATTTTAAGCTAAAAACACATACAAGAGTAAGTATTAAATTGTCTACAATCAGTGTTTCTCAACTCCAGTCCTCAAGGCGCCCCAACAGGTCATGTTTTTAGGCTCTCCATTGTTTTGCACAGGTGATTTGATCAGTTTCACTGCCTAAGTAATTACTACAGCCGTTTCATCTGAGAGAAATCCTGAAAACTTGACCTGTTGGGGCGCCTTGAGGACTGGAGTTGAGAAACCCTTGTCTACATAACACAATCCTTGAAATTCATAATGAGTGTCGTAGACCAGTGGTCATCAACCCTGTCCTCAGGGCCCACTAACAGGCCAGGTTTTATGTATCACCTTGGGGAGATGCAGACTAGGATACTGCAATCACTGAGGAGCAAATGATATCAGCTGTGATGTATTTCAGTTATCTTGCAAACCTGGCCTGTTAGTGGGCCCTGAGGACAGGGTTGATGACCACTGTCGTTGACATTAGAAATCTGTCTCCCGTCTTTGCAACAAATCACACAAGGTGCAACAGAGTCATGTTCTGTCAGAAAGGCATGTATGAATCTGTTGCAGAATTTTGTCTGTGACACAATACATACATGTGCGACACAGTTTATTCCGACATGCAAGAGGTCTTATTTACTTCCACTTCTGTATGTAAAAGTTTTGCACATAACTACCAGAATGAATCCTACAGGTCAGAAATAACAAGAAAACTGTCACAAGACTTTCATGAATTTGGTGCAAGATTTTCTGATTCCTTTATTCCTATTAGGGTAGATCGATCAGGGACAGTGGCGGCTGGTTGGTCGGTGGGACGATCAGTCGCACTTACCCCATCATGGCTTCCCATGCTCGGCGGTGGCCTCGCATTCCCTTGCTCTCCATGGATCTCCACGGCGGCGGCGGCTTCCGTTTCCTCCCTCCTTCTCCGCGGCCAATCGGGAGTCTTTTCTTTTCGGTCAATCAGAAAACGGGTGTCACACCGGATTGAGGATCAGTGTTACAACAGCAAATATTCATCTGTTGTAACACCTGGGTGGGTTCATGGCTCAATGCTGTGTGCCACGAGCCACCCTATTTCAAAGCCTATTAAAGCCTATGGCTCTAATCAGGTGCTTCAAAAAAACACCCCTACGCTATAATTCAGGCGCCCGGCGTCCTGAAAGATGTTGAACACCTGAATAGGGAGTGGGGAGGATTATTCATATAGAGGGGGTGGCGCACGGGCACCCCTAATAGACGGGCTGCCAATGAAGGGGAGATTTTTTATTGCTATTTGGAGAGATGAGTGTCTGTCTCTTTATAATCCTACCTGAGCTGTTGGGACTTTTCATGCAACCAAAATAACCCTGCATCCTCTACTAGCGAGTAGTAGTGTGTAAGTATCACTAGTGATATTAGCCATGATGGTAACCATAAAATCAAGAGGAGTAATAACAGTGAAGGTGTAGTGAAAACTGACTTCAAAATGAATTATGGTTCTGATCCATTTTTATTATTATCAACCCAAATGATGGAGGGACAGGGGCTATCCTAAATGAATGGTATTGCATTTTATTATTACTGAATTATGTAATGTTGATTTGTGTGTCATAGAAAATAAAGAAGTACTGCTTTGACATGTGTACGTGTGGAGTGTGCATGGTTGTGTGTAGGCATGTGTGCAGAGGTCCCCTGTGAGCGCACAGTCATGGGTATATGGGCGTGGGATGTGTTTGTGTGCTGTGCAGTGTTCCTGAGTGTCAGCTACTGTGTCTCAGGAAGGATATGACTGTGAAGGTTGTATTTGTGTGTAACATTCATCACTCACACATCACACAGCAGAAGTGTGTCTGCGTCTTACATCTGCTCAACTCTGCAGAGGAAATGAACTATTTGTCTTACTGGGTTAAGAAAAGTTGCCTATGTCTTGTATCAAAAATGTACACATTGCGCTCTTAAGATAAGTCAAGCCAGCTGTCTATCTATCTATCTATCTATCTATCTATCTATCTATCTATCTATCTATCTATCTATCTATCTATCTATCTATGTATATCTATCTATCTATCTATCTATCTATCTATCTATCTATCTATTTATCTATGTCTATCTATCTATCTATCTATCTATCTATCTATCTATCTATCTATCTATCTATCTATCTATCTATCTATGTCTATCTATCTATCTATCTATCTTCATACTAAGCAGCCCTTGCATATAACTCCAGGGCGTGCAGATAGTTTGCTGGGTTCGGAAACAACTAATTGCCACCTCTGGATGCAGCAACACTCTGTGCTCTGGCCGCATACAAACTGGCTGATTAGCTGCGGCCAGTTTGTGTGCATACAAAATGCCACAGAAGGGCCAACCATGGATACACACTGGCTGTGTCCAGGGTTGGTCAGTGGTTCAAATGAATGGTTACATGTGAACACCGGCCGTTGGTTTGTACAGAGTATGAATCTGACAAATAGGACAGCCGCAGCTGTTGGCACTCAGTGTGGGCGGACAGCATTTAAAACTTGCAGGCAATAATCCACTGATGCATTTAGGCAGACAGGTGCACCATCTAGCCCCCCTGCCAGCAACCTGTAAAACACTAGAGATCAACTAAAAGCTGCTGCAGCTTATCAGGGCTGGATGGTGCCACTAAGGTACTAAGATTTAGGGAAGCGTACACTCATTTACAAATGCTTAGAGTGCAAGAATGCCCATCGGTTAAAAGGCTGCCGGCAGTAGGGCTGGATGGGGCACCTGTGCTTTCCACCAGTATTGCCAACCGTCAGTATTTTTATAAAAAAATAAATTGTTATTTGAAAAAACGTTTTTTTTTTTAAATATTATTGTTATTATTATTAATAATAATAATAATAATAATAATAATAATAATAATAAAACAATGTGCTGTTTTCTTCAAGGGAAGTTTGCACAAAGAAAAAAATTACATTATCTTCCAATTGACTCCTTGCTTGCACGTTGCCAACCTCTGCTTATTCCTGACCTTGATTCTGCCTATGATTTGGTGCATTCCTGCTTGGGTGTTACGGAACGTTGTTTTTGACTTGACTCCTCACCTAACTGAACTTGGTCTATCCTTGGTATTTGAACAGCTGTGGTCCTGCCTCTCTGATAACAGTGCTCCCAAGGCCCAGTCTTCAGTTTCTGCACCCTGGCACCTGTGCCCTTCCATCGCCCTTGCAGACCCTATCTCAACTTCTGGGGTGCTGGGACAGGAACAACACTGATTAGTTATTGGTTTTAGCTGCTCCTAGCTGTAGAAATTAATATTGATTAGCATTCCCCCAGTAATGGGCATCATCATGAGAAACATTAAAACCCAGGCTGCAGGTGGAGAAGTGTTAAACTAGCTCATAGACAAAGTCCACCTGCTGAATGCCCCTAACTTTATTTCTTACATTCATCTTATGCACCTAACAACATTCCTGCTTGGTAAATCATTGTGCTTGCTAATAGCCACATATTCTGAAAGACCCAAATATTATCCCACTGCAGTGGCGGCTGGTGCTCAACATTTTTGGGGGGGCACAAACAAATTCTGAAAAAAAAAAAACATCAAACAGCCACTGTACCAAACGCTGCCACTGTGCCCATCAAATGCTGCCACTGTGCCCATCAAATGCTGCCACTGTGCTCCAAATGTTGCCACTGTGCCCATCAAACGCAGCCACTTTGCTCATCAAATGCAGCCACTGTACCCCAAATGCTGCCACTGTGCCCCAAGTGCTGCCACTGTGCCCCAAATGTTGCCACTGTGCCCATCAAACGCTGCCAATGTGCCCATCAAATGCTGCCACTCTGCCTATCAACCGCAGCCACTGTGCCCATCAAATGCAGCCACTTACGACGCATGACCGCAAATTGTTAGTTAAAGCGACACAGTGCCATAATGCAAAAAAAAGCCTGGTCATTAAAGGAGTTGTAAAGAATTTTTTTTTCACCTTAATGCAATCTATGCATTAAGGTGAAAAAACATCCGATGATAACGCCCCCCCCCCCCCCCGAGCCCCCGTTTTACTTACCCGACCCCTCGAAAGTCCCGCGCTCGGTCCCGAGATCCTCTCCGCCACTCAGCCTGGCCTCTGATTGGCTAGAGCGGATGGATTGAGAGCAGCGCAGCCATTGGCTGGTGCTGCTGTCAATCACATCCAGTGATGCTGCGCGCCGAGGGGTGGGGCCGAGTGATACAGTGAGCAGCTATGGCCGCTCGCTGTATCACGGGAGCGCGCCCACAAGGACTCACCACCATGCGAGCTCTCTCGCATGACTGTGGTGAGTTCTTGCGGGGAGGACCAGAGACAGCGGCCGAGGGACCCCAGAAGACGTGGATCGGGGCTAACACTGACTATGTAATCCTTTACCAAGTAAGACTATTTGTAATGATGTTACAAAGACACTATATATTAGGGAACAAATAACCCCTAGTTTTGACAGTTAGTTGGGATTATCCTTCTAATAGAAAAGGCTCCCTGCCATGCAGAGTCCTGGGAAAGTTCAAAGCTGCTTTTTCTTGTTCAATGATATTTTCATATTTACTTGCTGCATGCAGCAGTTCTTGCAATGTGTACTGGATTCTTCAAATAGATTTTAATATCCCTAATTATCAAGAATTACTTATAATATGCTTCAACACCACCCAGCAACTGCATAGAGACTAAACACTGTGCATTGTTATGCAGCATTTGTCTTTAAATCACACTACAAGCGCAGAGATAATCAGAATTTCCTTCTCAAGGTGACCGCCTCATGTCTCACAGAAAGAAATCCTGCGACTTCCCTCCTTGATACACATTTAATGAATACGACCCGTTCCTCCTGCTGGATTTGAATCAATACAATCAGGTCACCTAGTGAGACAGAAACAAATCATAAAAGAAGTCACAGAAAATAGGGAAAAAGCAGCTTTGAACTTTCCCAGGACTCTGCATGGCAGGTAGCGCAAAGGGAGCCTTTTCTATTAGGATAATCCCAACTAACTGTCAAAACTAGGGGTTATTTGTTCCTTAATATATAGTGTCTTTGTAACATCATTACAAAAAGTCTTACTTGGTAAAGGATTACATAGTCAGTGTAAGACCACTTGTGTGGAGGAAAGTTTTGATGTACAAAGTTTTAACTTTACAATTGGCCATTTTATTTTTTTTGCTTTTAATGATTTAAGTAAGCTTAAACTTACAAAGCCACTAGAACATTTCTTACCCTCGAAAAATGGCTTTATACTTTTCATATTAAATTTAACAATAAAAAATGTATCTTTCACAAATCAAAAACTCATTCTAAACTTACTGTACTTCTATTTTGTCCCTTTACTCTTCCCAATTCCTACACGTCTTTACCACTTAAAGGGGTTGTAAAGGTACAATTTTTTTCTCCTAAATAGCTTCCTTTACCTTAGTGCAGTCCTACTTCACTTACCTCATCCTTCCATTTTGCTTTTAAATGTTCTTATTTCTTCTGAGAAATCCTCACTTCTTGTTCTTCTGTCTGTAACTCTCCCATTCCCCACTAACTTTAGCGTAATGCCCATACTGAAAGTAAGGGGGCGCTACATAATGGTACAATTTTTTTTCCTAAATAGCTTCCTTTACCTTAGTGCAGTCCTTCTTCACTTACCTCATCCTTCGATTTTGCTTTTAAATGTCCTTATTTCTTCTGAGAAATCCTCACTTCCTGTTCTTCTGTCTGTAACTCACCACTGTAATGCAAGGCTTTCTCCCTGGTGTGGAGTTTCGTGCCCTTGGACTACAGGAGAGTCAGGATGCCCACTAACACACAGCTCCTTTCTCTATCTGCAATGCAGAGAGCGTCCTGACTCTCCTGTAGTCCAAGAGAGGGGGCGAGCACGACACTCCACACCAGGGAGAAAGCCTTGCATTACTGTGTGGAGTTACAGACAGAAGAACAGGAAGTGAGGATTTCTCAGAAGAAATAAAGACATTTAAAAGAAAAATTGAAAGATGAGGTAAGTGAAGGAGGACTGCACTAAGGTAAAGGAAGCTATTTAGGAAAGAAAATTGTACCTTTATGTAGCGCCCCCTTACTTTCAGTATGGGCACTACGCTAAAGTTAGTGGGGAATGGGAGAGTTACTTTACTCCCATTCACTATTTGTTTACATTTTGGGACTTCTGTCATTCCAAAAATGTCCACTGGGTCAGTCTGTGGTCCAGGGATGCAATGTCATCCCTGGCCAGCAGTTGGCGCCAGAGGGGTTCTGGCAGAGTAAGTTTCTCCAGCAGCCAATCAGAGGAGTTTTTCCCTCGCGGGGCGTGCTGGAGAGGGCTATATCTGTGACAGGTGTTATGTGTTCTAAAATCTTCGCGGGGTCCCTGTTCCAGGTGCGGCATCGACCTTCAGGGTGCGCGCATCCATGGACCCCACCGGCGTGGCCCACCTGGCCATAATTGCAGACTACTTGGGACCTCATCTGGAGGTACCAGGGGACCCCAGCGACTGGCTGGGTTCCCGGTTCTATTAAAAGGATCCCAGGCTGGGTGCCGTTCGATTGGGGAGTCGGTTTGAGGAGGACCCGGAGGCAGGTCGTCCAACAGAGCCTGAACAAACCAATTGGGGATTCGGTGACCAGAGTACTGACAGGTATGTTTGCTGTCATCTGGTGACCAATGCAGAAATCTACTGGGAGGATTCGCTCCATCTATCTACCTAGCTCAGTTACTGTAATTGGCCTGTGGCAGAGGCCCTAGAGCCAGGCCTGTGAGAGTGGCCTGTTCCTCCCAGAAATCCTAAGTGACATCTCGGCTGCCAGGCCAGTACTGATTGCTCTATTTAATATCCAGGCCTGATACTGCAAGGTTCTTCCTCTCTCTCTATTCATCAACTTTGTCCTTCCCAATTGATGTTGATGTTGGCTGTGTTGGCCTGCAAAATAAAGCATTGGAAAAAACCTTTATTCACTGTCTGGACCTTCGCTCACTGTTTGTCTCTACAATTACACCCCTAGACAACGCCAGGGTAACTTAATAGGCCGATCCTAAATCAACCAGCGGCTCCTTCGGGGGGTAGCGCTACATTTACAACCCCTTTAAGGACCGGCTCACGTACATATACTATTGTTACTATTAGTGTTCAATTCAAATATCCACAATCTCACAATAGTAAAAATGTATAAGTAATCATAACCTTTTTGATCACCAGTTCAATCTAGTGGTCATAATGCTGTATTTTTTTATTTAAGTATTTCAGGAAAGGGAACTGGGAACTGGGAAAGGGATAACGTAACTGGAGAGTGGGGTGGTGGTTGAGGGGTGCTGAGTGGTGGGTGGCAGGTTCTGTGGTGGGGGGTTGATTTGGGTGAAAGGTGAAGAGGTGTAGGGGATAGGTGGACCACAGTTGTTTTTTTTTTTTTAGCAGGGGGTGAAGTGAGTGTGAGATGCTCTGACCAGGGGGTGAGGGGGGAAAGTGGTGTTTAGGTAGGGTCTGGTGAATTGGAGGTACTGTAGGAGGCATAGTGGGGGAGGTGACTGGGAGGCGCTTTGACCAGGGGAGGTGAGGTGGGTGGGCAAAGGGCCCTGTGAGGTAGGCGCTGTGGTAGAGGGTGCTGAAGTAGGGGAGGTCAGGGCCTTTTGGATGAACATAGCTAAGCAATGAGGCTAATGGTTGAGGGGTGCTGTGAGGAGGGCGGTAGGTGCTGTGATGGGGGTGATTTGGGTGGATGCAGCTGCCTTGGGTGGGATCTGGATGGTTCTGGAGTGCCCTGAGGTGATGGAGAATGTGCTGCATTGGGGTAGTTGGAGGCACTGTGGCAGAAGAAGGGAAGGTTGAGAGGTGCTGTGTGGTCAGTGTTTGGTGCTGTTGTGGTAGGTGGTTTCAGTGGTAGGCAATGTGGTGATTGAGGGTGAAGTGAGTGTTAGATGCTTTGACTGGGGGATTTAATTGCATGGAAGGCGGGGTAACTGGGACATGGAAGTTGCTGGTTCAGTGGTGCTGTAAGGTGGGCGGTAGGCACTGTGGTCATAGGGTGATTTGGGTGTAATGCACTTTTGTGGATATGTGGGGGGTTGGTATGCTCTGACCAGGAAGTTGAAGCAGGCAGGTGAATAAAGTTGTGAAGTGGGTGCTGTGGAGGGGGATAGTGAGATGGGTGGGTTGGAGACACTGTAGTAGAGCAGGGGTTTATGGTGTATGAATGAAGGGTGCTGTAAGATGTTCTGGTGGGGTGGGGGGTTATTTGAGACAAAGATGGTTTGTCAACAGAAGTGTAAGCACTTTGATGGGGGGTTGAAATGGGTGGGAGGCACTATTACCAGGGGGTGGGTGCTGTGGTGGGGCTGTGGTGACGTGGGGTATTGAAGGCACTGTGGCAAAGCATGGGAGTGAGGTAGGTAGGAGGCACTATGAGGGGGGAGGTGGGGACCAGGTGGGTGCAATGTGCTTTGAGCAAAAGGGGTGAAGTGAGTGGAAGGTCCTTTGGCAGGTCATACCTACTATGTATTTAAACAAAAATACAAAAATGATTACGTATGCAAAATTAGTCATGGAGGCATTAACAAGTTAGGTAAGTTTTATTAAATATCAAAAAGCAGTTTAGAAATAAAAGGAAAATATCCTGCAGGGCAATGTCAATGTACACATGTTTTGTCTTGATCTAATTTGCAAAAGCAGGTGATGTCACATCATATCCTGATTAAGAGGATCTAGTCTTCAGGCTAGCAGCTCTATGTTTACGTGTCTAAAAACTGAAATATAATTGATCACCATAGTCATCTTCTCTCTACTTCAATTTTTTGTTTTTCTACAGACACCTATATCTAATCTAACCTATGTCAGCCAAAATAATTTCATTGCATAAGGTAGCAGTCACCTCATGCTGCTATTGCTAAATAGGGATTAGCAGTAAGAAAAAATGGTTTTGATGCAATGAGTTTAATGCTACAAAAACAGGCCAATTCTGACATTTCTCGCACACATGTAAAAATCTTCATTTATTTTTTAATACAAAATTACTTAAAACCCAAAACCTTTTACATTTTTTAAGCAGAAGCCCTGCAGAGCAAAATGGTAGGTATTGCCATTTTTACGTCATCCAAAATTTGTGCAGCGGTTTACGATATACAAATTTCCAGGAGAAATTACATCAGTTTAGAGTTACACAGGAGGCCTGATGCTAAAATGATTGCTCTTACTCTATCACTCTGACATTCGCAGCGATACCTCATGTGTGATCATTGTTTACATATGTGTGTGTGTCCCACGTGCACGTTCGCAATTGCGATTGAGCATGGAGGTACAGGGGCACATTACATTTTTTATTTTATTTTATCATTTATTAAAAAACATTTTTTTACACTGTAACTATATATTTTTTTTGATCAACTTTATTGCTATTACAAGGGATGAACAACATCAGTCGTGATAGCTTGGGCTCAGGCCCGTCGGAACAGGAGAGGCAAAGCAAGCAATTTCTTGGGGCCCCCGAGCTGGCTGGGGGCCCCCAAGCAGGGCCCTTGCCGTGACACTATCCCGACTCCCGAGGTTGAGGAAAGCCCTGTCTTTTTTTTTTTTCAGCTGACACGGCCGAAACACATCCAGCGCCGCAGCATGCCCTGGCCTGACGTGTGCCCTTCTTCCTCCTCCTACTTCCTCCTGCTGAGCCTATCATGTGTCACTATCTCGTCCCAGGCGGCGCGACTGCACACTGTTATCTCCTCCAGCTGCCGCCCGGGACGAGTCAACGCTGAATTGTGAGCTGCAGTGCTGCCGCCCGCCCGCCCTGCCCTGGACCTCGGCTTGTGATGACGGGGTGTCTGCCGCCGGCCTGAGCCTAAGGTGAGGTGTGATAGCCTTAGGTGAGGGGGGTTGCCATTGTGTCACCACGCCACCCACTTGCATCCCTGTGCTGTGAGAGGAGTGTACATTTCTGGCGCCCTGAGCTGGTCTGATAAGGGGAGGGGGGGGGCTATATTATCTATACAGTACACCCCCCCCTTATCAGACCAGCTCAGGGTGCCAGAAATGTACACTCCTCTCACAGGGGTGTAAGTGGATTGCGAGGTGACAATTATTATCAGACACAGCTATATAGTTACAGTAGCTTACTGAGCCACCCACCCTGAGCAGGTCTGATGGGGAGGTTTCTCTGTGTCCACCACCCAGGCAATGGCGGTGCACCCATTAAGGCTGCCCCCTCTCTCCAGCCACCCCCTTAATGAATAATGGATAGATTTATGCATTGCATGAATCTATCCATGGACACCGTCACCACCGCCACCCCCTATTCATGCATCCGGCCCCTTTTCTGAAGCCGGGTGGCTGAATTCATAGGCTTTAATAGGCTTCAAAAGCACATTAGTGGCATTTAGTGGGCACAGTGGCTTCGTTTGATGGGGCACAGTGGCTGCGTTTGATGGGGCACAGTGGCTGCGTTTGATGGGGCACAGTGGCTGCATTTGATGGGGCACAGTGGCTGCGTTTGATGGGGCACAGTGGCTGATTTTATGGTACAGCGATGTTTTTTGCAAATGTTCAATTGTTCGTATGTGGATCGCTGTGCTGTGGTTCCTGTAGACTTTGTGGGTGTGCGGGGGGGGGGGGGGGGGTTGGGGGTCTCCATGTCAATTTTGCTTGGGGCCCCCAAATTCCTTCAAACGGCCCTGCTTGGGCTATGACAGTCCTCTTTCTGGAAGGAACTGGGGTTATAAAAAAAACATGCCAGGATCATGACTCTAGCTGCAGCCATGATCATGGTATAACCACTTCAATATGAGGCTATATATATATATATATACATAAAAACTGCAAGAAAGATGAAGGATTCACAAACCCTTGGTTTTTGTCAGTTTGGTATAGTAAGCCTGTAAATAAGGCTTTTCATATCTTCTTGTGTGTTCTACTGCTTAGCCAATACTAAACGTCTCTGTGTAATGCAAATGTATTAACCATTTCAATACAGGGCATTTTCACCCCCTTCCTGCCCAGGCCACTTTTTAGCGCTGTAAATTTTTTACATCATGCAACACTGTACCCAAATTAATTCTTTCCTTTACAAATAGAACTTTCTTTTGGTGGTATTTGATCACCTCTGCTGTTTTTATTTTTTGCGATATAAACAAAAGAAGAGCGAATATTTTTTCCTCAGTTTAGGCTGATATGTATTCGTCTACATATTTTTGGTAAAAAAAAAGCAATAAGCGGATATTGATTGGCTTGTGCAAAACTTATAGCGCCTACAAATATGGGATTATAGTCATCATGCAACCACAAACATGCATAGAGAGAATTAAAAACACATCACCACTTGAATTCACAATAATACTTTTATTTAAATCCCACATATTCAATTTTTTTTTTATAATATTGGCCACGGCCTGATTCATTGTTTTTTTAAATCCATAAATATCACATCAAACTTTTGTATCATAAATTCAAACTCTTATCGAACATTCTCACAATAAACCATATTCAGCCCAGCCACTGAGACTCGAGCTGCTTCAGCATTTTTATTAACCCTTCACTTAAACCTCCCCTCCAGCTGATCACTAGAGGGAGCCACCACATGAATTGGCCGCTACAAAAAAACAAAAAGGGGTGGTAGGGCGGGGAGTCCCCTTGCTGTCTTCTCCGCTGGAACCGGCACTGACCCACGCTTTACTGGCCCTTAAATAGGCCAGTACCTGTTTCTAGAATATTCTTCCCAGGTCATATGACCCTTTTGTCCAATCCCTGCTTGACTTTCAACCCTTTCCAGAACCCTCTAAAGCACATGATTAAACCAACCAATCCCTAACTATCTAGCTATCCTTCCAGAATGTTCACTTTTTACTGACCTTAAATAAACCCCCTGAACTTATGGCCCTTACCACCTGACCACTTCTCACCAATCCTGACTAAACTCCATATCCCTTAATCCTACTGCCAATACCATCAGCCCATGAGGAAAGGGGGGCCTAAATGTCTCTCCCTTTACTGTCCCCAAGGGATAGATTTATGGAATTTTTATTATTATTTTTTTTTTCACTAGTAATGGTGGCGATTTTTATTGTGACTGTGACATTGCGGCGGACATATCGGACACTTTTGACACGATTTTGGGACCATTGACATTTAAACAGCAATCAGTGCTATAAAAATGCACTGATTACTGTATAAATGTCACTGGCAGGGAAAGGGGTTAACACCAGGGGGCGAGAAAGATGCTAAATGTGTTACCTAGGGAGTAATTCTAACTGTGGGGGGAGGGGACTCACTGGGGGAGGTGACCGATCGATTTTCCTCTGTACAAGGAACATACGATCTGTCTCCTCTCCCCTGACAGAACATGGATCTGTGTGTTTACACACACAGATCCACGTCCCTGCTCTGTGACAGGCAATCACGGTGCCCGGCGGACATCTCGGCCGCCGGGCCCACGCATCGGCTCACAAGTGACACGGTAGGCACACGCACGCGCTCCCTAGATGTCCAGGAAGCCAAGGACGTCATATGACGCCCGCCCAGGATTGGAGATCCCTCCTGCGGACGTCATTTGACAATACGTGGGTAGGGAAGTGGTTAAACATTAATTTAGTTAACATTAAATATAATTAGTGAAGTGTAAATTTCACAGAATTAATTAAACCAAATCTGACTTTGGCATATAGCGATGAGCAGTGAAAGAACATCAACTTTTACAATTCAGCTTTCACATGCAGCCTAAATTGTGAACTGGTTATAGTCAGTTTAAAGTTTCAAATGGCGGGCTTAGTGACACTTCAAGTCTTCACATGCTGAGCGTGCTGAGCATCAGGTGTCTGCCGAATTCCACGCAGTCTGATCTTCCAGTTCCTCAACATCTGCAAGGCTCAGGGAGAAAGATCAGATCTAAAGACTACATGAAATGCATACACACTTCCATGGATTGTATCTAATGCTGAGATATAAATTATTAATGTGAAAACACAGACCTGTTACCAAAGATTTCCCTTTTTTTAAGTGAAAATAAAAGTATACAAAGAGCTATGTAACACATTCTTTTGTGATACTGAATTAGATAATAGGAGTTTATGATAATCCAGCAAATTTTTGCTGTACGGTAAAGCTCAAATAATCTAGGCAGGATCACATTAAACCATGAATGTTTTCCAACATGGGTCATAAAGCACTTTAATTGTAAAAGTTTCTTAGATTAGAAGGAGGATCTAACTATGCTGATAAAAATTAAAAATTTAAAATTATTTGAAAACTACTGAGAAATATTCAATAATATTGTTTTAAATCTTACTGCACAGCTATAACTATACAGGTAATGGTGTGAAGGGATCAACACATTGAAAAAGCCCTCCCTCTAATCAGTACATAGCACAGTAAGGGTCCTTTCACACAGGGCGGATCAGTAATGATCCGCCTCCGTGTGTCCGTAAGCTCAGCGGGGATTGCTCTGTAAAATCCCCGTTGAGCCGTCGGCTGACAGGGCGGTCCCCGCCCACTGTGCAGGGACCGCCCTGTCTTTTCTCCGCTCTCCCCTATGTGTCCGTGTTCATCCGATCCGATTCGCAGACAGAAGAAAAAATAGGATTTTCTTCCGTCCGCAAAATCGGATCTTTGCGGAGGCGGGTGATTACAGGTGTCAGCGGATGTTTATCCCCTGACACCCGCAATCACATAGGGACCAATGTATGTCTCGTTTTCATCCGCAAATGCGGACATACGGTCCGCACATGTTAAAGGGGCCTAAAGCCGAATATATTTACATTATAGCAACACATATGCCAAATATTATAGAATTATTCTTTACTTAAGGACAATATTATATGGTAGTGCCAAGAACTTGCTGGTAAGAGAGACCCTGCCCACATCGTTATTCGAAGTACAACATTTTTTAATTTTCCTCTGTGGGACTTTGCAAGGTTAGAGAGTCTGAGTAGACAATTAAATTTATATCAAATGGATATTTTATTTGAATAAGTTAAAAGTACCGTAATTATTTACTGCTGTTTTTTGTTAAAAGCTTTGGATGACCATGTACTTTACTACTAGCCCCAGAAGAAGAGGTTTTTATCATTTTCAACCTTGAAACGCGTCAGTCTCCCTCTGTCCCAGTCCATTTGTCAGGACAGAACTTATGCCACGTACACACGATCAATTTTCGGCATGTAAAAAAATGACGTTTTTCAGCATGTAGAAAAAACTATGTTTTTTCCAACTTCATCATTAAAACGACGTTGCCCACACACGGACAAAAATGCTCTAGCAAAGCGCGGTGACAACACGTACGACGGCACTATAAAGGGGCAGTTCCATGCGGATGACACCACCCTTGGGGCTGCTTTTGCTGATTTCGTGTTAGTAAAAGACGATTCGCGCTTTTCAGTATGTTACAGCGTGATAAATGTGCATCTCCATTCCGAACGCTAGTTTTACCAGAACGAGCGCTCCCGTCTCATAACTTCCTTCTGAGCATGCGCAGGTTTTTCACGTCGTTTTAGCCCACACACAATCATTTTTTACAACCCGAAAAACGACATAGTTTAAAACGTCGTTAAAAAATGCAGCATGTTCGATTTTTTTTTTTTCGTTTTTCAGAACCCGAAAAATGATGTGAAGCCCACACACGATCGTTTTAAATGACATTTTTTAAAAACGTTGTTTTTTTAATGCCGAAAAACGATCGTGTGTACGCGGCATAAGTGTTTTCTTTGTATCATTGTAACCATTTTCTTATTCAAATTTCATACATCTTTGTATATTTGCATCCGGTTTTTTTATTCAATTCATCATAACTTTTAACTTATTCAAATAAAATATCCATTTGATATGATTTAATTGTCTACTCAGACTCTCTGCTTTGCAAAGTCCCACAGAGGAAAAAAAAATTTGTACACAATGCACATGATTGCTTTACACCTTATTGACCCGATGCATCTAGAATCACTGCTGTATAGTGCAAATACAGACTAAAATCATAGAGGCATTTAATCCAAACTACCGTGTTTCCCCGAAAAGAAGACCTAGCGTCATTTTCGAGGAGGGCTGCAATATAAGCCCTACCCCAAAAAAAAGCCCTAGTTTAACCAGTTCCGGACCGCCGCATGTACATATACGTCGGCAGAATGGCACGTACAGGCACATTGGCGTACCTGTACGTCCCTGCCTAGACGTGGGTGGATCGGACCCCCTCCCGGTACTTGATAGATTCCTCAAGTCTTCCCTTACCCCGTACGCGGCTAGGCTCCCAAAAAGTCCCACACATGTGGTATCACCGTACTCAGGAGAAGCAGCAGAATGTATTTTGGGGTGCAATTCCATATATAACCATGGCATGTGTGAGAAATATATCATTTACTGACAACGTTTTGTAATTTTTTTTTTTTTTTTGGTCATTATTCAATCACTTGGGGCAAAAAATTAAATATTCCATGGACTCAACATGCCTCTCAGCAAATAGCTTGGGGTGTCTTCTTTCCAAAATGAGGTCATTTTGGGGGGTTGTGTGCCATCTTGGCATTTTATGGCCTTCGAAACTGTGATAGGTAGTGAGGAGTGAAATCAAAAATTTACACCCTTAGAAAGCCTGAAGGCGGTGATTGGTTTTTGGGGTCCCGTACGCGGCTAGGCTCCCAAAAAGTCTCACACATGTGGTATCCCCGTACTCAGGAGAAGCAGCAGAATGTATTTTGGGGTGTAATTCCACATATGGGGGGAGTATGCTTTGCGCGTGGGTGTAAGCGTTACTGGCACTAACTAGCTACGGGGAACACACACAGCTATTGAATTGAAAGCTGTAATGTTCCCCACGGTTTGAACGCCGCGGCGGAGGCGGCTCCTCCTCTCCTCGCTCGCCCCCCTGCTCCCAAGCAGCCAGCCAGACACTCGCCAGCCCTCAAAATTTACTCGCAAAATGTGAGAGGCGAGTGTAAATTTTGAGGGCTGACATAGAGCATACGTTTTTTAGTGAGATCTAGTAAACGAAGTTCATATTCCCTGCGACTATGAAGCCAGGGGGCCAACGTAGTCGCCGAAGGCCGTCTAGAGTACTCAGCCTCCGACAGCACCAAAGCCTGTTCCAGTTCCTCAGTGTGCTGCTGGTTATTTTTACCCTGGATAACCGTAATTGACATAAAGGTTCCTCTCAGCACTGCCTTGGAAGCCTCCCAGGCATTGCTGAATCCAGTGGTACCCTGGTTCAGTCTCCAGTATTCAGTCATACCCTTTTGGCACTCTACCTGCACAATCTCATCCTCAAGCCAGTAGGAATTCAATCTCCAGAGGGTCTGTTTTTGGCAGAAGGAGGAGACCAACCAGCAAACGGGCATGATCCGTAATCCCTCCGGGCTGATATGTAATTGAATGAACCAGTGGGAGTACATCTGCCGGGGCAAATGCCATATCTATGCGAGACATAGTATAGAAGGAGTCCGAATGACAGGAAAACTGTCTGTCATCTGGGTGCTTCCAACGCCACAGCTCAGAAAGGGAAAATACCTGGGTCCAGTCAACAAACGAGGGATTGGGCCTGCCCCCACCCCGCAAGCGGTCCACCGTAGGGTCAAGCACAGTGTTTTAAATCACCCACAAAGAGCAGGGGCCCCGGGGCTCTGGATAATAACATTAATAATAGATGGGAGAAAACCTCTGGAGAAAACGGTGGAGGAATATATATGTTTACTAACGTGAGAATTGAGGAAGCTATACGAAGGGTAAGTATAACAAACCAACCCGCGGGGTCCGACTTCACATGCAAAGTCTCAGCCGTGAGGGCCTTTGCCACCAAAGTCGAGACCCCGCGTGAGAAACTGGAGTAAGTGGCATGATATTGAGTAGCCAACCAGGGACATTTAGGGGACTTTAGCTTAGATCCCGTAAGGTGAGTCTCTTGAAGACAGATAATATGAGGTTTGTGTTTTTTTAAATAGGAAAACATTAGGGACCGCTTGTGAGGTGAGTTCAACCCTCTAACATTCCATGAAATAAGTTTAACCGTGTCCGCCATGAGTAAATACAGTTAGTACGGGAACAATGCAAGAATAAGTATATAATGCAGTACACCACAGATAATGTTCACCATGATACAGCTGATAACAGGGATGCATTAGTAACAAAAGGCAATTTTTCATAGGAGCAAACTTACCAACCGAACCCCAAAGTGGCCGGTCATTCTCTGCATCCAGAACCAGTGAGAAGACCGCCAAAGTACACACCCCTACCCTAACCCACCCCCACCCTGCTCTACCTACCCCAACACAGTGAGCATTGGATCCCGAAACAAAGTACCACCCCCCTCAGCAACAGTCATGAGAGGGAGCAAGAAGCCCTGTGGCCTCGCCACCTACTGGTACCGGGGGAAGTGGTAGTTCCATATAGACTCACAAATGTAATGGAAACGTCCATGTTGCAGCATCTGAAAGAAACTGAGACTTAAAGGCACAAACAGTGGCAAGTGGCACAATAGTGATAATAACCTACAGGCAGTGCAAAGGGTATTGCTGTTAAGGTTCACATCAGATTTGTCGATAGTGCAACAGTGTTAGCTGGAGAAAAAAAAAAACACGGAAGAAAGCCAATTAAACTTGGAGGTGAGGGGATAACGAATAGATAAACACCCCGATGTAAAGGAAAATCAAAAGGCCCACCCTCCTTCTCAATAGGAATAGGTCACAGTTAGGTCCAGTCTTCTATCACTGGAGGGAAGGCACAGGAATAGTTTCCCAGAAGACCAAGCCCCTTTGAGGCATGTAGGAGAAATGAAGGGTCACCTTGAAACTCCGGAACTGTCACCTGCAAGTTCAGTTGCGACGGTGTCTGGGGTGTTTCCCAAATCTTGCATCCAGCCAGGACATAGCTTCTTTAGGACAGGAGCAAAAGTGAGCTTTGCCTTCATAGATGATCCTCAACTTAGCGGGGAACAACATTGCATAGGGAAGGCCTTCGTTGCAGAGGCGGACTTTCACCGCAGCAAAGGATATGCGCTGGCATTGTACCTCAGCAGAGAAATCAGGATAGATGGAAATGTTATTACCGTTGAACTTGAGGGGACCTTTTTCTCTTGCTAGGCGTAGCATATTAACCTTGTCCCGGAAATTCAGGAATTTCGCAATGAGGGGTCTTGGGGGGGCCCCAGGTTGCGGGGCACGTGGTGGGGTACGGTGGGCCCTTTCAATTTCAAAGGTTTTGGAGAATTCCTGCACCCCGAAAACATCACGCAGCCATTTATGTAAAAATCTCTCCAGACGGGAACCCAACAAAACGGAGGTTGTTCCTCCTGGAACGGTTCTCCAAATCATCCAGCTTAGCTCTTAGGGCCCCCAACTCATCCGTGGCCGTGCGCACAGTAACAGATAGGGGCTGCACAACATCCTCCAGGGATCTCTCTGCTGATCCCCACTGAGCAGGTGGATGACAGGTTCGTGTCCGCTCCACTATGCATAGCGGACACTGACAAAGCCCGCTACTCTCTATGGGGCGGTCAGATGGAATTTTTTTATTTCCATCCAATTGTCGTCCGATCCGATCCACCAGATGGATGACGAAGGTATCCCCATCCATATGTTTTTAGTGGACCAAATCGTATGCCGGCGGGTTAGAGCGGACACATGTCCACTGACATCTTCTGCACCAATCAGTTCCACATGAAAAATGGACAGGCAGACCCAATTGGTCTATTGCGGTGAAAGGGGCCTTAACGTCAATATAAAGGGGCCCCACTATATCTGTTTTGGGTTTTGGAGAATGCAACAGGAGGAACTTAAAGCGTTGAGTGTGAATACTCCAAACTTTGAGACGGGTGAGAACATAGCCATGAATTATGGCAGGGATATCTCACTGTTGGAATATCCAAGACCAAATGGAGTTAGCCTACTAAGTTATACCCCCAAAAAATATAACTTATTGGTGGTCAACTCTTTACAGAGAAAGGGTCAGAAACTGACTACTTATTGTTCATATGTGATAAGTGCTTTTTGTCTGTGGTGATAAATGTTGTCCAAATATCAGTTCAGTTTCTATAAAAGTTTCCATAATTATATATGCTTCCAATACTTAAAGGGGTTGTAAAGGTTCATTTTTTATTTTCTAAATAGGTTCCTTTAAGCTAGTGCATTGTTGGTTCACTTACCTTTTCCTTCAATTTCCCTTCTAAATGTTTTTTTCTTTGTCTGAATTTCTCACTTCCTGTTTCTCCTCAATAAGCTTGCCCCATCATCCGAGCCGGAACAGGAAGTGAGAAATTCAGACAAAGAAAAAAACATTTAGAAGGAAAATCGAAGGAAGAGGTAAGTGAACCAACAATGCACTAGCTTAAAGGAACCTATTTAGAAAATAAAAAACAAACCTTTACAACCCCTTTAAACTGTTGCCTGCTGCTGTACACCTAGAAAAGCTCCTCACACTATTTCTCAGCCTCTAGTAGAGTGCTCTATCCACTGGCATGGGTGGAATGTTTCTACTCATTGAACTGTCCCCAGAGGCTCAGCGGTATAGGGATTTATGTCCTAACTGTTATTGGAAGGTCAAGCTGCATGGTTTTATAGGGCAGGTGTGGCCTGTGAGCAAGCTAAAGTGTATTCCCCAACACATAAAATATATGAGGCAATAAAAATAAACCATCTTCTAGCACATTAAACTATTCACATTTATCTATCAGCTATCCGATGAATTAAATTAGCCAATTGTCACTTTGGGCTCATAGCAGAAGTGCCTCGTTTAATAAGACTTCCAATGAATACCGAAGTCAAATGTGTAAAACCCAGACTGAAGGAATTAGCAGGCAGTTGTTTGCAGCAGCCAATTACGTTCTTCCCTTTGCTAACCAAGAAGTAGAAAAATGACAGTTTGCTATGATCAACAAGTCTACTGATTGATACATCAAATGCTTATAATATTTGAAATAGGCGTAGCATCTACAATTTGTAAATTTTTAGTTCTGTAACTAATCTATGATTGCAGGACCAAGAAAATGACAATCAAGTACTTCCATGTACAACTCTACAATTCTTGTATTGCTTAGAAAATAATTAGTGAAAGGTTGGGTTGCTAAGACAGAAAACACCCAAAAAAATATAAATCACGTCAGCTCATCTATAACATTATTACAGAGGAATTTGTCTTGTAACAAATAAGAAAGTTGCCTTAGGAATTTTGCAACATACTGTAACTGGGTTCCTATTTGTGTGATGTGTACCAATAACAAATAACCAAGAAGCTACTTCCAGAGTTAGGAAGTTTTTTTTTTAGTGTCTAGACTACAAAGCTCTATCATACGCACAATGCCCATTTTAAACTTCTAGGCATACACTTAAACAAACAACATTTACTTTTAGGAAACTATACAGTATAAGAGGTCAAAATGACATCAGTAAATACAAGCTGAAGCAAGTGTTTAATGTTCTTGTGCTTGTGTATTAAAAAAGACTATTTTTGTCCTGCTTTTATTTGTTCACAATGATCTCACCCCTGCCTTAGAGTTAATCAGTGGCTTACATATAGCCACAACAAGTATGATAAGTCCGGTTTGTGGTTTTTAATATTACATGCATCGAGAGGGATTACCACTGGCTGAGGTCAAGCAGTGAGTCAGTTACTGAACTGGAACTACAACTTGAAGGAAGACACCAAAAACAAGCCAATATAAGAATAAATACAAGGATAGCTGTTTACCAGAATTTGTGTTTTGTTTTTAGTGACGCCTTGGCAGAAAACCATGACTTTAATATATTGTATGAAATAAATAGTTCATATTTTGCTAGAAAATTTGTACCATTTTTTTTGGAAATCAAAAATTTAGAAGCCATGTTAAAGCGGGGGTTCCTTTTCAAAAAATATTTTTTTTAACATTACATCTAGCAGAGCCAGCATACTAAGGACATTTACTTTCAGTGTTTTTTTTTTCTCCGTACATACCTTTATATTCTGTTTTTGTCCAGGGCTTCCGGGTTCCGATGACTGGGCGTTCCTATTCTTCGGTTCGATGATTGACGGCTTGTGAAACAGGTGACCTGTCACACAACGCGCGTCACACTATATGGCGCCTGCGCAGTCAGCTCTACACGGCGGGCGCAAGCGCCGTATAGTGCCGACTAGCAGCTCGGCCATTTCCGGAAATCTGGTGACGCGCGTTGTGCGACAGGTCACCTGTTTCACAAGCCGTCAATCATCGATTCGAAGGATAGGAACACCCAGTCCCGCAGTCATCGGAACCCTGAGGCAGGGATAGGAACACCCAGTCCCGGAGTCATCAGAAAGCGGAAGCCCTGGACCAAATGAGAATATAAAGGTATGTACGGGAAAAAAAAAAACTGCCAAAAGTAAATGCCGTTACTATGCTGGCTCTAATGTTAAAAATTCGTTTTTAGGGTGAACCTCCACTTTAAGAAAAAGTCAGCTGAATTATGACATTGCATTGTTCTGTCTAAAAACATCTGTGTGTTATAGCACAAAAGATATCATCAGACACATGTGATGTTAGAACACCCCATGTACTATATTAGTAGAGTGCTGATGTGTCCAGCAAGTCCCTGACAAAATTCTGCTTGTGCTCATCATGCCCTTGGCAGAATCGGCCTTGTGATCAGCATGCCCATAGCATACAGTTGCATATGCTTTGGAAGTATATATTTTAAACCACACACATCCCTCTCAGATCGCTCAGTGCTCAGTATGTCCTAGCGAAGTGATTTTTGTGTTTTGCAATTCCCTTGCAGAGAACACATTGGGGGTTATTTACTAAAGGCAAATCCACTTTGCACTACTATACAAGTGCAAAGTGCACTTGAAATTGCACTGAAAGTGCACTTGGAAGTGCAGTCGCTGTAGATCCGAGGGGGACATGCAAGGAAAAAAAAAACAGCATTTTAGCTTGCACATGATTGGATAATAAAATCAGCAGATCTTCCCCTCCTTTCAGATCTACCCCTCAGGCCTCGTACACATGACCGGTTTCCTCGGCAGAATCCATCAAGAAACTTGCTGGGAGATATTTTTTTGCCGAGGAAACCGGTCGTGTGTACATTTTCGTCGAGGAAACTGTCGAGAAACTCGACGAGCCAAAAAGAGAGCAAGTTCTCTATTTCCTCAACGGGAATGGAAAAACTAGCCTTGTCGAGTTCCTCGACAGCCTGACAAGGAACTCGACGAGGAAAACGATGTGTTTCGCCCGTCGAGTTCCTCGGTCGTGTGTACGAGGCTTCAGATTTACAGCGGGTGCACTTCCAAGTTATAATTGAGTCTCTTAGCCTTGTCTCCATGTCAGAGATATGGCTTTTTGGCCATGAGAACCGCTTCTGTCCAGACATCTCCGGACATTCGATGGCTGTACCTGGGTCCCACTGGTTTCCACCAATTCTGTGCTGATGACCTGTGACATGAAACTGTCTTCCACAACGTCACCTTAAGCTGACCATAGGATGAAGGAAAAAAGCTGGGACAGCCGCACTCCAAAAAAACTCCTCCTTTAATTAAAAATCACAAAATACATGCCACAGCAAAAAACAGCACAACAAAAGAAAAGCTGACGTTTCGCACTATGCCTTAGTGCTTCTTCATAGCCTATGAAGAAGCACTAAGGCATAGTGCGAAACGTCAGCTTTTCTTTTGTTGTGCTGTTTTTTGCTGTGGCATGTATTTTGTGATTTTTAATTAAAGGAGGAGTTTTTTTGGAGTGCGGCTGTCCCAGCTTTTTTCCTTCATCCTAACCTGCATTTTGATTGCACTGCCTGCACCCTTGGCTCGGACCACAGGAATCAGATTACCTGGTTCTCTTTGAGCGGTTACCCACTCTCTCATTAAGCTGACCATACATTATACAATTTTCTTATACAATTTTCTTTTGATTTACATTCAACTATGTAGTGCAAGGCCTGCATGATTGCATACAAACTGAAAGTGTTTAGGTTTGACCTCATATTATATGGTTTTTGGTAAATCTAAAGGAAAATTGTACAAGAAAAGTGTATAATGTATGGTAAGCCTTATGGCCCGTACACACGATCCAAAAATCGGATGACAGATTTCCAACTTTTTTCGCTTAATAGTCACAATTAGAAATTGAATAAGTCATGAAAAAAGTGATGTCATGTGTTGTAATGTATTTGCATAGTATTTTCGAATGACAACTATACTGACTAAACGAAAATCGTACGACCTGGTATCTTACGAGGAAAATTTTTCGTGCTTGTCCAATCTAATAATATCGGATGAACTGTCGTGTTCGGCCTCTCAAAAGCTCTGTACTAACGATCCGATTATAATGCGATCGCATCGAAAGAGGAATTTTCCGTCCGATTTTCGGATCGTGTATACGGGCCATTAGTAACAGAGTCTGACTGTTTCACTGAGTTGTAAGCCTCCTACACAGCTGTTTCTGTTTCAGATAATGACTGTGTTTCAAACCAAATACGAAAATTGATCATTAGCACCTGCTTGGTATAATTGGTTAATCATACACCTTTCTCTAATGCCCCGTACACACGATCCGAATATCGTACGACATTTGCTTAATAGTAGCAAGTAGAAATTAAATAGGTTATTAAAGCCACGAAAATTCTCGTATGACGAAAAAAAGAAATCGGAAGTGATGTCATGTACTGTAAATATTTTTTATTATTATAATCTAATTTTATATATATATAAAACTCTATACATTTAGCTTAAAGTACATTCAAAAAATGTACCACCGTCAGACAAATCTGTGGACATTCAGCAGATGACACGTCCTACTGGAAAATGTCCTCTTTAGGAATGAACCAATGGCTTGATACAGTCTTTAAGGAGGTGATCTCTTCAACTCATCTTTCTTTCCTTTTTGTGTAAATGAAATAAAATGTTAATTGTTCACAGGTTTGATTACTTATTGCCACACCTGTGTGTATGTTACAAACACTGTTGCATAATTTTGTACTTTGACGATTTTGCCATCAATTGTCATCTTTGCAGAAAACTATATTATAGCTATAACTTCAGCTCATGCAAGGGGTCACACCTATGTAAAGCCTAAAGCAGAGTCATGAAAATGTGTGAAGTCAGTCTACACGAGTCTAGCACAGGTCCCTCCCCAGCCCCAGGCAGCATCTCCTTCTCTGCTGTTCAGTGTTCACCCCACTTCTCTTGCGTAACAGTAATATCAGCAGTTTACAGATTGGAGCCAAACTGAGCTTCCCTGAAGGCAACGCAGTCTGGTTATCAGAAAAACCTGATCAACAGCTTGACACATTTAGCATGCTTCAGATTTACTTTCAGTATTGGTTTGATATACCAAAAGCTGCCAATAATTGATGTCTGCTTAACTGATATACAGTTAAACCTTGGTTCGAGAGTAACTTGGTTTAAGAGCATTTTGCAAGACAATTAAATGTTTTAATATAAGAGTAGCGTCATGTCACAACTGAGTATAAAAAAGAGGAGAGGAGACTCTTAGGCCCCGTACCCACGGTCGGTTTGGTCTGATGAGAATGAACCGAAGTTCATTTTCACCGGACCAAACCGACCGTGTGTATAGGCCATCGGTCTGTTTTCCTTTGGTCCAAAATTTTAAAACATGCTTCAAAACCGAACCGATGGACCGCTGCCCCATTGGACCAAACCGATGGTTGGTACAGAAAAGCATTGGTTCAAAACCTGCGCATGCTCAGAATCAAATCGACGCATGCTTGGAAGCATTGAACTTCGTTTTTTTCAGTACGTCGTGTGTTTTACGTCACCGCGTTCTGACCCGATCGGATTTTGAACTGATGGTGTGTACACACATCAGACCATCAGGCCACTTCAGCGGTGAACCGATGAAAACGGTCCGTCGGACCATTCTCATCGGTTTTGTCCGACCGTGTGTACGGGGCCTAAGTGTAGCAATATGGTTACATTTAATGAAGGTACAACATTTAGCAACTTATTGCTACACTTAGAGGTGCCTCTCTTCTCTTTTATACCCTGTAAAAAAATGCTTTGATATACAAGTGCTTTTGATTACAAGCATGTTTCTGGAACTAATTATGCTTGCAAACCAAGGTTTTGCTGTCATTTCAACAGGGGCCACAAGTATGTCTGGTTGCAATAGACGACACAGAAAGGGCTTTATTTATGTTGTATGTGCACAATGCAACTGAAGCCTCGTACACACGACCGAGAAACTCGACGGGCGAAACACATCGTTTTCCTCGTCGGTTCCTTGTTAGGCTTGTCGAGGAACTCGACAAGCTTGCTTTGCGTACACACAGTCAAGCTAAAATCTCCTTGTTCTCAAACGCGGTGACATACAACACATACAACGGCAGGGGAAGTTCGATTCCACTGGCTAAACTCTTGGGGCTGCTTTTGCTAATTTCATGTGTTTGCGTGTTAAATAAAAGTTTGGTAAGAGACGATTTGAACTTTTCAGTCTGTTACAGCTTTAAAAATGTGTTATCTCAATTACAAATGCTACTTTTACTCCCGTCTCATATTTTAATCTGAGCAAGCGCAGGTTTCTTAGTATACAGATGTTCGAGTTTCTCATCGAAAACCAGCCCGTCGAGGATCTCGATGAGCCAAATCAGATTCCTGTCGAGGAAATAGAGAACTTGCTCTCTTTTTGGCTCGACGAGGTTCTCGACAGTTTCCTCAACGAAAATGTACACACGACCGTTTTCCTCGGCAAAAAATATCTCCCAGCAAGGTTCTTGCTGGTTTTTGGCGAGAAACTCGGTCGTGTGTACGAGGCCTGACCGTACATAAATTTGCAGTATACCAATATGTATTCATGTTTGAAGTGAATTGAACCTATATGTGACCAAGTCTGCGCTGCATTCTGGGCCTGCAAAGGCCCAACTGTCCAGCATACTCCTTCGTACAGCTAAACAGGCAATACAATTTCCTAGCCCAAAAATACTTCTCACTCACAAATACATATTCTACACTCATTGACACAACACTAAAAATGTTTAATTACTTTACAGTGCTCCGATCATTCTATTAAAAAATAATGTGGAAATTTGAGCAAAGTGTTGACCTTGCTATGATTAGAATTATAGTAGCACTAAAGCCTCACGTTTATTATGTTTATTACATTTCTTTAAACTATTTGAGCAGAAGAAAATTTATTAGAAACTGCCTTGTTCCACTGCAGGCAAAAGAAAAAAAAAACCCTGTTCCTTCAACAGCAGGGACAGACTCACAGCAGTCACTATTTACTCCAAATGCATCATGCTCAGATCCTTACAAATAAAGGGGGGTTGCTTATTGGAATAAAATCCAGGGTGGCTTTATTGAATGATCCAATGCACTATGCCACCTCAAGTTTGTTTTTTATTTTATAATAGGTTCTTTTAAGCTAGTACATTGTTGGTTTGCTTACCTTTTTTTTCTTAAAGCACTTACGCCGACGTATCTTTATATACGCCGCGTAAGTGCACAGATGCACCGTCTTATCTATGTGCCTGATTCTTTAGACAAGATACGTCTGAAATTTGGCTCCATCTGACCAACGTAAGTTTCCTACGCCGTCGGAGCCTGGGAGCATATTAACGCTGGCCGAAAGGGGCGCTTCCATTGATTTACGCGTCGGATATGCAAATGACCGAGATACGCCGATTCATGAACGTACTTGCGCCCGTTGCAGTAGTATACGCCGTTTACGTAAGGCGTACATCCGGCGTAAAGTTATTCCACCTATAGGAGGCGCATCCCATGAAAAAGTATGGACGACGGAACAGCCGTCGTATTTTACGTCGTTTACGTAGGTCGTACGTGAATGGGGCTGGGCGTAGGTTACGTTCACGTCGTAGGCATTGAGCCAATGTATCTTAGGGAGTAAATGCGACGTGATTCTGAGCATGCACGCGCAATGCGCCGTTCGTTTGGCCCATCATTTGCATGGGTTCAAGCTTCATTTAAATGGATCACGTCCACTTCCTTCCTACTTTGAATTAGGCGGGCTTACGCTGCACAATTTACGTTACGCCGGCGCAACATTGGGAGCGAGTATATAAAACAAGTGATAAATATTTGTGCTGTGGAAAAAAAAATGTGTATATATATATATATATATAAACATTAAGAAAGTGAATCAAGATGGCTAGAGGCAAAATGAAAATAGCAATATGATGACAATAAGATGGCAATATACTGAACAGTCACTAGGTATACAGAATGATACACATATGATTAAAGGAAGAGGACCCTGTAACCGAAGACTGGTGGAAAAGGTAAGCCGCACACCATAAGGTCTCACACACACCTCCAGTGGTCCCAGCAGCTCACCTCACAGCTAGTAGCTAAAAGCCTGTTGGCCAAATCCTTGTACTTGAGGTCTGGGTGTATACAGCAGATGTTGTTCTCAGTACAGGGCAGTACATGCAAAATAAGAGAGTATACAGCGGGATAGTGTGATACTGATATAGCAGGGAGCCTCAGACGTGACCAGTAATAGATGCACTCACATATCTGGGGCTTATCTCCACGAGCAGAGAGCTCGTCAATGACCTGCTTCTCCTCCTCCTCCAAGTCTCCTGTATGTCAGGCTGAAGGTACTAAGTGACTCAGGTGGCAATGTCACAAAAGAGAAAGAGGAAAGGAAGGTACATCGCGTAATCCAGTAAAAACAAGTGCATTTAATAAAACAGCATACAAAAAACTCACATTTATGTAGTAAAAACTTGCATGTTACCCACGAGTGGCGAACTCGTTTTGCTGTCCGTCGGATGCTAGAGTGTGTCCAGTGCTCCAATCCCAAAAGCGAGTTCTTTGTGAATACTGTTCTTGCCTCTCAATGTTACGTCGGCGTAGCGCATATGAGATGCGTTACGCCCACACAAATGTACGCCGCTCTGTGTGAATCCGGGCCATTATCTCTAAAAATCTGTATGATTGTATAGAATGTTCCTTATGCTAAAATGGGAGATTTTTTATTGTAGAGTTGTTTTTAAAAAAAATTGTTAAAATGTACGTTTTTTCCATACTTTTTATTGTGTTACTTAATAATATTGTATAGATTTTAACCTTTAACATTTGAACATTGGGCACCTTAAGTCCACCTTAAAGTGGATGTAAACCCGAAAAAAACAATTTTTATTTTTTTGCTGTCACAATATAGAGTATAAGATTTCCTATCATCTGTGCCTAGTCTTGCCACAAAGAGTTCATCCAGCTCTAAGGCAATCCTCAATTCTTTTTTAAGTGAGATAAACAGACAAACAGGAGAAAACTTTTGTCGGTTCCTCCCCCTTGCTGTGAGTGACAGGTTATTTACATATCTCATGCACTAGCCTGAGACAAGCATTATTTTTTATTTCCCACCCCCACTCCTTTTCTGAAGTCATGTGGTTACTTTTCTGGATTTTGACTGGATGTTAGTGATCATAGCAGAATTCAGTGTACAGAGGAGAAAATACATGTTGGCAAGGGGAGTGTAGAGGTGGGCGGGGAGTCTACTGACATCACGACTCCACCCACCGAGCTCCAGACAATTTGGGTGGCGGGGGGGCTCTCAAGAAAGGCTGGACTGGGCCCTGTGATATCTAACAGCAGCGCTGTAGGTAAGATGCATGATTTGATTTATACAATGTACAGTCAATTTTGCCTAGTCAGTTTTGCAAAAAAGACAAAGGACTGCTCACATCTGGATTTTTATAGTTTTGTGTTTACAGCTTTTAAAGAAAAACATTTAAGGACAGCGCCTGCCTTATTTCCACATGCGATTCCCACCTTGCCGGTAGAATGTTACTAATTCTGTGAAATGCTTATTTACACTTTGCTTATCAGCTAAAGTTATTCCTTACAAAAGGATTAGTGAAATCCTGGATATTGTATATAGATAGATAGATAGATAGATAGATAGATAGATAGATAGATAGATAGATAGATAGATACATTACATGGATAAATACATTTACTTTATTGTGTGCATTATTGCTTAGCTTTACAAGGTATTATTAGCTATAATTTTATTTCTATATTTTAAGTGCATATTGCACTTAAAACCAGCAAGGATAGTAGAGTACATTTCGTTACTTTGGCTGCATTAAATAAACATGCTTTGGAGATATTTCCTCCAATACAGGCTTAGGGCGAGTCATAGGAACAGGAAAAGGGGATACTAGAAAGAGAAGAGGAGGAGGGGAGTAAGACAATGATTGTCCAAAAATAACTTTCAAGTAACATCACAACATGCTTTATTGTAATCAGTAACAGCGGGATAACAGATATCAATTTAAAAAGTCATTCACAAAGGACTATGTTTTACCCTAAAGTGTTTCATGCAGCAAAATAAGATTTTAATAATTTTTTTAATGTGTTGAAAACCACTTAAGGGCCGAGCCTCTGAGATTTGGTGTTTACAAGTTAAAAACATGTTTTTTGCTTGAAAATTACTTAGAAACCCCCAAAATTATATACATATATATATATATATATATATATATATATATATATATATATATATATATATATATATATATATATATATATATATATATATATTTCTAACACCCTAGAGAACAAAATGGCGGTCGTTGCAATACTTTTTGTCACACCGTATTTACGCAGTGGTCTTACAAGCGCACTTTATTTTGGAAAAAATACACTTTTTTTTTATAAAAAAATAAGACAACAGTAAAGTTAGCTCAATTTTTTTTGTATTGTGAAAGATAATGTTGGGCCGAGTAAATTTATACCCAACATGTCACGCTTCAAAAATTGCGCCCGCTTGTGGAATGGCGACAAACTTTTGCCCTTAAAAATCTCCATAGGTGACGTTTAAAAAATTCTACAGGTTGCATGTTTTGAGCTATAGGGATCTAACGATCGTGACAATACCTCACATGTGTGGTTTGAATACCGTTTTCATATGCGGGCGCTGCTCACATATGCGTTCGCTTCTGCATGCAAGATCAGCGGGACAGGGCACTTCATGTCCGTGAGTCTGCGCATTCAATCGCATTCGACACCCTCCCGCCTTTCCCTTTTTCAGGGCACTTCTCAGCATATCCTTATTCAATTAACTACCCATTATTTACCTTGGGTATGCCCACTTTTCTTGCCATACTGACCAAACCACCAAGGCACACTTCAGGTCTATTTATGTTGTAAGTCTTGTCGCGTGTTTATGTGATCCACATCTTTCTCGGTCAGAGGGCCACGACCATAAACAAGGAATGTAAACATCCCTTGTAATAGAAAAAAAACATGACAGGACCTCTTAAATATGAGATCTGGGGTCAAGAAGACCTCAGATCTCATATTTACACTAAAATGCAATAAAAAAGAAAGTCTCTTTAAGAGCATTGGTCAAAAGTGACGTTTTGACGTCGCTTCCACCCTGCAATGGTATTGAGACGTGTGGGAGCATTCTTCCCCTCACTCGTCCCTATGCTACTGACGTGAAAGGATCCTGTGGCCTCCGCTGTTACCGATGGCTCAGGTAAGTTAAGCTAAAAGCGATCTTGCGGCGAATCCTTCGCAGAGACCATTATCGGAAAGCAGGACCGCCCGCTCTTGAAAAGGATACAGGGGTTATGGCAGCTAGCTGCTGCCATAAAAACGGTATTCTTCTTCAAAGTAGCGACATAAAATTACGGAGGGTGGTCCCTAAGTGATTAATTGAGTTCCTCCAAGTTCCAGCTGAAAAAAGCCCAGCTGACATCTATATTTATGTTTTGGGAACAATTGTGGATATAAGAATAGGAGGGAGTTCAGAGACTGTGTGGTTGCGTTTTTGTATGGTTTTTGTGCACTCTGTTCTGAGTTTTTTTACATTTTTAAGACAATGTAGTGTGGTACTACGTAAAAAGAAGTTTACAATTGATATTAATTACTGTGTTGCGATGGGCCAACTTGTACAAAGTTGAGAACTTTCCTATAGTTTGTAGATCTGATGTGGCTGCTGCTTCCACCAGTCAGTTCAGCTATATTTTTCATGGTTTAATGAATCAAATTGGGAAGTCGCTGCTGAATGTAAGTCAAGCAATAATATAAAAGTATAAAAACTATAAAAACTACAAAATACATGATGCCAGATTATGGTGTTACTGATGCTGTCCATGAGAACCATACTGTTCCCTACAACTGCATACAACTTACAGGCATCTCCAGGCATGTAATTGCAAGGATTTGTGTCCCATGTCACCCTCTGAGCCAACTTTTTTTTTTGCAATCATGCCGCTCCCATGGCAGTGTTCAGCTCCCCATGCACTTTTATAATCTCTTGCCCATTAACCTTGAAAATGGGCAGAATTTTTTTCCACCCCCATAGACTTCAACAGGCTTCACATTTCCATTTTTTTAGTTTTTGGACTTTGTGATGGGATTGATGTTTGCCCCCCACAAACCAAGTCCAGGCACAATCCCTCATCCCAAGTAAGTTGGTATTTATTAATAAAATGACTGCTATGTGATATTCATTCTGTTCACTTATGAAACTCAAAAGTATACACTTGATTGGACTTAAAAAAGTCAGCCAATTCTGGACTTAAAGTGGAGCTCCACTCTAAAGTGGAACTTCCGCTCATCGGATTCCTCCCCCCTCTGGTGCCACAATTGGCACCTTTCATGGGGGAGGGGGTGCAGATACCTGTCTAAGACAGGTATTTGCACCCACTTCCAGGCTTAGACTGCGGGAAACTGCAGGCATTATGCCACTTCCCCCGCCCATTGTGTTCTGGGAAACACACGGCTCCCAAAACACAGTGGGGGAACAGTGAGGACGGCGCAGCGCGACTCGCGCATTCGCAGTAGGGAACCGGGCAGTGAAGCCGCAACGCTTCACTTCCTGATTCCCTCACTGAGGATGGCAGTGGGGGCAGCCGGGAGACAAGCGATTGCTCGTCTTCTGCTGCCGACGTCGCTGGACTCCAGGACAGGTAAGTGTTCATTTATTAAAAGTCAGCAGATGCAGTATTTGTAGCTGCTGGCTTTTAATATTTTATTTTACGGCGGAGCTCCGCTTTAAAGCGAAGGTTCACCCTAAGTTTTGACTTGTGCTGAATCAAACTGGTAGCCATAGACAATAAATAATCCGTTGTTTTTTTTTTTTAAATCTCGATCCTTACCTTTCTAATGCTGCCGTTTGTGTGCTGTCACTCAATAATCCCCGCGGGAGTGGGCGTGAATGTTCCTTTTCCCCCGCCAGCGCTATGTCTCCTGGGAGTGAGGCATGAGAATCCCGGGAGACGCGCTGTGCTGTAATCCCGTGATATCTCGCCGTTCCCGTGACTCGGCAAGTGGGTCATGTGACGTGAGCGGCAACGAATTCTCCATTTTAGGTATGGGAACACATTCGCCGTATCCCGGAAGAATACCCTGTGGGCTTCACAGTGCCCAAAGTTAAAATGGAAACGTCCATCGCTTCTTTTTATAAAATATCGTTTCCTCGAGAACACTGATTACGCCGGCTAAAGGAGTGGGACACACTGGTAGTGGAGTAATAAAGGTAAGAGCGTTAGAAGAATGCCCAAAAAAAAAAGAGATAATCCGCGGAACCCCCGCTTTAATAGATTTTATTTTCAATCATATTAACTTGATCAAATTTTGTACATGTTATTGGTTGTACATGTTTCATCTCTTGAATAAACATATTATGGAACTAAAAAGTCTGCAAGCCCACTTCTTCATATATCTTATGTGTGTTTTACTCTACTGATTGCTGTCACAATACTTCTAGACCTGTCTTCCAATATTCTTGCAGACTGCCTAAGTTGGGTGACATTTTTCCAACTTGCAGTGTTGCGATCCCTGACTGCCTCTCCCTTGCTTGGAGCAGACATGGAACAGGAAGTTGTCACATTGTCTACAGAAGAATGGACGCTGCGGACCAGGGCAGAGCACACGGCTTGTTTGGTTTAAAGAATTCCTGTAATTCCAACATCTTTCCTCTCTGGGAATTCGACTTCTTTTATGTCTTTGTGTTTTTATGTCTGTTTTTTTGGTATCCTTACTCACATGCAGAAGGGGAGTAAGGAGAAGAGTAGATATTGTAAACAATGGAAATCCAATAAAACCTGAAGATCAAAACAGCAAGGGAATTATCTCTAAAACTGCAAAATGTCATCATTTTGTATACATAACTTTTCTAACATGAAAATGGATAATATTCAGTATCACAGGTTTTCCAGAGATTCCACGTGAATAAAAAACAATAGAATAATATACACTGTAGGTCATATTATATATGATACATATAAATATATACATTGTTATAAATATTTTATTATATATTTTTATGTGACAACACTGAAGAAATGACACTTTGCTACAATGTAAAGTAGTGAGAGTGCAGCTTGGATAACAGGGTATGTTTGCTGTCCCCTCAAACTAACTCAACACACAGCCATTAATGTCTAAACCGCTTGCAACAAAAGTGAGTACACCCCTATGTGAAAATGTCCGAATTGGGCACAAAGTGTCAATATTTTGTGTGGCTACCATTATTTTCCAGCAATGCCTTAACCCTCTTGGGCATGGAGTTCCCCAGAGATTCACAGGTTGCCCCTTGAGTCCTCTTCCACTCCTCCATGATGACATCACGGAGCTGGTGGCTGTTAGAGACCTTGCACTCCTTCACCTTCCATTTGAGCATGCCCCACAGATGCTCAATAGGGTTTAGGTCTAGAGACATGCTTGGCCAGTCCATCACCTTTACCTTCATCCTCTTTAGCAAGGCAGTGGTCTCCTTGGAGATGTGTTTGGAGTCATTATCATTTTGGAATACTGCCCTGCGGCCCAGTCTCCGAAGGGAGGGGATCATGCTCTGCTTCAGTATGTCACAGTATATGTTGGCATTCATGGTTCCCTCAATGAACCGTAGCCCCCCAGTGCCGGCAGCACTCATGCAGCCCCAGACCATGGCACTCCCACCACCATGCTTGACTGTAGGCAAGACACACTTGTCTTTGTACTCCTTGCCTGGTTGCCGCCACACATGCTTGACACCATCTGAACCAAATAAGTTTGTCTTGGTTTCATCAGACCACAGGACATGCATTATCTTTAGAAGAGGCTTCCTTCTGGGACGACAGTCATGCAGACCAATTTTATGCAGTATGCGGGGTATAGTCTGAGCACTGACAGGCTGTTTCCCACCCCTTCAACCTCTGCAGCAGTGCTGCCAGCACTCATACGTCTATTTCCCGAAGACAACCTCTGGATATGACGCTGAGCATGTGCACTCAACTTACTTGGTCGACCATGGTGAGGACTGTTCTGAGTGGAATCTGTTCTGTTAAACCGCTGTATGGTCATGGCCACCATGCTGCAGCTCAGTTTCAGGGTCTTGGCAATGTCCTTATAGCCTAGGCCAATTTTGTGTAGAGCAACAATTCTTTTTTTCAGATCCTCAGAGAGTTCTTGCCATGAGGTGCCATGTTGAACTTCCAGTGACCAGTATGAGAGAGTGAGAGCAATAACACCAAATTTAACACATCGGCTCCCCATTCACACCTGAGACCTTGTAACACTAACAAGTCACATGACACCGGGGAATGAAAATGGTCAATAGGGCCCAATTTGGAAATTTTCACTTAGGGGTGTACTCATTTTTGTTGCCAGCGGTTTAGACAATAATGGTTGTGTGAGATATTTTGAGGGGAATGCAAATTCACGCTGTTATACAAGCTGTACACTCACTACTTTTTTTTTTTTTAAGGGCTCTTTCACACGGAGCGGACCGTTTCTGGGTCCGCTCCGTGTGTCCGCCAAAGCTCAGCGGGGATCCCCGCTGAACTGTCGTCGGATAGGGCGGTCCCCGCACACAGTGCAGGGACCGCCCTGTCTCTGCTCCGCTGTCCCCTATGGGGGACTGGATGCAGACGGACCGTCTGTCCGTCTGCATCCGGTCCGTTACGCCGAACGGAAGAAAAATAGGGTTTCTTCTGTTCGGAAAAGCGGATCCCGACTGACGCGGACGCTAGCGGATGCTCCATCCGCTAACGGACGCGTTCCCATAGGGATTCATTACAAGTACGTTAACGGACTTGTAATGAACGGACGAACGGTCCGCTCGTGTGAAAGGACCCTTACAGAAGAGACACTCACCACTCATTGTAGCAAAGTGTCATTTCTTCAGTGTTGTCACATAAAAAGATATAATTAAATATTTACAAAAATGTGAGGGGTGTACTCGCTTTTGTGAGATTATATATGTATATATATATATATATATATATATATATATATATATATATATATAATTTTGTGTTATTTTTATAGGTTTTATGCGTTTTTCTCTAAGTAATACAAACAAGCAATGTGTTCAGTTTGGTAGTAAGAGTTTATATTACACAGTGTACTGCAACATTATTATTAATTAAAAAGGCTGTACACTACCTTTTATCAAATTAATCACTTAGCTCCAGGCAAGTGACTGTGCCTATACTAAGAGATGCAGTCTGGCAGAAAGATGTCATCAGTCTGCTGCAGCAGGTAGATGGAAGCATTTCCTTATTTTACACTCCCTGGTAGTGGCACTACCGTTGGAGAAAAATTTACAGCAAATCTACTAGTAGATGGTCACTTACTAGTGAAATGTTTTTTTTTTTCTAGCTTCCATTTAGAACACCATTGACTTATTTCTCAAGATGCTGTGTTAAAATCACTTCTTTAGAAAACGTCTGTTCACCAAAAAATTATTCAAATCTAGGCATACTGTGTATTGTGAGATGATATAGACAAGGAACTGACTGGTGAATTAATTAAGGGTGTTTTAGACATCCTTTAGAATTCCAGCAGGATGTAGCACCAAAAGCGTTGATGCTTGCATCCAATTCAGGTACCTTGTAGGCAAGCTCTCATTCCAACTCTCTAGGGTTGCCACTTCCCAGATAGCAAAGTGTCAGGTGGAGTGTCCCTGCACTGTCCCTCCTTAAATGGAACCTCTTCCTAGCACCAAGAGTACTGTCCCTAGCTAGCGTGTAGGCAGATAGAGTTTGATGCTGCCCCATCCAGGAGGGAAACAGTTAACCGATTTCCCACACCTTTTTTTAGGTCAACCTTTCTCCCTGTGCTGTTAATAATAGGGGGAGGGCTCTGCCCATAGTCTGAATGGATAGGAAAGACACAGGCAAGACCAAATATGTCATCTCCAGCATTACACAGAGCTACTGCAGCTGCCAGAGAGAGTTAGAGTTAATGAGTGCACAAAAAAGGGTTACTGAAATCCTAGTTTTCTGCCAGACTTCGTCCTGTTAGCCTGCTGAGAAGCCAAGATCGGAATGCCCACTAATGTACATGCATCCTCAGGATACTTCTCCAGCCTAGGGGATTGCTGGGACCTGCAGTCCATCCTAAAGATGCCAATCCTAGATACTGCCATCATAGATTCAACCAGTTATAGACTCTTTCTTGTGTTGGTATGCTGGTGCAGCCAAAAGCCTGAGTTTGGTCAGTCAAGCACGATCGGTCCTGATGATGTACCCAAGGCTATCCCCCCGCTGCCAGAGATAACCCTACAGCCAAGATCCTGAAGCCCTGCCGAAGCCACCTTTCCAGGATGGCCTCCTCCCTGTAACAGGGGTTGAGCTGCCATCCCACATCGCCAGTATGGAGTCTACGCTCACTCGGAAAGATCAGAGTGCTCCAGAGCTAATCTTTGAAGAGCTGCCGCTTCCGCCAATGTTGGATTTTCCAATAAAACACTGTCTGGATAGTACCAGCTCCCTTATCTTGGATTTTCTGCTACTGGACATCATGATACCCCCCCCCCCATCGTTGAAATATGCCCCGATCAAGGAAATCCCACTGACCCTAAGAAACTTTTACTCCTGTGACCAGCCTAAGGAGATCTCTTGGGAAAGCCTCCCTTTTGACCTGGATGAGGAACTGGCACTGCCTCCGAAGCTGTACATATCCTGTCCTCATGGCCCTTCACCTGATCCAGCTCTTGTGGAGAGAACTGGGCATAAGTATTTTCACCCATCTGGTGCCTACCTGCCACAGGGTTGGGTGCACTACAAAGCTTGGATCACCTGTCTGGCCAGCTATAGCGGTACATGTCCTGCGGACATATGGGTGAGTGTTCCCAATCAGCTGTTTATTCAACTTGAAGAGGAGAGGCCCAAGCTTTACAGTAGAACTGTATGGAAGAAGCTCAACATCCCCACACACTGGCAAAGCTTCCAACAGCAGAACGAGAATGCTGAAGCGGAGATTCACCAACTGCACCAGTTTTATTACAAAGGAAGACATATCTTTATGGAGTAGAGTAGGAGTAGAGATTGTCAAGCCGGATAGTCGCTTCCCAGTTATCCATCGAGTTTAGGGTACCAGACTCCGTCCTGCTACCCTACTGAGATGCTGCGACTGTAATGCCAACTAATTTACATCCATCCTCAGTATCCTTCTACAACCTAGATCCTGGATACTGCCATCATGGACTCCAGTTACTGTGCAGGTATGCTGAGGCAGCCACAAGCCTGAGTTAGGGATTTGTTTAGGGAAAGAATGTTGCCTTTGATTGAATGTCATGCTAAGTTATTTAAGTAAAGTATTTGAAAGTTTGCCATTGCCTGTTCCTCAATGGGGTATAATGCAAGAAACTGGCACACATAGACTACACTTTGGGTCAGCTGAGCGCATTGGGTTATGAAGATAACGGTACAAGAGTTAACACAGTGTGAAGAAACAAGTGGTTACCAAGGGTAATGAAGGTTTCTTTAGCAGTCTGTTTGTCATGGTCTGGAGTCAGGCTCAGAGCGGAGCAGCACCCAATAACAAGTGGGACAGGTATACACGCAGATCACCCTGGCTGATGACATGGCGTACCTGAGGTGCGGGGTCGAAGTACTAACTGTTATTCAGGATCACCCCACCAGGAAGTGAGCAAGCCAGGGTTCAGTAGCAGATATAGCAGGTAGGGATCAAGCAGAAGTATAATCGAGGAACAAGTCAAAGGTCGGTAACGAAAAGTTGCAGGTTGGAATCAAGCAGAAGCGTAGTCAAGCAACAAGCCAAAGATCAGTAACGAATGTTAGCAAAGATACGGACAGCAGCAGAGGAGACAAAAACGTGATATTGTCTGGAGAGAGCACAATAATCTGGCAAACAGGAAGTGCAGAGGCAGGGCTTAAATCAGGAAGTTCATGGGAGGAGAAAAGAGTTCAAGGTTCAAGGCAGAATCATTCAAAGAATTGTCCAGTGAACTGTCAAGCATTCAAGGTGGCTTAGCAAGCAGAGTCATTACCAGAGACACAGCAGAGGTCCCAGGTTCAAGTCCAGGCCCTGACACTGTAGTAAGCATGTACATTGGAGAGATAGGATAGCTTCTAGCAGGAAGAGTTGTTGTCAGCACTCTCTCCATGAGCAGGTCTGTCTCCCATAGAAACGGGAGCAGATCAGCACCGCAGCTTCTGCACAGGTATAGAAGAGGGAGCGTGGTTCTAATGGCAGAAGTTTTTTTTTTTAATCTTAATGCACTGGCGATGTTGTATCAGCCATCCAGGACTCTCTCCTCCATGACTGAGACAGCAGTGGGGCACCATTGGCTCCCGCTGCTGTCAATCAAAGTCAGTCCCAGCCCGTCCCAATAGAAAAGGGACGGGCTGGGACGCAGTTCCGTGTCTGAAAAGACACAGGGAGCTGTGACTCTGCTCGGGTGCCCCCCATTGCTGTGGGGGCACCCAACAGGAGGGAGGGGCCAGGAGAGTCGAAAAGGAGGATCCAGGCTACTCTGTGCAAATCCACTCCAACAGAGGTGGTAAGTATAACATGTTTGTAATTTTTTATTAAAAAAAAACAAGACTTTACAATCACTTTAAGTAAAGTGCTCGCATGGAGTCAGTGATAGGCGCATGGTGTGGCTCCATACTGTTACTGGGAGTAATGTAGTGAAGATACACTGGATAGGTGGAGAGGGCATAGGCTCAGCATGTTTCTTCTAAATGCAACACAGATAGTACTGTGTACATTGACATGAGGATGCGAGAATAAACTACAGTTCAGTCATCTGTTCAAGTGTACATGGTGTTTGAGTTAGAGGTTCACCTTAAGGTTGAGTTATCCCATGAAGCAAACTCCACCCAGCCCCAGGGCATTGGTGAGCACTGCACAAATAAAAGGTACCCTATGTGTAAGGCAGTGACCCTTTCCAAAGTGCCTAGTGCAGCCCAGAAGGACTCACCCTGAGGTAGACCTCTCATGTGACCCTTGCTTGGCACCCAACACGAAGAGAAACATGGAGGATGTGACAACAACCCCATCACCCTACCCTAACCAGCAGGGAGCCTGTCCCTACACTATCCACTTTGTAAATGTGCACCAACTGCAGTGGGACAGTGCTATTTGTTAGCATTGCCCTCACTAAAGATAATTGATGGGATCAGCCAGGGCAGCATTGCCCAATCTGACTGACCTACCCCCAGGGGCGACTGACAACTCATGGGGCCCCCGGGCAATAGGAGATTATGGGGCCTGCGGGCAATAGGAGATTATGGGTCCCCCAGGCAATAAATTATGGGGCCACACAGTATACACACACACACACACATATATTATACATACACAGTATACAAACACAGTATAGATACACACAGCGGGGCAGCTATAATCTTGGGATTTTTAGACCAAAAGGATGTCGGTAAGGGACATTTCAGGGACAGATGTAATAAAAAAATACAGATTTTTACATACTGTCACTGGTTTTACTGAGGCTGGCAACCCTGATGGGGCCCTCGGCAGTGCTTGAGGGCCCGTATGGTCAGTCCGCCCCTTTGTACCCCTGATGACGCTTGTGGAAGCTTCAAATGAACAAAGCTGCTCCCCATCTGCCTTGCATTGTCAATCATTTTATACATGGACCTGATGGGAAACTAATCTTCTTAGAACTGTCATTAATTCTTTAATAATCTGTCGCTGCTACAGCGGTTCTTAAAGTGGCAGTAGTAAGAACCACCTGAATTTGCCATATGTGTCGGTAATGTTACCAACATTAGCGCAAATGCTTGCCATTGTTCTTAAGGAAAAAAATTAAGTTTTATTGAATTACCCTGTGCCTGTCTTTTGTATTAGAACATGACTAGGGTGTTATACAGTCTTCTAATTGGTAAAGCACAAGATGGGTCAGTCCAACCATAAATGACACTTTCGTTTTTTGGAAGACGCTGGAGAGCTAACGCACCCAAAGGACAGATCATCACACTTGAAATTATAGGCCTGTACACCTGTTATTGCAATTTATCAAAACCTCCCTGCTGGATTGTTCATTTTGTTTAGGAGGTGAGGGAACTAGAGAGGGAATATTTTCCTCAGAAGACCTTCAGAAAAATACAAAGCTTGCAAGTTACAAAGCCCATCGGACTCCACCTTTAGGTAAAAAAACACTTTTAGGTGAACTGGCTTTTTATTTGTCAAAATAATAATATGATATCTTACAAAGCTTACACCCCCACAGTCTAAAAATATTTAATTGATGCAATAAAGCGGTATAATAAGATGATCTCACATAAAATTTTACTTCAATTATAATGAGAGAAAGGACAATGAGGTGATAGCGCTGAAAGTGCTGTACTTACGTCTGAGATTTTACAAGTTTGGCCTATTTTCTGACATGTTCAGCCTAGGAGTTTGGGTGAGGTGGACTGTACCGACATTATGCTGGTTGTGGCAAGCTCAGAACCTCAACCTATCTCACAAGGTGCCACTTAGCATTAGTACTAGAAACTTAACTGACACACCTATAACTTTAACACCTTCAATTAAAATTCTTATTGTCTCTGTACTGCCAAGTGAAACGCTGAGTAATATATGAAAATGGAGAAGGACATCGGAAAACTGTTAAATAAAACTTAAGACATCAATAGGCATAGGAGAATAAATTGATTTGTGAAGAATCCAGACGGTTTGCTTTGTGCCAATATTTGTTAACTGCATACCCATAATTTACACTATTTTTGGAGCATGTGTGTGTTTATTACCACATCAATGGGTCTCCCCATTATTTCTCTGACCCAGTAAACAGCAGACCCACCTCCTGCAGCAGGCACTAGGCAATGAAAAACCTTGGCAGGCAGACTGCCATACCTGATTTGGAGTCAAATACCTTTGTCCCTTTTTCCTCCTCAAGTTTCCCTCTTTTTGGTCTAATGTATAACTATTAGTTAGGTAACCAACGTGTTATACTGCACTAAACATTTTATCCAACCCAAATGATTTATTTTGAAAAAGCCTGTATAAGCGGTGGGGGAAAGGTGGGTTCCATGCCTGTTTCCCACACTCTAGGTCAGGGGTGCCCAACCTTTTGAAGAGCGAGGGCCACTTAAGCGACTTGGTAACTGGTCGCGGGCCACAATGAGTGGAGCGGGTGGATGGCATGTCCGTGTCTCCTCTGCATACGGCCCACGATACTTTTTAGCGAATCGTATTGGAGGTAGAACACAAGTCGGTTTATGTCTGCCACTACTTAGAGGTGAATGGAGGGTCCAATTGGTCAGACTGTTGGACTAACCGTGTGAAAGGGGCCCAAGGCTACTTTCACACTGATGCACGACGGGTGCAATGCAGTGTACCTTTAACTTTCCTGCACTTTGCTATAGGCTTCTATTATATTAGCTGGATTCAGGATGGCGGGCGCATAGTTGCGGCGGCGGCGTAGCGTATGGCATTTACACTACGCCACCGTAAGTTTGCAAGGCAAGTACTGTAATCACAAAGTACTTGCCTGCAAAGTTACGGCGGCGTAGCGTAAATGGGGCCGGCGTAAGCGCGCCTAATTCAAATGAGGATGTGTGGGACGTGTTTTATGTATATGAAGTGTGACCTGACGTGATTGACGTTTTTTAAGAACGGCGCATGCGCTGTCCGTGTACATATCCCAGTGTGCATTGCGGCTAAGTAAGCCGCACGGACCTATTGGTTTCGACGTGGACGTAAATTACGTCCAGCCCTATTCACGGACGACTTACACAAACAACGTAAAATGTTCAAATTTCGACGCGTGAATGACGGCCATACTTAACATTGGCTACGCCACCTAGGGGGCATGTTTATCTTTAGGCGGCCCATCTCTTACGGAAACGGCGTATCTTTACTGTGACGGGCGGACGTACGTTCGTGAATAGGCGTATCTAGTGATTTACATATTCTACACCGAACGCAATGGGAGCGCCACCTAACGGCCAGCCTAAATATTGCACCCTAAGATAGGACGGCGCAAGCCGTCATATCTTAGATAGGTTTAAGTGTATCTCTGATTGAGAATACACTTAAACTTAGGACAGCGCAAATTCCGAGTTAGGTCAGCGTATCTACTGATACGCCGGCCTAACTCTTACTGAATCCAGCTATATATCTGTAGGTTTGGTGCACTTTCAGAAAGCTCTCCAAACTCGCAGGCAATAACAGAAGTCTATGGCTCAGTGCAGGTACGCTGCAGGTAAACTGCTCTGCACCTGCGGATCAGTTTGAAAGCAGCCACCTGCTCTAGGTGAACGCTGAACGTTCTGTCATTGAGATATGCATTTATGTATTGCAGGTAGTTTTGTAGCACTGCCAATTTAAGCTGCACTTCACATATATATTGCACATTCACATCATTCCCTGCCCTCAAGGAGCTTACAATCTAAGGTCCCTTCCTTACATACTAGACCCAATTTAGACAGAATTCAATTAACCTACCAGCATGTCTTTGGAGTGTGGGAGGAAACCCACACAGGTAGAGCATGCAAATTCCAGGCAGATAGTGTGGTAGTTGGGATTTAAACGCAAGACCATAGTGCTGCTAGCCAGAAGGTCTAACCACTTAGCCACTGTGCTGCTCTGCATGTGGGTGCCAATTGTTAATGGCACCCTAAACGTAGGACCATGTGGTTTTGATGCAGTGCTTTTTTAAGACATTGTGCAAGTACTAACTTTTCTGCGTTCTAGTGCTTTTAGTAAATTCAGTGTTCAAATGAATGGGCTGTCAAAATGGACCATACAGGAAAGCAAGGGAATCGCTCAGTTCCGATATGAAATGGCCCTAAAGGAAAAGTAGTGGTAACAAAAGCAAATACTTCATCAATAATATTTGCACACAAATTCTTCATAATCCACATAATGAGGAGTGGCAGGGGTAAGAGCTTTGATTACATAATCTGAGTTAAAAAGCACCCTTCTTTTTCATTTCAGAAAGTTGGGAGATATATTGTATGTGTGAAAGAAGGGGATGGAAGAGGGTTGTGAGTTATGCAGGCATGCAGGTAGCAGATTACAAGAATAGAGGATTACTCTTGCTACTACTTTTATCATACCTCCCAATCTTAGAATTCAAGACAACCAATACAGGTATTTGCTCCCACTTCCGGCGATAGATCGCCGCAGATTCTGCAGTCATCTACGCCATGTTCGGCCCCCCCCCCCTTCATCGACCCCCACTGTCTTCTGAGAGAAACACAGGTCCCAGAAGACAGCATGAACCAGTGAGGACGCGCAGCGCGACTCGCGAATGCGCAGTAGAGAACCAGGCTGTGAAACCACAAGGCTTCATTTCCTGATTCCATTACTGAAGATGCCGTCGCCTGCACCCGGGAGCCGAGGGACAGATCGGCTTTGGGTGAGGACATTGTGTATGCCCTGGACAGGTAAGTATTTGTAGCTGCTGACTTTACATTTTATTTTTTTGGCGGAACTTCGTTTTAAAGCTATGTGTGCATTTTTTCACCCAGGTTTGCTTAGTTAAATTGATTGTAAAGGCTTGTTTTTATTTTATTTTTTATTTATTTCAGGTAAGAAAAAGGGGGGCTCTGGGGGGGGGGGGAGCTGCACCACAGAGGGTTTACAACTCCACAGAGGGTTTACAACTCTTTTAAAGTGGTTATAAGCCCTTACATATACAGTGTCTTTGAAAAAGCATTCACACCCCTTGAAAATATTCACGTTTTGTCATGTTACAACCAAAAACCTAAATGTAATTTATTGGGAGTTTGTGTGATCGACCAACACAAAGTGGCACATAGTTGTGAAGTGAAAGTAATAAATGGTTTTAATTTTTTTTACAAATAAATATCTGAAAAGTGTTGCGTGTATATGTATTCATCCCCCTTTACTCGGATACCCCTAAGTAGACCCAATTGCCTTCAGAAGTAACCTAATTAGTAAATATAGTCCACCTGTGGGTAATTTAATTTTCAGTATAAATACAGCTATTCTGTGAAGCCCTCAGAGATTTGTTAGAGAACCTTCGTGAACAAACAGCATCACAAAGGCAGAAGAACAGACCAGACAGGTCAGGGATAAAATTGTGAAGAAGTTTAAAGCAGGGTTAGGTTAAAAAAAAATCCCAAGCTTTGAACATCTCACGTTGCACTATTCAATCCATCATCCAAAAATGGAAAGAGTATGGCACAACTGGAAACCTACCAAGACATGGCTGTCCACCTAAACTGACAAGCTGAGCAAGGAAAGCATTAACCCCCCTGGCGGTATTCCCAAGTCTGACTCGGGGTAAGATTTCAGGACCAAAAGCGGTATCCCCGAGCCAGACTCGGGATCGCCTCGCAGTGTCCACAGGCAGTGTTTACTTACCTTGTCCCTGGATCCTGCGATGCATCCCCGCTGTGTGAGCGAGCGGCGCCCTCGCTCGATTCACACAGGGCCTGTGTGCCACCGATCTCCGTTCCCTGCGACGTTACGACGCACGAGGTCGGAGAACAACGCCAAATTAAAAAAAGTAAATAAACACATTACATACAGTATACTGTAATCTTATAGATTACAGTACTGTATGAAATAAATACACACCCCCTTTGTCCCTAGTGGTCTGCCCAGTGCCCTGCATGCAGTTTTATATTATAAAAACTGTTCTTTCTGCCTGCAAACTGTAGATTGTCCATAGCAACCAAAGAGTGTTCCTTTATGTCAAAAGTGCTTTTAGAGCAGCTAGAAAACAGCGATAATAAATTATAATCACTTGCAGAATTGAGCGATAGCGATTTGTGGGGAAATTCGTCATAAAAAAATAAAAGTAATGACAGCGACAATTCTGCAACTGAGCAAATTTCAGTGTTTTTGATTTGATTACATCATTGAATAATTTTTATTATAATTATATTATTATTTGTTATAATTATTTATAGTTATTTATTATATTATAACTTATGATTTTGTTTTTCAAACTTTATCATACCCAAGATGTCTAATAGACTCTTGTTTGGTCAGATATAAGTGAGTTATTCCTAAGAATTACAGGCCTACAATGTAAAACGTCAAATTTCCTTGCAAAATAATGGTACCGCTTTCAGCACCTAAAATCTGAAAGAATCATACCGCCAGGGAGGTTAATCAGAAAAGCAGCCAAGAGGCACTCCACAAATCTGGCCTTTATTGAAGAGTGGCAAGAAAGACATTGTTGAAAGAAAGCCATAAGAAGTCCAACTGGTAGTTTGCATGAAGCAATGTGGGGGACACAGCAAACAGGTGGAAGAAGGTACTCTGGTCAGATAAGACCAAAATTAAACTTTTTGGCCAAACCATCTTCCCTGCTGAAGAAAAGTATCACCACAAAATGATGCTGCCACCACCATGTTTTACAGTGTGGATGGTGTGTTTGGGGTGATGTGCAATGTTAGTTTTGTGCCACTGCACATCACCCCAAACACACCATCCACACTGTAAAACATGGTGGTGGCAGCATCATTTTGTGGTGATACTTTTCTTCAGCAGGGAAGATGGTCAGAGTTGATGGAAAGATGGATGGAGCCAAATACAGGGCAATCTTAGAAGAAAACCTGTTAGATTCTGCAAAAGACTTGATACTGGGGAAGAGGTTCACCTTCCAGAAGGACAAAGACCCTAAACATACAGCTAGGGGTACAATGGAATGGTTTAGATCAAATCATATGCTTGTGTTAGAATGGCCCAGTCAAAGTCCAGACCAAAATCCAATTGAGAATCTGTGGCAAGACTTGAAAATTGCTGTTCACAGACTCTTTCCATCCAATCTGACAGAGCTTGAGATATTTTGCAAAGAAGAATGGGCAAAATGTTCACTCTCTAGATCTGCAAAGCTGGAATAGAGATACCCAAACATACTTGCAGCTGTAATTGCATTGAAAGGTGGTTCTACAAAGTACTGACTCAGGACTTAATACAAATGCACGCCACACTTTTCAGATATTTATTTTGTAACAAAAAATGAAAAAACATTTATAATTTTCCTGCCACTTCACAATTGGCCACTTTGTGGAAATATTTGAACCTTTCAGGTTAAAAAAAAAGTACAAAGGGTTTAGGGGTGTACCATCATCCTAGTATCGAAGATAAAGTTGACGGGTTCAGGGAATCTCCTTTCTCGTCCCTTTTTCTCTTCCTCCCCATTCTTTTCTCTTCTTTTCTTGGTGGCTGGCCTTCATCTGTAGTCTTCTTTCCTCTACATCCTTTCAAAGTGCTGAATTGTAAAGCTTGCCTGAGCTGTCAAAAAAAAAAAAAAAAGCTGAAGTTACACTCTGCAGAGCTCAGTGAGGAGAGCACTTAAAGCTGATTGAAGGGAAGAGACACCCCCCTCCACACAACACACAGGAACTGAGCTGAGGCTGTCAATCAGCTGGAGGTCCCTCCCCTGTCACCTTTTTCTTTTGGTGTTAGGAAAACTTATCAGAAATGATTCATGCAGATAGAAGAGGAACAAAGCAGCAGACAGAAATGACACTTGGTTCTCTTAATTGAGACAAGTACACACTATAGAGGTATATGATTTGTTCATATTACATGTCTAATGTTTACATCGACTTTAAAATAGTAAAAAATTACTATCGCTCGATTCACACAGTGCCTGTGTGCCGCCGATCTCCGTTCCCTGCGACGTTACGACGCACGGGGGCGGAGAACAACGCCAAATTCAAGAAAGTAAATAAACACATTACATACAGTATACTGTAAACTTATAGATTACAGTACTGTATGTAAAAAATACACACCCCTTGTCCCTAGTGGTCTGCCCAGTGTCCTGCATGCACTTTGTCATCTGTGTCCTGTTGGAGGGATTTTCCTTCACTACCTGTCCCATAGCCAAAACTGGAAGTAATAGGAATTCCCATGCGGGAATGCCTTGTTTTCATCGGGGTCATCTAAGTTAGTGTCCCCATTGCAAGATTCCTTTGATCCGACAGGTGTTGGATAAAGACAACAGCCCATCCAGTTGTTCTGGTGACAACCCAAAATTTGGGATCATCTTTTATCTCGGTGAGAGTGGTCAACAATATAATTTAGCTGCATATGCTTCCATTACTACAGACTTTTATGTAGTTTAAAAGGGACATAAAAACGTGAAATACTTTTGCCTAGAAAATGCTCCTGGTTATCTTGGCTCGCTTTTGAAATGAAAACATACTTATAATGCTTTGTGGTCAGCATCAAACCCTGACTGCATGTTCTGGATCTTAGCCTGGCACTTTCACTCCCTACCAGAAGCAGCCTGCTAGTTTCTGGAGATACATAGGATAGTGTCTTGTAGGTTCAACATTCCTTTAGTCAAAAGATAAGCACAGGCTCCCACCCTGCACTGAGCTTGTTGCTAATATTATGTACTTACCTGAACCTCGGAGGTCAAGTGAGGAGCTGTACAGCACGTTCTTCAAAATTCCTCCAGCCACCTAGTGTGTCCTCTGAGCATAAGTCTCTGATTTTCGGAGAAGGTTGGTTCTCAGACTGTCAGTCTATTAATGGAGGCCTGTGTATTGATGGAGCAGGCACTTTACTGTGGAATATAGAAAATAGCTTGAATTCAGCCTGTAAACCACCATGTACATTTTACATATATACAGGGTACAATGGGAATCATAGGCGTGCACAGCCTATTGCATAGGGTGTGCACCTCAAACATTGGGGTGGAGAAAGGGGGATCCAGGCAGCAGAAAGAAGATGAACGGGGACAGAAGGGGTGGCAGCGATGGCATTTATTGGTACTGAACCCCCTGTATTTTGCTCCTGTAGCAGCTGAATGTCGGGGAGAGGGAAAGGAAGAGAAGCCTACTTTCAGCTGTTGCAGGAGGAAATTACAGATAGGTTCCACTATATCCCAGCCCTGCTTCCCTTCTTGACCAGATTCTGGGGGTCGGCAAGGAAGAATCGCTGTTTACCTGTCACCTGCCCACGATCAGCAGGTAGATCACGATTGACTGGTTGGCAACCCCAGGATTAAAGTGTGCCCAGGCACACCTGGCACACCCCTTGCGCACGCCTATGATGGGAATCCTGGGCCAGATTCACATAGACTAGCGGCGGCGTAACGTATCGTAGATACGTTACACTGCCGCAAGTTTTCATCGCAAGTGCCTGATTCACCAAGCACTTGCGTGAAAACTTACGCTGGCGGCCTCCGTCGTAAGCCCGCGTAATTCAAAGGGGCGTGTGCCATTTAAATTAGGTGCGCTCCCGCGCCGGACCTACTGCGCATGCTCTATTTTGAATTTCCCGCCGTGCTTTGCGTGAAGTGACGTAATTTTTTCTAACGGCGACGACGTGCGACGTGCGTAGCGTACTTTCGTATTCCCGGACGTTTTACGCAAGAAGAAATTTTTTTTACATTTCGACGCGGGAACGACGGCCATACTTTAAACAGCACATACGTGTGCTGTCTAAAGTTAGGGCACCTAAAACGACCACTAACTTTGTGATGGGAAACTAGACTAGCAGCGACGTAGCGAACGCGAAAATCCGTCGTGGATCGCCGTAACTACTAATTTGCATACCCGACGCAAACTCCCCCCAGCGGCGGCCGCGGTATTGCATCCTAAGATCCGACAGTGTAAAACAATTACACCTGTCGGATCAAAGGGATATCTATGCGTAACTGATTCTATGAATCAGTCGCATAGATACTCTGAAGCCCCGTACACACGACCAGTTTCCTCGGCAGAATTCAGCTTCCGACCAAGTTTCTGGCTGAATTCTGCCGAGAAACCCGGCCGTGTGTACAATTTCGCCGAGGAAGCCGACGAGGAGCTCAACGAGGAAATAGAGAACATGTTCTCTATTTCCTCGTTGTTCTATGGGAGCTCTCGGCCCGCCGAGCTCCTCGGGGGCTTCAGGGCTGAACTGGCCGAGGAACTCGATGTGTTTGGCACGTCGAGTTCCTCGGCCGTGTGTACGGGGCCTGAGAGATACGACGGAGTATCTGAGATACTCCGTCGTATCTCGGCTGTGAATCTGGCCCCCTGATCCTACAGAAGACGATTCCTACCCATAATTTTTAGAGAGACCTTTGCCTTTGTACAGCCACCATCATATCTGATATCGATCCTTTTAAAGCTGAAGGCCAGGGAATGTAAAAATCCTCACTCCCTCACTGCAAGAGTTAAATGCTTATTTACACAATCACAAGGGAGAATTACTGCGCTAAAGGGTGCAAATAAAACTGCTAACACCACAATTGACAAAAATTGCATAAAATATATCATGTGAAATGAGTGAAGGGATCAAACTGAAATTGGTAACAAAAATATACAGTAAAACCTTGGTTTGCGAGCATAATTTATTCCAGAAACATGCTTGTAATCCAAAGCGCTTGTATATCAAAGCATTTTTTTACAGGGCATAAAAGAGAAGAGAGGCACCTCTAAGTGTAGCAATAAGTTGCTAAATGTTGTACCTTCATTAAATGTAACCATATTGCTACACTTAGAGGCTCCTCTCTTCTATTTTATACTCGGTTGTGACATGACGCTACTCTTATATCAAGACATCGCTTGTATATCAAGACAAAATGTATTAAAATATTTTACTTGTCTTGCAAAATGCTCTCAAACCAAGTTACTCTCAAACCAAGGTTTTACTGTAAAAATAAAAAGTTAATAGTAAAGGCATTCCACAAACAGCCATCAAAGAAGTGTCCGTAAGCAATTGAAATCCACACAGATGCCGGTGACCACCAGCGTGACAACCCTACCACCATGGATAATGCTAATGTGCTTACCAGAAGGTGGGGACCCAAGTACCTTGCTGCAATGAGTCACACAAGCAGGGAAGATTACACATCAAGTATGGGAGCCCAAACATTCCAGTGTCTCCAGTATAAATGGATCCCACAAATCCCCTTGGTTCTGGTGAATATGGACCTCTGCTTAGATAGACCGTGGCTCTCAGTTCAAACACATACGTGGAAACAAGCCAAGTAGTCGCACATACTGTGAAACCATTAAAAACTGATTTTATTTAAAAGTACAGAACACTTACAAAAAAGTGAAGTAAACAGCGCTTGTACAGTAGTATGCAATGACCTTGGCAGAAGCTGGACCCTGACGCATTTCATCAAACATGACATTCCAATAGGGCTGAAAGCCCCTTCTGATCACTCCATATACAGTATATATATATATATATAGATAGATAGATAAACTACAATAAAATAATTAGAGAACCTGTGGAGATGTGGAGAGCGATTGCCAACCCAAAATACTTATTTACATCTAGGAGACCAAGTGAAGCAATTTTACTTACCTGATCCTCAGCTTCCGCAGGCTTCACCGTGCTGCTAGGCCAGTCCTATTTCTAAATTTGGAGTACTGCCTTAATATTGATTTTCACACGACAGCGGCTCCCAGCCTATGTTAAGCATTATCTAGTGTAGTTCAACAGTGTCCCTGTTGGGTGCCTTAAGCCCCACCCTACAAAGTTGTACATAATTCGCTCAGTAGATAGACTTATGTACAGCTAGCTACTAGACCCAAACAGGGATCAAAATGTGTCCGGTCCGTGCTAAACCACTTTAACATCCTCCCGTCAGCCGTACAGACAAATGACGGTGGGCGGGATCCCCTCTCATTCTGGGACGACGTCATATGAGGTCACCCCAGTCTCACCATGCTTGCGCACCCTGATCTCGGTAAAGAGATGATGACACGGCTCGGTAAAGAGACGATGACAGGGCTCTTTACCCATGTGATCCACTGTGTCCAATCACAGCCAATCCCATCAGTGCCCTGATTATCTATGCAGCCCCAACAGTGCCCAGCAGTGATGCCAGTCAATGCCCATCGGTGATGCCATTCTGTGCCCATCAGTGATGGCAATCTGTGCCCATTAGTGATGCCACTATGTGCCCAACAGTGATGTCAATCAGTGATTATCAGAAATGCCAGTCAGTGCTGCCTTTCAGTGCCCATTGGTGCACTCATAATCTGCCTAGTTCCTGGTTCTAAGTGAATCAACTTCCTGTCCTAAGACCCCATTACCTCCTGAGAAATGATGACACTCATTTCCCAGGAGTCTGGCCTCGTACACACGACCGGTTTCCTCGACAGAATACATCAAGAAACTTGGTGGCAGAGCTTTTTTGCCGAGGAAAACGGTCGTGTGTATGCTTTTCATCGAGAAAACTGACGAGGATAAAAGAGAACAAGTTCTCTTTTTCCTCGACGGGAGTCTCAATTTCCTCGTTGTGTTCCTCGTCGGGCTGGTTTTCGACGAGAAACACGATCGTGTGTATGCTTAGAAACCCGCGCATGCTCAGAATAAACTATGAGACGGGAGCGCACCTTCGGAAAAAGTAGCGTTTGTAATGGAGATAGCACATTCGTCACGCTGTAACAGTCTGAAAAGCGCGAATCGTCTCCTACCAAACTTTTACTTAACACGCAGTAACATGAGATTAGCAAAAGCAGCCCCAAGGGTGGCGCCAGTGGAATCGAACTTCCCCTGCCATTGTATGTGTTGTACGTCACCGCGTTTGAGAATGACGAGATTTGGTCTTGACAGTGTGTACGCAAAGCAAGCTTGTCGAGTTTCTTGACAAGTCTAACAAGGAACTCGTCAATAAAAACGATGTGTCTTTTCCGACGAGTTCCTCGGTGGTGTGTACGAGGCCTCTCTGGGCATTACTGTGCCTAAAAATCGCCCAGCATGCACCTCTCCCTATTTAATGTGATTAATTTTAGCTTGCAAAAAAAAATTATGCCCGAAACCCTGCTTTAAGGACTCGTCCCTGCTCCTCTTGCACAATTGGCACTTTTGAATAGCAGGGGTGTTTGGAAACGGAAGTTCTCTTCCCTCCCTCCCCTTGCAGTCTTCTGGGACACTGACATGTCCCAGAAGACTGCATTCAACAATTCCCGAACCTGCAACGAGACTCGCTCGTGCGCAGTGGAGATTTAAGCTGTCACAGCCGGGCACCCATAGTAAAGATGCTGGCGCCGGGGACTGAAGACAGCGGGTAAGAACGACTGGGGTGAGCACAACGCTGATCGTGCGACAGGTGAGTGGCTGTTTTTTCAAAGTCATTAGCTACAGTTTTGCTGACTGAAATTTTTTTCACAGGAGACTGGAACTCCTCTTTAAGAAAGAAGTAAAGGCTGTTCACCTAGCAAAGTAAATGTTTATTTTGCAAAGTGAATGTTAGTAAATAAAGTGAACCAAAGTATACATTTAATTTGCAAAATTAATGTTATTAAATAAATTGAACCTTTTTTTAAATATTTAATTATGTGTAAAGGAAAATAATCCAGACCCGTCATTAAAGCTGGGTTCAGACTTGTGACGATGACAGATATTGCATGTGATTCGCAGTGTTGTGCAGATCACATGCGATGTCTGTGCGATGTGAATTCAGCCATAACGCAATGATCAAATTCTCTGATTGATCTCTTCCAATAGGAATAATCAATCTATATTCAACCACCCATTTAATTAGTGGCTTTTGATTGATAGTTAAGATCTGATTGTAACTTGCAATCATAAATTATTGATCCCTTTTCTGCTCCCACCATACAATCTCATAATCTGCTCATTGGAAATATAACTATATTTATGAACAAAGTATCTCAGTTCTGCTGATTGATGCAAACAAATCACTAATTTCTGCGCAGGCTGTTCGGCTCTGTTTGACCGAATCCGATTAAAACTAAAGCTAGCCATACATTAATCATTTTTTGTTCCATTCAACCAGTCGGATTGAACAAAACAAAATATGACCTGACTCCCCCATTCACACATTTGAGGTGGATGTGGGGATCTCTGCTGCTGAGCTATTGTGTTCTGATGGTGGAAAGACTTCTCTGCTGGCAGAACACATTGGTCAGTGTTGCTGAGTTGACTATAGTAGGTGGCACTGATAGTTTGGGAAAAACCTGACAGGCTGGTCTACTGATCGACTTCTGCACAACCAGCCTGAACATACATGGATTGAAATGTGTCCAGTCCCTGCTGAAGCAGCCGAATTTCAATTTCTTTATTCTAAATTGATGAGAATGGGAATTCGTGGCTATATTTGCTCTGTTTCTGATTGTTTTGATTGATCGGATAATAAAATTGAAGAGTGTATGGGCAACAATACCTGGATCGATGACAAGCCGATATGGCACCATTATTTTCTATGGTTATTTAATATTCTGCATTGATGATGAAAGCACAGTACTGCTATGGTGTACACACAGTGATCACACATACAATACTACAGGCTGGGTCATAAATAATAAAAAAAAACGATTGAAAAGTCATCTTGTTGAAAACAATGACCGACAGTAGCCGTTGTGTCACCAGCATGAATTGTAAAGGAACACAAAGAGCATTGGCTTATTCTTCTGGCAGGAAGTTTTGACTGTGCAGTTGGAGATTCCTGATTAGGCTGTGATGACATGAGCACTGGGGAGGTGAGAGTATGTGTCTGATCTCAGCCCTGCCCTGGGAGAGACATCCATTGCACCGGACACGTGGGAGCCTACCGGACTACACACCCTGCATGGATGGATGGATGGATGGAGCACCGGGGGATAGCACTGCAACTATGAGCCCGATCCCTTCTGTCTGATTGACAGCAAACATGCCGACTCTGCCCTGACTGTGCTTGGATCTACTGCCTGACTTCTGGGAGGTAATGTGTGTGTCATTCTTACTGAGAGCAACATCGATTGCATGTGTCTGGCTGATGGCATATCCTGGTACTCTGTGCCTGGCTGGAGGAATACTGGCATGTCCTGGTACTCTGTGCCTGGCTGGAGGAATACTGGCATGTCCTGGTACTCTGTGCCTGGCTGACTGTATGTCCTGGTACTCTGTGCCTGGCTGGAGGAATACTGGCATGTCCTGGTACTCTGTGCCTGGCTGGAAGAATACTGGCATATCCTGTACTCTGTGCCTGGCTGGAAGAATACTGGCATATCCTGGTACGCTGTGCCTGTCTGGAAGAATACTGGCATATCCTGGTACTCTGTTTCTGGCTAATTGTATGTCCTGGTTCTCTGTGCCTGGCTTTGGCATGTCCTGGTACTCTGTGCCTGGCTGATGGCATATCCTGGTACCCTGTGTCTGGCTGGAGAAATACTGGCATGTCCTGGTACTCTGTGCCTGGCAGATGTCATGTCCTGGTACTCTGTGCTTGGCTGGAGAAATACTGGCATGTCCTGGTACTCTGAGTCTGACTGATTGTATGTCCTGGTACTCTGTGCCTGGCTGATGGCATGTTCTGAAACTCTGTGCCTGGCTGGAGGAATACTGGCATGTCCTGGTACGCTGTGTCTGGCTGATTGTATGTCCTAATACCCTGTGCCTGGCAGATGGAATGTCCTGGTACTCTGTGCCTGGCTGATTGTGAGCCCTGGTACTCTGTGCCTGGCTGATTGTGAGCCCTGGTACTCTGTGCCTGGCTGATGGCGTTCCCTGGTACTCTGTGCCTACCTGGAGGAAGGCTGGCATGTTCTGGTAATCTGTGCCTGTTTGATGGTATGCCCTGGTGCTCTGTATCAAGCTAGAGAAATGCTGACATATCCTGGTACTCTGTGCCTGGCTGATGGCATGACCTGGTACTCTGTGCCTGGGTAATAGCATGCCCTGGCACTCTGTATCAGCCTGGAGGAATGCTGGCATGTCCTAGTACTCTGTGCCTGGTGGATTGGCATGCCCTGGTACTCTTTGCCTGGCTGGAGGAATGCTGGCATGCTCTGGTGCTCTGTGCCAGTCTGTGCACATTCCTGAGCTGATTACTTCTAGAAGAAGACACAGGACTGCAATCCATCAGCATGGAGGGGACCTCTGTTTGGGGCTGGGGTTTAATGTTTACTGATGTGCCTGCACCTTTTGTTGGAGGAACTTTCTGATTAGAGAACAAAGTAAACCAGTATTGAGTAACTTTTTTTTCACCTAAAGTTACATTATTCACCTTAAATCACATAATGTTTTAAACGTTTATACATTTACATAACTTGGTTTGTTTCCAGGAATAAAGTTTAGTTTTAGAGATATTTGTGGATTTTGTTTCCCTGGAAGAGATCCATGGTTTTGGTTTATGGTCATGTTTCTTATCTTATCATTATTTTTTAGAACATTACATTCAGCTTTTCCTATCTATTATGTTAACCTGGTGTTCTCGGTTTAGGCAGAGAAAACATTCTCCATACACTTTCTGACCATACTTTCTTCTTACCTTACCTAAACATCAAGAGCCCTGAAATATGAACTTGTCCTGCAGAGAATACCGATCTGAGGTCCCATGGAGGCTAAGGGGGGGGGGGGGGGTCAGGGGGCATTTTCACTTTAGACAGTACCAGGGTTGGACTGGGACAGAAATTTGGCCCTGGACTTCATCCAGACTGGCCCACTTTGACAGGTCTTTCCCATGGCGGCCGGACAACTCCTGCACCCCCCCCCCCCAGCCACCCTGGTAGTACCAGTGGGGAAGCTAGAATCAGTTCGGTGCCCCCCCTTATGGGACAAAATTAGGCAGAAGGGAGAAACTCCCAGGCCATAGCTGTTGAGTCAGCTGTCTGTCCCCTCCCCCATGCTCCTCTGTCGTCGTCCATGCTCCTCTGGTCCTCCCCCTGCTTCTTTGTTCCCCCCAGGTGAGCGCTGCGGGGAGGGAGAGGAGGTGAGCGCTGCGGGAAGGGAGAGACAGAGGAGCGGAGGGGGGCGGTGGTCCACTGTCACTAAAGCTGGCCCACTGAGCCATCGGCCCACCGGGAAACTCCCTGTAGTCCCAATGGCCAGTCCATCCCTGGACAGTATTTGGCACCAGAACTTTGGAAGGTTTTCCTTCACCTCTTCCTCATATGAATTTTCTGTATCTGTGACAGTTCAGGGGTGAAGTTCCTTAGTGGAAACACGGACCACAATAAATACTTGGCAGAGGGTCTAACCCTTCCTCAGTCTATCCGAATTTAAAAAAAAAATTGCTTTCACATACATTTTAATAACCATAGATTAAAATGAATAATGGTAATATGGCAGAATAGCAGTCGGTCTAAACTTCCTACCCTGCTCCAGGGTAAAGCAGAACTCACAAAGTATTTTGTTGACTTGCACAGTACTGGCTTGTGACTGACAACAAGCAAAGGTGATTCAGAAACCAGTATCGTTTGTGTTTTGTGAACTGCATTACCCTACAAAATGGGAGGACTTTTTTTGACACGGATTGGCACTTGGCCAACCCAATGCTTAAACAGCTTCCAGTCCTGTGAGGTTGCTTCTACCACTGGTACCCCAATTTCCCTCTTCTGGACTGTGAAGCCTCGTACACACGACCGAGGAACTCGACGGGCGAAACACATCGTTTTCCTCATCGAGTTCCTTGTTAGGCTGTCAAGGAACTCGACAAGGCAAGTTTCTCCATTCCCGTAAAGGAAAAAGAAGACATGCTCTCTTTTTGGCTCGACAGGATCCTCGACAGTTTCCTCATCGAAAAGTGTACACACGACCGGTTTCCTCGGCAAAAAAAAAAATCCCAGCAAGTTTTTTGCTGGTTTTTGCCGAGAAACTCGGTCGTGTGTACGAGGCCTAACACTCAGGAGAAAGTTGAAGTTTTTCTATTCTTTGAGGTGCTTCTAATTTGCTTTGAATTGCTTTGATTTCCCACTTACTGTTTGTTGCTCAATGAATTTCTTCAGGTTGCTTCTGAGTTGCTTCAAATGGCTTAATATTCACATTGACTTTTTGGATAGTGGAAAAAAAAAGCGCTAAGGCTTTTATTCACAACTATGAACCCTGCATTTTCATGTTTTGGTGTGTTATGGGCTTTTTTTTCTCAGAAAATAGGTGCAGGAACTCAACCATGAACCCCCAAAACCCCCCTCCCCCACACATACCATCTGAACTGCATAAAATAGTAAGTGTAGTCAAACTTCACAATTTCAACAGTGGAAGGTTCTTAAAGTGGGAGTTCACCCGAATTTTTTTTTTTTACATTAGATTGATGCTCATTTTGTCAAGGGGAATCGGGTAGTTTTTTTAAATCGAAGCTGTACTTACCGTTTTAGAGAGAGAGATCTTCTCCGCCGCTTCTGGGTATGGGCTGCGGGACTGGGCGTTCCTATTTGATTGACAGGCTTCCGACGGTCGCATACATCGCGTCACGAGTAGCCGAAAGAAGCCGAACGTCGGTGCGGCTCTATACGGCGCCTGCGCACCCGACGTTCGGCTACTTTCGGAAAATCGTGACGCGATGTATGCGACCGTCGGAAGCCTGTCGGAAGCCTGTCAATCAAATAGGAACGCCCAGTCCCGCAGCCCATGCCCGGAAGCGGCGGAGAAGATCTATCTCTAAAACGGTAAGTACTGATTCGATTTAAAAAGAAAACACCCTATTCCCCTTGACAAATCTAATGTTAAAAATTAACTTTTTGGGTGAACCTCCACTTTAAAGAGGTTGTAAACCTCAGAAAAAAACAAACAAAAAAAACCCCTGCAAGACGAAGGCATAATGAGCTAGTATGCAGCGCACGACACCAGTGGCCCCTTCCTTTAGTGCGCATATACGGAATATCTCCTAAACTGTGCAAGTTTAGGAGATATTTTTGGTACCAACAGGTAAGCCTTGTTTTAGTCTCACATGTGGTGTAACAGAGTTTACAACCACTTTTATGGGGCATTAAAGCGGGTGTTCACCCAAAAAACAATTTTTAACATTACATTCAGCCGAGTTGTTAGAATGACAATCGGCTGTTTTTTTTAATCTCCTTGCCGTACATACCGTTTTATATATATTTATGTTCACCGCGGCTTCCGGGTATGGAATCTGTGGGACTGGGCATTCCTAATTGATTGACATGCTTCCGACCGGCGCATACAGTGCATCACCAGTTGCCGAAAGAAGCCGGACTGCGAGTCGGCTCTATACGGTGCCTGCGCACCGACGTTAGGCTTCTTTCGGCAACTCGTGACGCGCTGTCAATCAATTAGGAATGCCCAGTCCCGCAGATTCCATACCCGGAAGCCGCGGTGAACATATATATATATAAAACGGTATGTACGGCAAGGAGATTAAAAAAAACAGCGATTGTCATTCTAACACTCGGCTGAATGTAATGTTAAAAATTTTTTTTTGGGTGAACCCCCGCTTTAAATACCAGAAGTGCATTATGTGCAGAGTTGGGGGGGTGGTTTACACACATAGTGCAGAATTCAGGGGTGCACTGCATACAGAGTGTAGAGTTTAGGGGCGCACTACACACAGAGTGAAAAGTTCGGGGGTTCACTACACACAGAGTGAAAAGTTCGGGGGTTCACTACACACAGAGTGCAAAGTTCAGGGGTATGCTACACACAGAGTGCAGACTACAATGCATATTAATAGGTTACCATGCATTGTGGTACGATTTACGTAGCGCACGGGTTTTGACTGTTTGGGGTGTAATTAAGAATGAATGACACTGCAGCATGCATGCCTTAAGCTGACGCTATCCATCTTTCACATGGTCTTTAGTTCTCCTTCTGACCCTGACAATGCCATATAATAGACACAACAGTATTATAATTAGTGAACTGTTGATTCTGCATCACACTGAATGTTTTTACCACTATACAGCCAGGAACCTCATATTTTGCTAGGCATAGTTTCTATAATGTGACACATATTTTAGACTATTAATTCTGTGGTGTAATGAATAATATGGGCTTTTCCATTGTGCTGTGTATTTTGAAACAAGGACATGGTATAAGTTTGTGAATAGTATGTGTGTGTATATATATATATATATATATATATATATATATATATATATAATGCACATTTGAATGATAAAAAAATATCAGGAAATGTATGGGTGAGGAGTCTCTGTCCTCTCCCTCCTATGAGCATATTCTCAGTATAGACTGACAGGGCTGTGCAAAGCAACATAGGCTTCATTGGCTCAGAGTGTTGATTTCTCTACCAGTTTGATTCTGGCTGTGCTTGAAATTACATGAAAATAATGTGAATAAATAATTAGGGTGCTTTTGTGTGAGTACAACATATATCCGTACTGTGATATCCAATTCTCAATGATTCTTTGGGCCTGCTCTGTAGGCGCCATGTCTAACACACCTAAAATTCTTTTTTCTGTAGAACCTTCTTGTCAAAGGTAGGTCTCACGGGCCTTGAGACTGGCATGAAGAGTGTGATAATACACGTGCATAGCCAATTTATACTGGAGCCAAGTAACCTACCCAAAGAACACCCAAGCAAACACAGGAAGAACATGCAAACCCCACATAGGTTCCTATACTAGCTGTATTTTAAATGTATTCATTAAAAATTCTAATGAAAATATGCAATAACTGAATTAAGAGCTTGTTCGCACCAGGTGTAGTGCAGGAACTCATACAAAATCGCATGTTTTCCCACATCCCGCATCGCTGATTTGCTGCCTTCTTCAGATGATGTAATTTTCAATGGCACCTCCACACGTCTGGAAAACGCCCATATTTTTGTGCCCGCCAAAGCTCATTGTATCGCAGTACCATGATGTGGTGCGATTTTTTTGCATTTCATGCATGTAGGGCAGCCCATTGAAATGAATGAGTTGCCCTAAAACGTGGCCTGTGTTAAAAAAAAGTACCTTTGTTTGCACCTCATGATGTAAACTAGTCCTCGATGTTGATTTTTGTATCTGTTTTAAGTACAGCTTTAAAACACAACCTGTTTCAAAAGTCAAAACATATCTGATTTATCAACAGATTGTAGCCATGTTCAGTTACAGATTACCATAAACAACCAATAGTTTTTTAATTAGAATGCTGATCATAGGGAATCTGTCAGTTGTGTTTTATATAACGGATTATACTTGGTCTTGAAGTTCTGGGCTTCATGGGTTAAAAAATATCTTTTAATTTGCAACACTGTTACTAGCAAGTTTGTCACAAGGAAACATGTTTTATATATTATTTTAGTCACAGGTGTAGTAGATGCATATTAAAAGGATATTTCTGAACAGAATTAGAAAATACAATCCTGAAAAGAAACGAATAAGGGTCCTTTTCACCCTTCTGAGAATGTTTAATGCCAATAGTTGTTTTTTTGTTGTAAACTTCCGTTTCATGTGAACAGGAAGCTCATAGGGATGGTCAGGAGACAATCCATTAAAAAGACAATAAGAAAAAGAGTCAAGGAGTAAATTGGTGGATTCCCATTTTAAATTAAGTTAAAGCGGTAGTTCACCCCCCCCCCCCGACACATTTTACCATCGAGACAGGCATTGTAGCGCGAGCTACAGTATGCCTGTCCCGATTTTTTTAACCCCGTACTCACCTTGTAGTCGTCCATCGTAGATTTCGGCTCCCGCGGGGAATGGGCGTGCCTATGGAGAGGGAGGATGATTGACGGCCGGCCCTGGCACGTCACTCTCCCCGAAGACAGCCGGAGTAGGTCTCGGCTCTTCACGGCGCCTGCGCACAGGCTATGCGCACGCGTCGTGAAGACCAAGCCTATTTCGGCTATTTCCGGAGAAGCGTGACGCGCCAGAGCCGGCCGTCAATCATCCTCCGTCTCCATAGGCACGCCCATTCCCCGGTATCTTCGATGGACGACTACAAGGTGAGTACGGGGGTAAAAAATTCGGGACAGGCATACTGTAGCTCGCGCTACAATGCCTGATTTTAAGGTAAAAGAAAAAAAAAAAAATGTTTTCCCGTCGATAGGGTGAACCCCCGCTTTAATGTTCATAAGTAGCTGATAGCTAAGTTTATACTACTGGTGTATTATGGGTGGAAATAATAACCATTTAACCCCATGAAGACCAAGCCTTTTCTGGCCCTTTTTGTTTACAAGTTTAAATCAGTATTTTTTGCTAGAAAATATATATTTTTTTAGGGCTGTTACTGATCAAAATTTTTCTGTTCGATTAATCGTTTTTTTTAAATCGATTAATCGACTAATTTCGATTAATTATAACGCACATACAGATCCAACTACATTTAGCTGATCTCCTTGCAGGCTGATTCCCAGTGCAGCTACCAACAACTGGAAAATAGATAGCAGGATACAAAAAACACACAAAGGCAGCGCTCGATGGGAGTAGCATTAAAACTTTTATAGTCTTCAAGTAGGTAACCAAATAAATATTGCACTGGAGATAAAATCGATGTAGCTACATAAACTGTAAAAATGGTGTGAGTAATACCAAACGGTACCAAAAGCAGTCATAAAAACATGTAGCCAAGTATGATACTGGTATAAAAATGTGTACAACGATACCACTGCTGAATCCAGATGAGGAGAGGTTAACATCAGTCCGTCGGCATGTAGATGTCCCAAGAAGGGAACTATCACAACTCCCAGTGGATGGCTGTAGAATCCCAGGTTGATAGAGGGAAGTGTAACAGCCCTTGCATGTGGCCGATAGTAAGGTCCCGCCGGCATGCAGATGGACACGGCAAGCCCAGCCAGTGTCCGTGACGTTACTGGATCTCCGACGGAACTCCCTGAAGGCCCAGAAGCCGGCGGAGAGGTGAGTACCAATCAAAATTTTAATCGATCAAAAAAATTAAAGATTAATCGATTAATTAAAAGTTAATTTGCACAGCCCTATATTTTTTTAATATAATATTTTAATATAAGTGACGTCATGATGTTGTTTCGGTCCTCCAAGGCCATAGAGGTGATCAGAGACGATCTGGTCTATGTCTGCCCCTGTGACCAGCCAGTCGCACCGTTGGATCACTTAGTGGGCGCACCAGTAAAAACGGTGAGCCTGAGAAACACCAGTGAGCTTCTGAAAGCAATCCAGCGGCTAATGAATAACTCGGATCTCATTCATGAAAAAGCCAGCCGCCAGCTGAAAAAAAAATACCGGGTATGACTGATAGCTTCAGCCAAAAGCCCAGAAAAACGCTTGCAAACCGCAACGTATTTATATGTATTGCAGTCGGCAAGTGGTTCATATGCTCATGAACACTAGGACGCACTTTGGATTGGAAAGTCCTTTCACATTCACAGGCACAATCTGGAGGTGCATTGGGGTGTACCACAATGAAAGCCAGATACATCACATGCATGTTTTTTGGCATAAAGTTATAAAGTTATATACTATACTTGGTTTAAAGTATACCTAAAACATTTTTTTAGGCCAGTTTTTGCCATGATTGGTTCATTGGGAAGATTTCTCTTCAGTTCCTGTTCTGTAGACACAAAAGGACAGTTGTCTCCAGCATGCCGTCCACTGAGAGCGCAGTGCGCATGCGCCGTTGATGTCACCGGCAGCTACACACGTAAATATCTCCTAAACAGTGTCGGTTTAGGAGATATTTACAGTACTTTCAGATAAGCCTTATTATAGGCTTACCTGTAGGTACAAGATAAACAAAAGGACTTTACTACTGCTTTAAAGTACTAGAATAATGTGTTTTATTACTTTCAAAAAAATCTATCATTTAAAAAAGCAGAAATGTTCAAATATTTAACGTGGTAGAAAACCCAAAAAGAAAAATGTATTATATTGCACTGTACCAGTCTGTAAATGTGGTAGCTGCATTTGTTTTCTTCTCTTAGCAGTCGATTGGGGCAACCCATCCATTAGGGGCACACAGGCGCAGCCCCCCCATCCAAGTACGTGATTAGAGCCAGGGGCTCTTATAGGCTTCAAAAAAGAGCAAGCTTGGGTCACAGAGCACTGCAAACCTAGCTCACCCAGTTGTGTGACAACAGCGAATTATTATTTGCTATTTTCATACTGATTCTCGGATTCTCCTCCCAGCCAATTGGGAAGCGGGTCTGAAACCCGTTTCCCGATTGCCCGAAAGGAGAAGCGTTCCAATTGGTCGCAGAGGAGGCGGGAGGAGGAGGGACGAGACGGAAGCCTCTGTTATGCCCGTGGAGGAGAGCAGGGAAAGGCGAAGCCGCCCGTGATGCCCACCGCCTGTCGCTTGGGTGAATTGCTACCAGCTCCTTCACCGCTTCAAAGATGCTGCTTGCAGGAGTTAACTTCCTGCCAAAAAAAATCTTTGAAGCGGTGAAGGAGCTGGTAGCCATTCAGCCCGAGCGACAGGCAGTGGGCATCACGGGCGGCTTCGCCTTTCCCTGCTTTTCTCCGCGGGCATAACAGAGGATTCCGTCTTGTCCCTCCTCCTCCCGCCTCCTCTGCAGCCAATCGGAACGCTTCTCCTTTCTGGTTCGGCTTTTCGCCTAAGGCTTTTCGCCTTAGTGTGAAAGCCCTCTGAGACCGCAGGGGAGGCGTGAAAAATGCCCCAGTGTGAAAGGGGGTCGAACTTCCACTTTTGCTGGACTTTTGGGCTGTTAAAATAAGTTTGAAAAATAACAGACTTATTAGCCAGATCACCAAGAATAAAGAAAGGAAAAAAGTAAAAAAAAAAAAAAAACACTGCAGCCAGGCATCCAAGGATTGGTAAGCTGCAATAAATAATTATAATTTGTTTTTGGGTTTAATTAGAAATGACATAAATATATGACTATATGTACATTAATTATGCATGAGTCACACAATACAAAGTGACTTAGCTGACATCATTTTGTCCTTGGCTGCCACTCATTTGGGTCCTTTCCTGTGTGCAGCAGAACAATAAGTTGTGTCAGGAAGTGGAAGTCAAGAGTATATGGACAATAGTGGTAACTCACGAAAGCCTAAAGAATGTTTTCTTAATATGTCAATCAAAACTTTTTTTCTAAATGTATTTAGATCTGTGTTGGGTAACTATTGACAATGCAGTATTTCATTTTTATGAACTGAACTTTTATAAAAAAACACATGTAAAAAACGTATGTGGTCTTCTGACTTGGTGCTAATGAGATTGATTTACTAAATGAACAGAGAATGTTCGTTTTGCAGAATTCGTTTTCACTCAGCTTAGTGAATGAGGCAAAGCTAAGTGAAAATCCACTTTGCAAAGAATACCAAATCATACCCACACACAAAAAAAAACTTTTTTTGTTTGCACATGATTGGAAGAAAAAGGTCAGCACAGGTTCACATCATACACTAAGCCATGGGTGGCCAACCAGTGACCCGCGGAGCCCTCTGATGTGGCCTGCGACCTCCTGCTCTGGAATGTTGGGTTGGCATGCCCAGATCGTAGGTTGCCAACCTGTCCTACCACAGCATCAGTGTTGTGCATGAAGCTGGTGGTAGAGGAGGAAAACGGCTCCTGAGCAGAGCTCCAAAAGCCAATGCTTCCTGTAGAGTGCCAGCTTTTGCCACAGGCGGAGTCTATGGCAAAGTTAGCTAACCCGCGGGTTAGACATAGGTGCACTACGCTGCACCCCGTGGTGTGGGTAAACTGCACCACATCAGTGTGAAAGCAGTCTTAAGCCCTTTTCACATGATCGACCCTACCCAATTGGACCCTCAATTCACCTCTACAGAGCGGCAAATGTAAACAGACTTCTGTCCGTTTACGCCTGCCTACCTCAAATCCAATCCTCTAAAAAAAAAAAAATAGAAGGGAATTCGTCCCATTCCATCTGGGCATATCTAATTGGAGGGCCTATAGAGTAGCTATGACCTGTCATCCACCTGCTCCGCTCATTGTGGCCCGCGACTGGTTATCAAGTTGCTTAAGTGGCCCTCGCTCTTCAAAAGGTTGGGGACCCCTGCACTAAGCTAAGTGAAAATTCACTGGCTAAGTGAAAAGCCTATACTTTTTTTTTATGAAATCAAGCCCAGTGCTTTTCAGTATTGTATGTATTGGCAGGTAGTTCTGGTATTTGCTTGCTGCTAAATTGCAGAATTGTTTTTGCATAACAAATGCAAATTTGTCATTAACACCATTTGTGGTATTTGCTCTTGCCCATTTTAGGTTAGTTATGGTAAACGTTATTTGTTTCCGTGCATGTGGAGCATTGTACGATATGTCAAGGATGCCTTCTGGTTACAATCCACATTGACCTGGCTGTAAATATGAAGTGCGATATCAATGTAAGTAGCAATTAAAACTAGTCTTACACAGCTTGAATTTTGGCCATATCATACAAATCTGATCAGGGCAGCTAAAGTGACTAAATTTGCCAATTAGTGTGATGGACCAAAAATCACAAGAGAAAGCAGCACAATAATGCAAATACAATCACTAGGGTGATTAAAGCTGAACTCCAGGTATGACCTTAATTGCATACATTGATTGGTCCACATTGGACCAGTGCAAGTAGTCATATCTCATATCTGAGGGACTGCTGTGGAAGCTGACAGTTACTGTAGAAGTCAGCGCTACTCATAGGCGTGCGCACAGGGTGTGCCAGGTGTGCCTGGGCACACCCTAATGACCCTGTGCTGGGCAAATTCCCTCTGCTACATGGCTGCAGAGAAAGTAACTATGGAATCACTGTCTCAAAAGTGAGACATCAGGGGTTGGTTTTGACCCCTTATATTTCACCTAGGCCCCCATGGTGCTCCCCAAAAAAAAAAAATGTAAAAAAAAAATATATAATTGTAAAAAAACTGAATATATTGTAAAAAATAATAACATTGTAAAAAGGTCATAATAAAAAAATAAACTGACACCAGTCTCTGCCCTTTTGACATCGTCCACTGCTCTACCGACACTGTTCATTGCCCTATTGCTTTGGGGTGCACGCCCTAATGCAATAGGCTGCGCACACCTATGGCGCTACTACAGTGATTGCCACAATCTTCTTGGTGGCTGCACCACTGCACATTGACCACAGGGCTTTTTTTGCTCAGTACTGCTGCCTTTGACTGAATGCCTTGCTTGTTCTCTGATTGGACAAGGTGGAGAGAAGGGGGCGGTGATGTCACTATCTCAACCTAATCCAAAGAAAAATTCCTTGTATATATTGAAAAAATACAAGGTGTTCTGTGAATGGGGGCAGTGCTATGCAGTGGACTAGCTGCTTGTCACAAGACTAAAGAGATTATGGTGATCATTGTACTAGCGACAACTACTACGTTGATTGCCAGCTTCCCCAGTGGTCGCTCGGGTTTGGGTCATGCATACTTACATGTAATGTTACCAATGTAAGTATACAATTTAGATCATACCTGGAGTTTAGCTTTAACTGAAGTGAAAGTTCAGATAGGGTGGAGAAATCTACTGATTTCTCTTGTTCAGCTTATGGGGATAACCAAAATAAATTAAAGTGGGTATGGCTAGCATTCTTCTCGGAAGGAGGCCAGAACTGCTTTTCAGAGAAGTAAAGACATGGAGGTCTTAGGCCCCGTACACACGTCCGAGGAACTCGACGGGAAAAACTCATCGTTTTGCTCGTCGAGTTTTGTGTGAAGCCGCCGAGGATCTCGGCGAGCCAACTTTCCTCATTGAACAACGAGGAAATAGAGAACATGTTCTCTATTTGGCTCGACGAGGAACTCGTCGGCTTCCTCGGCCGAAAGTGTACACACGGCCGGTTTTCTCAGCAGAATTCAGCTCCGATCGAGTTTCTGGCTGAATTCTGCCGAGAAACTCGGTCGTATGTATGGGGCCTAAGGCCGGCCATACACAGAGCAAATTTCTTTCCTGCAACCACGGGTCAAAGATTAGAGTAACATTTGTAGATGGTCAGTGCAAACTAAAAAATATGCCCTGGCAACAGTGGGAGTAAAAAAATGCCCAGCATTAGTGGGAGTAGAAAAACAACCAGAACTATAGGGCCTTGTTTACACAAATGGCTGTTTTTGACAGATCTGAAAGGAGATCTGTGATGGGTCACTTTTCAGAGCTGGTTGAGACACAGCTTTCAGACGATTGATCTGCTAACGGATGCCTGTTTTTTTATTTTATGGGAAATCCCACCACACCACTTGCATTAGATGTAACCCGCATTGCAGTCCAATTCACTTGCATTGGCCGCATGTGGCTGCTTGACAAAAAAGGCAATCTGAAGAAAGGTGGAACTGCCAATGTTAACTTGCCCATGGGATAGGGACGGTAAAAATTGTAGATCCATTGCCTGTTCCCACCACCCCTCTGCTACCCATGTAGACAAGGCCTACAAGCACCATTAGGTAGTAGATTACTCTGAGGCCTCGTACACACGACCGAGTTTCTCGGCAAAAACCAGCAAGAAACTTGCTGGGAGATATTTTTTTGCCGAGGAAACCGGTCGTGTGTACATTTTCGACGAGGAAACTTTCGAGAAACTTGATGAGCCAAAAAAGAGAGCAAGTTCTCTATTTCCTCGATGGGAATGGAGAAACTTGCCTTGTCGAGTTCCTCAACAGCCTAACAAGGAACTCGACGAGGAAAGCGATGTGTTTCGCCCGTCGAGTTCCTCGGTCGTGTGTACGAGGCTTGACCTGTAATGACTATGATAGATTTCCAGGTACTGAAATGCTCTGCATTGCAAAGCCCAGCACTTGCTACCACTATGAATACAGCAAATTCCTCTAGCTTGCAATAGAAAAGTCCTGAGTGCAGGGACTTTTTATTGCAGGGGCTGGATTAATTCAACCCACTGGCTGTATCTGGTCTTCAGGCCGTAGTTTGAGGATGGTTAAGCTAAATATTGTCCAGAGCAAGCTCCTGTGTGGTTTTAAAACCAGCTGTTTACTGGTGAGTTCAATACAGACAAGTCTGGTACTGTTCTTAGGTACAGTCAGTTCTTCTGGTCCCAGTTTCATATCTGGTGTCAGGTAATGTTGTATATAGTGTAATCTATATTGGAGTATTGGAGATGTCAATAGCCTCTTCTGAGAGCCAGCACAGTAGATCTACTGACTCATGAAACAGTTAAAATGGCACCAACCCATTTATAAGGCCCCAGCTGTATCACATATAGATGTAAATAAAGGCCAAACTTTTTCATAAGTAATATTTTTCAAATATAAGTATGTTGTCATGGGGGCATCAGTATTTTGTTTGCTTATTTGCAAATAGACCAGCAAACAGAAAAGGAAACTTGGCACCGATAATAAATTATTAATATTACAACAGTGATATAATTCTTGGGAATGTCATTATTACTTGAGTAGATCATTAGAATGATTTTCCTAAAGAACGTTAGCATTTTTCTAAACATTTTGTTCTACAAGCCAAAACCTGTTATGAGCTTTTATTTTAAAGCTAAATTTAAAGTCACATTCCTGAGTTCCTGTTTCAAATATTGTAGACGCTGCACCAATCAATTCATGGAAATGCCTCTCTGTTAATGTTAACTTTGAGAATGCAATTTTGACTATTGCTTCCTGTGGCCACTCAGTTATCATATTACATATAGATTCAATAATCTGTATTTCTAATTACAGTAAAGCTATTGGCTGAGAGCGTTGATTTAGAGCTGGTCAACAGACCTTTTTCGGCCACGACCCTTCAACAGAAGCCGGCTGGCTGTTGGACCAGCTGCCTTACACACGCGCCATATGGTGGCCGGTTTCTATTGAACCGGCCGATGCCGCCCAACATTCAGCCCATGTGTAAAAGGGTTAACAACTCCAACCTCTAGGATGGAGCAGGGAAGAGTATTACCCCTCAATGTTATTATTTTTGTATATATTCCAAATTGGAGGGATTTCCTTAAAAAAAAAATCCTAAACAAAGTGAGGGGTAAATCCCAACTTTAGCAGATTCCATTGTCACTGAAACCAAAGTCCCCAATGGAAGATTTCTTCTCTACTCCAGATTTATTGACAACTGTGAAACTTTGGAATTTCGCTTACTTTTTATGCTGGTGATAACAGAATAGTTTCCAGGTATCCCGGATCCTGTGTGACAGTCCTGAATTTTGGGGGAATGTACAACATGGCAAAAAGAATAAAACAGAGCGGATTAGGGAGTATACAGCTAGGCATATGGAATGAGGTGGTTCAGAATAAGGAAGTTGTCCGGCTGCTGTAGGAGAGACCTGTCAAAGTGGGCCAGTCTGGATGAAGTCCAGGGCCAAATTTTTGTCCCAGTCCAGCCCTGGGGAGTATACAGAATTACATATGGAGTGAGGTAATGCAGAACAGGGAACATACAGCGTGGCATTTGAAATGAGAATGTTTAGAATAGGCAGTATACAGCATGGCATATAGAATGACAAGGTGAGAAATAGGGAGCATACAGCATGGCATATAGAATGACAAGGTGAGGAATAGGGAGCAAACAGCATGGCATATAGAATGACAAGGTGAGGAATAGGGAGCATACAGCATGGCATATAGAATGACAAGGTGAGGAATAGGGAGCATACAGCCTGGCATATAGAATGACAAGGTGAGGAATAGGGAGCATACAGCATGGCATATAGAATGACAAGGTGAGGAATTGGGAGCATACAGCCTGGCATATAGAATGACAAGTTGAGGAATAGGGAGCATACAGCATGGCATATAGAATGACAAGGTGAGGAATAGGGAGCATACAGCATGGCATATAGAATGACAAGGTGAGGAATAGGGAGCATACAGCATGGCATATAGAATGACAAGGTAAGGAATATGGAGCATACAGCCTGGCATATGGAATAAAGTGCTGTGTAAATGGCGCATACAGCACAGCATATGGGACAGTGCTGGACATAGAAGCAGTCTTCAAAAACAAAATAATTGTGTGATAAAAGAAACTCCACACTCAAAAGAATAAAGTGCTGCAGCTCCTGTGAAAAGGTGCTGTATCTATTCAAATGATACTCAACTGTCTTCAGTCCAACACTGTGGGGAATGGAGCAATACAGGGCCTGAACATCCAAAGTGGCCCATAGAAAGCCAGATGTCCGTACAACCGATTTAATATGCGACAGAACAATACCAGTGTCCCTAATATATCCTGGTAGTCTCAATACCAGAGGCTGAAGATGAAAATCTACCCATTCTCCCAAGCGTTCAAATAAAGAGCCAATACCGGCTACTATTGGACGGCCTTGAATTACATTTTCAGATTTGTGAATCTTGAGAAGATGGTGGAACACTGGTATAATTGGATTCTCTACATAGAGAAATTCTACAGTTTTGGGGGACAAAACCCCCATCTCTTTACCTCTAAGTAGAAGTGCAAATAAGGATGATTGAAAATCGGCTGTAGGATTCCTTGGCAGGGGGGAATAAGTTATGGGGTCACTGAGCTGGCGTATAGCTTCAGAACGATATTGATCTTTTGTTAATATTACAACCGCACCCCCCTTATCGGCTTCCTTAATAATAAATTGCTTAGATTCCTTCAATTCTTTTAGGGCCAAACTTTCTTGCCTAGTGATGTTATATAAGCAATGAATATATGCATTGTAGAAAAAATCTCATGTGTTATAAATTTAGTGCAGCTTTTCTTTTCTCTGGTGTGTCATGGCCTCAGCTCCTGTCTAAAGAAAAGTGTAAATACAGTCTAATCACTAAGTAGAACTGGGGCACTCCCTTTAATATCATGGAAAAAAACATTGTTTTGCTGGGAGAAAAATTCCCTGTGGAAAGCTTGGAATACCTTGTTAGAGCACATGTTATTTTCATTGAAATAATCTTACAATACAAATTTCAATTACGTTTGAGCAGTTTGATATGTGCAGTCTAAAGCAAATGTCTATCTTTCTGTTGCCCAAACTGTGGCCCAGGGGCTGCAAGGAGACTTTTTGCATTGATTGTGCGGCCTTCTAGATCAGTGTTTCTCAACTCCAGTCCTCGAGGCGCCCCAACAGGTCATGTTTTCAGGATTTCCCTGAGATGAAATGGCTGTGGTAATTACTAAGGCAGTGAAACTGATCAAATCACCTGTGCAAAAAAATGGAAAGCCTGAAAACATGACCTGTTGGGGCGCCTCGAGGATTGGAGTTGAGAAACCCTGTTCTAGATCCCTACAGGCCGTAGTCTGTGTTTTGTTGCTTACTCAATCCAGGGAGCTGACAAAAAATCTTCCGTCTCTAACCTGGGTGGTTTGGTGTTGTTTTTTCTCACTTTTTTACTTTTTTTCTGTGCTGTCCCTTTTGTCTTTTTATATTTTTTTCGTCAGATCTTTGAACATTTTAATATCAAATGCAGCCAGGGCCGTATTTGCTCTCCCTGCCACCCCAAGGACAGGTTCCGCAATGCACCCTCTCCCTGCCAACTGAATCACCCCCCCCCCCCCAAATCAACGGAGAATGGTAACCGGATAGCAGGGGTGGAACGGTTAGTTCAAATATTTTTTGTTTCTTTCTTTTTTATTACTTTTTTTATTTATTTGTAGCTTGTCGTTTACCTTTTTTTGTATGCTTTTCTTTTTTTCTATATATATATTATTTTTCTTATTCTTTACTTTTTAATTACTTTTTTATTTTATTAATTGAATTATTATTTCTTATTTTTTTCACCTAACTTTATTGCTATCACACAGGAGAAAACAATTCCCTGTGTAATAGCAATTGGAGGTGGCAGGTTCTCTTTATTGACCCTGTCACCTCCAAAACAGGAGTCCTAGCACTGTGCTAGAACTCCTGTCACAGCTGAGATGGAAAGAGCACAGCTCACCCCTCTCACTGTGTACATCAGGGGGAGGGACAGGAGACAGACTCGGTGGCTAGGGGGAGAACGGAGTCCCGAAGACAAAGCCAGCAGAGAGGTATGTGGGGGGGGGGGGTGGAAGGGGAGGACGGACGGCAGCACACATTTTACAAGTGATTTTGGCGACATCGCCACAATCACTTGTTAACAAGCGAGCGGATTGCCCCACACTACATTTAGTCCTGCTAGAAAGCAACTTACCGCCCTTAACTGTATGTTTCGGTCGTCGGGGGACTCCATGCCGCTGCCGCCCCTCTGTGCCCTGCCGCCCCAAGGCCTGGCCTCAGTGGCCTTGTGGGAAATCCGGGCCTGAATGCAGCACACAAGTAGGGCCATTTCTGGTATCAGGTCACCCAAATTATAACACAGTTTAATGTTTTCTCTCTTTCTAACAACCATTTGGCAACAAATGAGCTCACCAATGCTGAACCAATGGATTACCAGGGTGAACAATATACAGACTATGGAAACCTCACCTCTATCCTCAGGGATAAGAACACACATCCAGATGGGTCTATTGGGAACAGTTCCGATACTCCACTAAAAATCTGCAATACATATGAGAAAGATTTTTGTCTCAGAAGTTTTGCCTAGGCCACGCTTGTCTCCTCTAGTCCTTTGTCACCAAACCCCTCAATTTTTTTTCCCCTACCCTCTTCTTTCTCTCTCTCCAGTTTCCCCTTCTTTGCCATCACCTCCAATGATTTACTGTCAAAACTCTCTAGTACCCCATCCTATCGGAATGAAACTGTGGACTAACTGCCTCTGATAAGAGATAAGACATTGGTGGGAGTTGCTCACTTACAGTAGAGATGCATGATTCTGGGAAAAATTTGAAACGCAATCTTTTGCTTAGAATAAAGATCACAATTCTCAACGTAACATCATCTTTCACATTATACCAAAAAATTGGGCTAGCTTTACTGTTTATTTTACTTTTTTATTAATTGAAGTGTATTTTTTCCTAAAAAAATGTGTTTGAAAGACAGCTGCGCAAATGCAGTGTGACATAAAATATTGCAACAATCGCCATTTTATTCTCTAAGGTCCCTGCTAAAAAATATATATAATGTTTGGGGTTCTAAGTAATTTTCTAGCAAAAAATACAGGCCCGGATTCAGATACAAATGCGTATTGTTATGCTGGCGTAGCGTATCTCATATACGCTACGCCGCCGTAACTTTGAGAGGCAAGTACTGTATTCAGAAAGAACTTGCGCCTAAAGTTACGGCGGCGTAGCGTATTTTGGGCGGCGTAAGCCTGCGTAATTCAAAATAGGCTGTAGGGGGCGTGTTGTATGCTAATTTGCCGTGACCCCACGTAATTGACGTTCTTAACGAACCATGCATGCGCCGTCCGTGAAAATATCCCAGTGCGCATGCTTCAAATTACGCCGCAAATAGTCAATGCTTTAGACGTGAATGTAACTTACGCACAGCCCTATTCGCGTACAACTTACGCAAACGACTTACGCAAACGACGTAAACAACGCAAAATTCTACGCTGGCCCGATGTCCATACTTAACATTGGCTACGCCTCATAGAGCAGGGGTAACTTTACGCCAGAAAAAGCCTTACTTAAACGATGTAAACAAAAAAATGCGCCGGGCGGACGTACGTTTCTGAATCGGCGTATCTACCTAATTTACATATTCAACGCGGAAGTCTTGGGAAGCGCCCCTAGCGGTCAGCGTAAATATTGCACTCTAAGATACGACGGCATAGAATATTTACGCCGCTCAAATCTAGGCAACATTGAGGCGTATTTGATTCTATGAATCAGGCGCCGAGATGCGACGGCCCGCATTAGGAGTTACGACGGCGTATCTGGAGATACGCCGACGTAACTCCTTTCTGAATCCGGGCCACAGTGTTTAACTTGTAAGCAACAAGTGTCAGAAAAAGGTTTAGTTTTTAAAGAGGAACTGAAGTCTGCTCACATAATTTGTAATAAAAACATCTTTGCCATTCTGAAGCTTCCATCCAACCACTTTGCTTATTATTTTATATATACTGTGATTTTGTACTTGAAAAATATGCTGCAGAAATCTCCCTCCACTGAGTCTGGCTGCAACTATTTTAACTGTGGGCAGCTGAAGCTACTGCCTGTTCACTTCCTGGATTTACACCACACCTTCAGCTCTGCAGCTCTCATTTTCTGTCTTATGACTTATCCCCTCCTCCCTTCCTGGCAAACTCTCACGAGAGTGAGAGAGGGAGCTGTGCATGATGTTTCAAGCCTAGGCTTTTACCAGACAAGAAACAGGAAGTGGGTTGTATAAGGTATTTACTGGCAGGAAAAAAAAAATGTTTTACTAGCCAAAGTTAAACCAACAAGGGCAGAAGATTTAGTAGATGGAAAGTTGAAAAAATGGCTGAAGTTCCGCTTTAAGTGGTTAACCCCATTTACAGACCGAAGTTCTTCCCTTTGATCTAAAAGAACCAAATGATACAATGTTTCTGTTTATCTCCCAGCACTGAGCAATGTTGTGATAATCTTTGCCAAGTTTTTTTTTTTACAGCTCTGAGCAGAGAACTGCTCTGCACTTGTTACATGAATCGTGAAAATTCTGGATTAAGATCATGAGGGGGGTGTTGAATCGAGATCGCGATTTTTTAACGATTAATCGCGCTGCTCTAATTTACAGTATGTGTAAATTTTAGCTTGAGCTATTGCTGTTTTTTAATAAAGTTGTAAAGAGATAGATGAACACATTTAAAAAGCTTGCTAGCTAAAAATAGTTATACAAATTTTAAATATTTACCTGATTTAAGAAAATATTTTTCTAAGTAGGGCCTGGTTAATTCTCATATCCTGATTATAATAAAGAAAACAATTTTGTAAAACACCACAATAAATCCTTTTTTCTTTTGAGCTTAGATTAAGGCTGCATTCACACCTGAGCGTCGGTCGTTTTTTTGGGCGTTTTTTTCTGGCGTTTTGTCGCGCGTATTTGCGCGCTTGCATACAGCGTCGTGCGACGTTTTTGTACTTCGGCGTTTTTTATTTTAGCCAATAGGAAAAATGATCATCTTTTCATCACTTGTTGCTATGTTGGTAGATTTTTTTAATCTTCTGCATGGGCGACAAGTTCTATTTATTAAAGCGACGAAACGCCCGTAGCAAACGCTCGTTGGCGCGATTTACGTTCAATTCGCGCCCATTACTTTCTATGGGAAAAAAAACGCTCAAATACGCCCAAACCGCATGATACGTGCTACAAAAAAAGGTCCGGGACTTGTTTTAACTTAGCGCGACAGGCGTTTGGGCGTTCAGGTGTGAACAGTCACCATAGGGAATAATGTTAATTCTCCCCTCTGGCGTTTGTGAGCAGTGCGCTTCAGGCGTAAAAACGCCTAGGTGTGAATGGGGCCTTAGATCATTTTATTATTTTGATCCATAAGATAAACAGTAAATAAATATTAAAAGCTCAAAATCTGGCTTTCTAGGTGCAAAAACTCTCTCAAAAATGGAGTAGAAGGCTTGATTGTTTTCTTTTTCTGCATAAGCTTTGTACTCTTATTTCCTTCCATTTATTTACAGGTTGCCCCAGTTCCTCTCGCAATTATTACCCTGCTCTTAATAGCTGAGTTTTTGGCCTGGTGCTTATTTCAGCGTCCAAATGTGCCAGTGGAACCTGACTTTGGCAGGCGGAAAGAAAAAATCTGTTTCAGGTGATGACACTGCTTTCTTTCCATGCCAAATCCATCTTAACGCTGCCTCTGTAAGCAGCTTCTACAACCTCACAGGGCAGTATGATTTGTATACTTAAAGGAACACCAACATAAAATATTTACTTGCAGATAGACTTTTGTAATAGAATGTCTCAAAGAAACAAGAACACAGCTAGCAGAGTGTTTAATCAACCAAGAAAACTGCCGAAAACACTCGCATAACTGATGTTGTCCATTTGACCAGTAACTCTAATGCAGACAAGTTATGTTGTATTGTAAAGATTGTTATTTGTCATAATCACTGTTCTAATGACATATGAAGCAGTGCCTGCCAATGGGAAATAAAAACAACAGTCACATGGAGAACGACTATTATGTTTTATAGTTTAGTGAATTTAGCCAAATGTATATTCCAGTTAGTCGTCTATATTAGCAACGCTCACATTTTTTCTTTATGAATGCCTCATGTACTTGTAATAGATGATAGATTGATAGATTGTTTACACATTAGTAGGTAGATTCACACATATCTGCCTAACTTTAGGGCGGCCTAGCCTAGCCTTTTTAGACTACACCGCCATAAATTAGTTAGGCTAGTAGTGATTCACAATCTACTTACCTGCTAATCTACGGCGGTGTAGCCTAAAACGAGCGGGCGTAAGGGCACCTAATTCAAATGACTTGGAGGGGGGCGTGTTGTATGGAAATGAGGCTTGACCTCACGTTTTTTGACGTTTTTGGACACTGCGCATGCGCCGGGTGACTACATTTCCCAGTGCGCATTGCAGCTATGTAGGCCGTACGGGCCTATTGATTTAGACGCGGACGTAAACGACGTAACACCCGATTCGCGGACGACTTACGCAAACGACGTAAAAAATTTGAACCTCGCGGCGGGAACGGCGGCCATACTTTAACATTGTTATTCCACCTCATAGGTGGAAAAACTTTAGGCCGCCTAAGGCCTTACGGAAACGACGTTAATCGACGGCGTAGGCCTGGCGTACATTCGTGAATCGGCGTATTCCCTCATTTACATAATCTACGCCGGCCGCAATGGAAGCGCCATCTAGCGGCCAAGAGAAACATTGCAAGCTAAGATAGAACGGCGCAAGCCGGCCTATCTTAGCTTTGTTTAAAGCCTCGTACACACGGCCGAGGAACTCGACGTGCCAAACACATCGAGTTCCTCGGCCAGTTCAGCACTGAAGCCGCCGAGGAGCTCGGCGGGACGAGAGCTCCCATAGAACAACGAGGAAATAGAGAACATGTTCTCTATTTCCTCGCCGAGCTCCTCGTCGGCTTCCTCGGCTGAAAGTGTACACACGACCAGTTTCCTCGGCAGAATTCAGCCAGAAACTCGGTCGGAAGCTGAATTCTGCCGAGGAAACTGGTCGTGTGTACGGGGCCTAAGTGTATCTCTGTTAGAGAATACACTTAAACAAACGCCGGCGTAGATTCAGAGTTAGGTCGGCTTATCTACTGATAAGCCGGCGTAACTCTTTGTGAATCTACCTATAGATGTGTGAATTTTCCTAAAATACATAATAAAATAACGATTTAAGTAAAAAAAATAACTGCATTGCAAAAGTAAACATGTGGCCAGCTATAGACATTCAAGTATTAATAAATTCCTAACCAGTGCCAGGACAAGGTCATTTAGAGCCTAGGGTGACCATGCCAAACTGCACCCCCCCCCCTCAAAGATGTATGCGCTATATGTGTTAGCAAAAATCCCCCCCCCCCCCACAAAAACACTGAACACTAATCTGCAAGTTTACCCCCTAAGCATAAATTTCCCCAGTTTCAAAGACAATATAAACTGTTTATGGCTGTGTTAGCAAAAATCCCCCCACAAAAAACACTGGACACTAATCTAAAAGGTTACCCCCTAAATATAAATTTCCCCTCCTCCCTTTGCCCAAATCTCTCAGCACAAATCTCCTCCAAATCCCCCCAGCTCAGTATATTGACTGGTGTGCCCAACAGTTATGGTGTCTACAAACTATGGGATATTTTTATTTATTTATTTATGTTTTACTGGTAATGGTGGTGGTCAGCGACTTATAGCAGGAATTTGATATTGCGGCAGACATTCTGACACTTTTTGGGGACCATTGACACTAATACAGTAATTAGTGTTAAAATATGCACTGTCACTGTACTAATGACACTGGCTGGGAAGAGATTAACATCAGGGGCGATCAAAGGGTTAACTGTGTGCCTAGATAGTGTTATACTATACTGTGGGGCTTTTACTAGGGGAAGAGATGGAATTTATTCTCTTGTTCACAGAGGCACAAATTCCATCCCTTCCCCTCTGTCAGAATGGCAATCTTCCATGTTTACAAAGGAAGATCGCAGTTCTGTCTCTCTGCCTAGCGATTGACAAGTGCCAGAGGACATCAGGTTCCGTGCACCCACCGATTGGCTTCCGCTGTGGGTAATCACACAGCCCCCTACCCTAAGTGTCGGATCACATGTATATATATATATATATATATATATATATATATATATATATATATATACATATATATATATATATATATATATATATATATATATATATATATATGTGTGTGTGATCCGGCACACAGGTGGCGCCCTGTAAAAAAAAATCTAATTTTGAAATTAATGGCAGCAACACATCTCAAAAATGCGACAGGGCGATGTTTTCCACGGTGTAACATTGCCTCTTCTTTTAACAACATTCTGTAAATGTCTGGGAACTGAGGAGACCAGTTCCTGAAGTTTTGGGAGAACAATGTTGTCTCAGGCCTCGTACACACGACCGAGTTTCTCGGCAAAAACCAGCAAGAAACTTGCTGGGATTTTTTTTTTGCCGAGGAAACCGGTCGTGTGTATATTTTTCGACGAGGAAACTGTTGAGGATCCCGTCGAGCCAAAAAGAGAGCATGTCTTCTTTTTCCTCGACGGAAATGGAGAAAATTGCCTTGTCGAGTTCCTCGACAGCCTAACAAGGAACTCGACGAGGAAAACGAGTCTTCATTCTTGCCTGATATTGAATTCTAACTGCTCAAGAGTTCTGTGTCTTATTTGTCGTATTTTTAATTTTAAGATGTGCCAAATATTTTCAATTGGTGAAAGGTCTGGACTGCGGGCAGGCCCGTTACATACCCAGGCTCTTCTACAAATCCATGCCTTTGTCTTAGATGCAGTATGCAATGGGAGCATATGCTGCTGTAAAACCTAAATATATCTTTCAATATCGATGCTGCCTTTCCAGATGTGCAAGCTGTCCATTCCATACACACTAATGCACCCCCATACCATCAGAGATGCAGGCTTTTAAACTGGCCAGAAAATGATCCAGCAGCAGGACAATTTTGATGAGCAAGGCTTGGCCCAAATTTACTAGAGACAGAGGGCCAGATTCACAAAGGAGATACGACGGAGTATCTCAGATACTCCGTCGTATCTCTCAGAGTATCTATGCAACTGATTCATAGAACCAGTTACGCATAGATATCCCTAGGATTCGACAGGTGTAATTGTTTTACACTGTCGGATCTTAGGATGCAGTACCGCGGCCGCCACTGGGGGGAGTTTGCGTCGTAAACCAGCGTCGGGTATGCAAATTAGGAGTTACGGCGATCCACAACGGATTTTCGTGTTCGCTACGTCGCAGCTAGTCTAGTTTCCCGTCGCAAAGTTAGTCGTCGTTTTGGGTGCCTTAACTTTACACAGCAAACGTATTGCTGTCTAAAGTATGGCGGTCGTTCCCGCGTCGAAATTTAAAAATTAACGTCGTTTGCGTAAGACGTCCGTGAATACGGAAGTACGCTACGCACGTCGCCGTTCGAAAAAATGACGTCACTGCGCGCAAAGCACGGCGGGAATTTCGAAACGGAGCATGCGCAGTAGGTCCGGCGCGGGAGCGCGCCTAATTTAAATGGCACACGCCCATTTAAATTACGCGGGCTTACGCCGGCGTAGTTTTCATCGCAAGTGCTTTGTGAATCAGGCACTTGCGATGAAAACTTGCGGCGGTGTAACGTATCTACGATACGTTACGCCGCCGCACTTCTACCTGAATCTGGCCCAAAGAGCATTGGCTTTCTTTGTTAGGCCTCGTACACACGACCGAGTTTCTCGGCAAAAAACAGCAAGAAACTTGCTGGGAGATATTTTTTTGTCGAGGAAACCGGTCGTGTGTACATTTTCGTCGAGGAAACTGTAGAGGAACTCGACGAGCCAAAAAGAGAGCATGTTCTCTATTTCCTCGACGGGAATGGAGAAACTTGCCTTGTCGAGATCCTCGACAGCCTAACAAGGAACTCCACGAGGAAAACGATGTGTTTCGCCCGTCGAGTTCCTCGGCCGTGTGTACGAGGCTTCAGGCTTTCATACTTTTCATGATGACTTGGGGATGCTTTAAGGCTGTGCATGGTGTTATGGGACAGTTTGCTTGTCACAGACAATTTCAAAGACAATATAAACTGTCAATGCTTATTTGGCTATTTTGCTGTAAAAGATAGAAATTGGCCAGTGGTTTTGCTGAGGAAAAACTGTCCTGCCGCTGGCACTTTTCCATTAAACCCTCATTAGAAACGAGGAGACCGCAGATGATATAGCATTATGTGCATTATGTGTATTATTAGCCCACAGCAGGAGTTTTTAATGATGAAGTATTTGCCAAAATGTGATAGAGAATAGAGATACAGATTACAGGCAGGTGTTTTACTACTAGAATTAAGAGATCACAGATGACACAGCGGTGTAAAATTGGCCAGCAGCAGTGCAATTGTGATAAGCAAGGCTTGGCCCAAAATTTACTAGAGACAAAGAGCAAAACAGTCAGATTAGTAAGTAAAAGCAGCACACATTACGCACATTACACTTGTAAGGCGCACAGTTAACCCCTTGGTGGCCCCAGATGTTAACCCCTTCCCGGCCATTGTCAATGTGCAGTATTATCATTGATCACTGTATTAGGCCTCGTACACACGACCGAGGAACTCGACGGACGAAACACATCGTTTTCCTCGTCGAGTTCCTTGTTAGGCTGTCGAGGAACTCGACGTGCCAATTTTCTCCATTCCCGTCGAGGAAATAGAGAACTTGCTCTCTTTTTGGCTCGTCGAGGTTCTCGACAGTTTCCTCAACGAAAATTTACACACGACCAGTTTCCTCGGCAAAAAAATATCTCCCAGCAAGTTTCTTGCTGGTTTTTGCCCAGGAACTCGGTCGTGTGTACGAGGCTTCAGTCTCACAAGCGACACAGCCAGTGTGCGTTAGTACCAGATTGTCTGCCACCCTATCACAGTCACGCTATAAGTCACTGATCACCTTAATTACAGTATAGCATCTATAGCTGTATAATTTCCAATATATATACCATACTTTGTAAACGCTATAACTTTCACATAAACCAATTCATATATACTTATTAGGATTTTCTTTTACCTAAACATGTAGCATTTTGGCCTAAATCTATAAAGAAATTTGATTTTCTTTATATTATATTGGATATGTTTTATATCAATACATAGAAAATAGATTTTCTTTTTATTTCAGTCTTTTCTCGGTTATATAATAATAGATAAAAAAAAAAAAAAAAACAGTGGTGATTAAATGCCACAAAAAGAAAGCTTTATTTGTGTGAAATTTTTCACACAGTGTTGCATGACCGCACAATAGCCAGTTAAAGTAGCACAGTGCTGAATAGCAAAAAATGCCCTGGTCATGAGGGGGAGTAAAACCTTCTGGAGGTTAAATAGTTAACGAGAAGACCTGCTGCTGCAAAAAAAAGCAGTTTCAGCCCTGGTTCACACTGGTGCAGTTTGAAATGCGATTTGACATGTCAAATCGGCGGCATTTTCTGGCAATGGCACCACGCTAATCGGTGCAACGCTGCATTGATTTCAAAAAGTAGTTTCTGTACTACTTTTTGCGATTTCGGAAACCTGCACAGACGTCTCTGTAATCGCGGCCGAAATTGGGACTGACAAGTGGCAGTGAAATCGGGTGAGTTCAGCTGAGCTCGCACGGCTTCACTCCCGCAGCCCAGTGAGAACCTGAGCTAATCTAAGCTAGGGCCCTATCAACGTACAATTAAATAACTAATATATCCCCCAAAATATGGTTGCTCTCTGCCCTACTTTTTTTATGGCGAGGGGTCTGGCCTAAACAAACCCCCTTATTGGCTCTTCTATCCCCTTTAGTCATAGTTCAAAGGCCATGCAGTGTGTTATGGTTTTAAAAAAAATTCTCATAAATTGGTGCACATAAATTTTTCAGAACCGGGAATCTTGAAAGCGCAGGATTTGCCTCATCCCTAGTATTTAATATGGAGTGCTACTCACCTCTGACATCCTCCTGGAATCTGAGCTGTGAAAGATGGTTTAAAAAATATTCAAATTATGGTTGTATTGATTTAGCAAATTTCACTGGAAGGTAAAATCTGTAATCACAGTTTCCTTTTCAGCGATGACCTGGAATTGTGCGGAGGTAAATGGGTTTCTTTCTGCGTCAGTGCACAGAGGGGCTCAGGACAGAAAAGTATTCCTGATTTCCTGGAAATGTCCTTTTAGACTGGATTCACACCTATGTAGTTTTAGTGCCTTTTGCATTTTGCAGATTTGCACTACAGTTCATTTAACATGCTTTTCTATGGAACACGTTCTTTAGTGCAAATCTGCAAAATGCAAAAAGCACTAAAACTGCCTAGATGTGAATCCAGCCTTAGCCCTCATACACACGGTATGAAAATCAGAAGGGGATTGTCGTTTGACAGGCAGTTGTCAGAAATTCTTAAGCCTCGTACACACGACCGAGTTTCTCGGCAAAAACCATCAAGAAACTTGCTGGGAGATATGTTTTTGCCGAGGAAACCGGTCGTGTGTACATTTTAATTGAGGAAACTGTCGAGAAACTCGTCGAGCCAAAAAGAGAGCAAGTTCTCTATTTCCTCGACGGGAATGGAGAAACTTGCCTTGTCGAGTTCCTCGACAGCCTAACAAGAAACTTGATGAGGAAAACGATGTGTTTCGCCCGTTGAGTTCCTCGGTCGCGTGTACAAGGCTTTACCGTTAGTACGCTCCTTTTAGATAATTGTTTTCCAATTTTCGGCCAATAAAATGTTGGATGACCGGCTAGTAAATTTTTGGCAACCGACGGCTCCACGTCTGATTTTCAGATGGTCAGTACACAAATCCGTCACACAAAAGTCAAAAGTACAAACACGCATGCTCAGAATCAAGGAATGACTGGGAAGAGTTCAGTCTTGTGAACTACCGTTTGTAATCTAAAATTACCATTTGTGACGCGGCAATTGATGAAATGTCGAACTTCTCATCTTCTTTAATGGGATAATATTAAAGCTGCTTTGCATGTAGTTATGCCAAACATATTTTAAAATGCATTTGTTTTGTACGATCTGTAAATCGCGTATTAACATTCACCAAACTTCTACTAACACAAAATTAGCAGAAGGGGCCCAAAGGGTGGCACTTGAGAAATGAACTTACTCTTTATACTCTCATAGTACGTCACTACGTTCGTGTTTGTCAAACGACAATTTGCATATCGTTAGTATGCTAGACAAAATCCTGGCACGCGCCCGTTTGACAAAAAATCTGAAGCTCGGTCGTCCAACAATCGTACCGTGTGTAAGAGGCTTTAGGCCTGGTTCACACCTATGCAGGTTGTTGTTTGCATATTTAAGATGAATTTTGCGTTTTTCAATACAATTTCTCCATTTTAATGTGGGTTTCCGGGCATAATTTTTTATTTTTTTTTGCAAGCTAAAATTAATCACATTAAATAGTCCCTAAAACATATTAATAGCTCCACAATCGTTCCAGAAATCATTGCAAGCACTTGCCTTATATCCTACAGCTCATGTTGAGGCCGTATCCATCATATGTGTGGGCGTTTGAAGCCCAGTTTCTTTTTTCTTCCTGGTTTTCAGGAAGAGGTGCATGCTGGGTGATTTTTAAGCACATTAATGCCCAGAGACTCCTGGGAAATGAGTGTCATCATTTCCCAGGAGGCAATGGGGTCTTAGGACAGGAAGTTGAACCACCTAGGACCAGGAACTAGGCAGTATACGAAATCTGCCTGGTAACAGCCAGATAGAAGTGAGTAAAACATTTTTTTTTTTTTTTACATTAACCCCCCTGGCGGTATTCCCGAGTCTGACTCGGGGTGAGATTTTTTGGCTACGATCGGTAACCCCGAGTCAGACTCGGGCTCGCCTCGCTGAATCCACAGGCTTGGTTTACTTACCTTGTCCCTGGATCCAGCGATGCCCCTGCGCTGTGTAAGCGAGCGGGACCTCGCTCAATTCACACAGTGTCCTCCTGTGCCGCCGATCTCCGTTCCCTGCAACGTTATGACGCACGGGAGCGGAGAACGGCGCCAAATTCAAAAAGGTAAACAAACACAATACATACAGTATACTGTAATCTTATAGATTTCAGTACTGTATGTAAAAAATACACACCCCCTTTGTCCCTAGTGGTCTGCCCAGTGCCCTACATGTTCTTTTATGTAATAAAAACTGTTCTTTCTGCCTGCAAACTGTAGATTGTCCATAGCAACCAAAAGTGTCCCTTTATGTCAACAATGGTTTTAGAGCAGCTAGAAAACAGCGATAATAAATTAGAATCACTTGCAGAATTGTGCGATAGCGATTTGTGGGGAAATTCGTCATAAAAAAATAAAAGTAATGACAGCGACAATTCTGCAACTGAGCAAATTTCAGTGATTTTGAGTTGATTACATTATTGAATAATTTTTATTATAATTATATTATTATTTGTTATAATTATTTATAATAATTTATTATATTATAATTTATAATTTTGTTTTTAAAAAAATGTCATACCCGGGATGCCTACTAGACTCTGGTTTGATCAGATTTAAATGAGTTATTCCTAAGAATTACAGGCCTACAGTATAAAACACCAAATTTCCTTGCAAATAATGGTACCGCTTTCAGCACCTTTTTTCTGAAATAATCATACCGCCAGGGAGGTTAAAGGCAAGCTGTTAATAGAAAGTTCATTTTTAGGGTGGAACTCCGCTTTAAGTCTATGGAACCGAAAACTAGAAAATAGTCACTTTCCATAAAATGCAAAATGAACTGTAGTGTGTTTATACAAAACTAAAAATGCATAGGTGTGAACCAGACCTAATAGGTAATGCTTGTATTTTTTCTGAATCCTGAACTGGATTTGGCATTGCTTGGCAGTTGCACAGCTCCTTATCCTATCTACATGGTTAATAGCTCTTCAGCTTAAAAAACATCAGCTGTTGTAAATCACAGATAACATCTCTTTTGGGGGTTTTACTGTGTTTCGGGAGTCTGTTTTTTGTCAGCGTTCCAGCCCATGTCACATCAGTAATGTGCCTTGTAGCGGATTGTTTGCCACCTGCAGCCCTGATGTAACTGGAGAGCCCTTACCACAGCTAATTGCAGCTAGTTAACAGGCATGTCCTCTTGTGTAGTGGAACTTTTATTTGCAGCACAAGATTAATGTCACAAACCATTCGGGACAGGACAGGCCATGTGTTTACTTACTTTTGTTACCTTTGGTTATGTAATTCATTGTTTCCACTCAAAAACTTTTCAATGCTGTATTTTTGTTTTATTGTTAACCAATGTTTATAACGTGCCAACTATGTAGGATATAATTGTTAGGAAGGTTGAAAAGGACAACTAGTGTCCTTTATAAATGATCTGCCTATAAGAAAATAGCAAATTCTGTGAGTAACTGTTAAACCTTTTACACACAATAGGACTTCCATCGGGCAAATCGGTGGATTTTTGTCCAAAGGGCGTTGTCTGTGAACTTGTTCTGCATACAGACGGCAGAACATTTTCAGCCAATATACACCAAACTACGACACTGGCAGGGAAGGGTTAACATCAGGGGGCTCAAATGTGTTCCCTGGGAGTGATTACTAACTGTGGGGGAGGTGCTTTGACTGGGGGAATGTAAAGAATCGTGTTCCTTCTTAGCAGGAACACATGATCAGTACATTCCCCTCTCACAGAACAGTGATTTGCCTTTTTTGACTGCCATTCTGCATTTCTCCTGAACGATCAGCGGGTGCCGGCAGACATTGCGTCCTCCGGACCCGCTGGTTGGCTCCCGCACAAGCCCCAGACCTGGCACTAGGTACGTGATCTGGCGCAGAGCAGCTGCCCTGCCGCAGTATATCTACACTGGGCCGTCGCCAACTTTAAATGAAAGAAAACATTTATTATATTGCAGCTTACCAATTCTTAAATGTGATGGCTGCATTAGTTTCTTTTATATAGGCGTTCTTCTATTTTTATCTGGTAATCCAGCCAACAAGCCTGTTTTTTTTTATAGCACAAACTCTCCAGCAGAATGTGTCAGTTTACATGGAAGAGACAAACCCCTAAACATTAGCAGTGGTGATTAAAAGAATTGGCTTTTAGTTATTTATCTAAAACCTTTATCTCATAAGGAATTTTTTTTTTAGCTGTAACCGATTATAAAGTGTGAGCTGAAGAACTTTTCCCATCTGAAAATTTGAGAACCAGCTCTCAAATTTTTCTTGGTGGAAATTCCGACAGAAAAATTCCGTTGGAGCATACACACGGTCAGAGTTTCCGACCAAAAGCTCACATCAGACTTTTCTTGTCGGAATTTCCGATCGTGTGTACGCGGCATAAGAGTTCAAAATTCCATTCACGTATAATTTTAGAATTTCTTAGTATTTCCTGGGAAATACTTTTTATTTGGCTTTTTTGGATTCTTTCTTAGGCTATTACTGTTTTCTATACACAGATACATTAAAATAAACCCACAGATATAGCAAAAACTATACCTAAACCAATAGACGAAAACAAAGGTAGTTTAAAACATTACAATAAAAAATACCAGGAAGTTTTCATTACAAAAAGTAAGGCGGTGACTTGTCGTTAAGGTTCCCCTATCGAGCTGGTTCCTGTAAGGACTGCGCATCCAGGCTCATTCTTTAACATCCCCGTGGATTGGAGGATGAAAAAAAAAAAAGCCAGGAGGCCGAGCGAGCGGAGTGAGCCGTCCAAGCGAAGCGAGGACATGAGGCCGACTGGCGACTTTCCTCAAATTCCACGTCGCCCTGGATGCCACCCGAGGTTCGGAGATTTCCGTCGGCAAGGATTGCGCCTGCGCAGTCCTTACAGGAACCAGCTCGTTAGCCGGAACCAGATCGTCAGATCAGCGGCATGTATTGTGTTTGCCACTTACCTCTTGCTCTGTTTACTGTTATGTGAACACCCCCTATGCAAGTCTGTTTTTTTACAGCAGAAACTCTCCAGCAGAATGTGTCAGTTTACATGGAAGAGACAAACCACTAAACACTAGCAGTGGTGATTAAAATAATTGGCTTTTAGTTATCCATCTAAAACCTTTATCCCATAAGGAAAAAAATGTTTTAGCTGTAACTGATTATAAAGTGTGAGCTGGAGTTTGGCTTCAATTTGTCTGTTTCACCAAGCTGAAAATCTAATTTTGGAGAGAACATTGCAGCTATGTTTCCCTTTGACCTCTGTGGCTAGTGTCTATGAAATGTTCAGGGCCTACAAGGACTGCACGTAATGATTTTAAAAAGCAGTAAAACTCTACTTATGAAATCGGTAGCAGACTATCAGACTTATTTTTAGAGATAAATAAATAAATCGGGCGAAAATTGTGTTTTCGGCATTTTGCCGATAGAGAAAAAGTTGCCGCTAATGGCAGTGAAAAGGCACACGATTTTGCCACAATTTTACCGAGATTTTGCTGTATTTTTCATAGGTCATGTGACTCAAAAAACGCATCCAAAATGTAACATGGGTGCGTTATTGATGTGTTTTTAAAGCATTTAAACGGTGGCGGTGTGTTTTTGGTGCAGTTTTTTAACTGACCATAAATGCAGCAAGCAAGATTTTTAACACCACAATAGAAGTGCAATGGACCAGTGTAAAGACATACATAGAATTTAAAGGGATGCATTTCTCTTGAGGTGCCGATAATGACCGACAATAGATTCATATTCATGATATTAACTAAAAACTCAAATACAATACAATTATATATAAAAATTTAGTTTCGGCCAAGTGAATCTTGAATTTTTGGTTTCAGTTTTGACACCAAAATGTTCCCAATCGGTGCACCTCTACTTATTTTAAATGCAACTAATGCTGCGTAAACACGATCATAAATTCTGACAAGAAAACCGTGGATTTTTTTTAGACAGAATTTTGGCTCAAACTTGTCTTGTATACACACGGTCACACCAAATTCCAACCGCCAAGAGCGCGGTGACGTACAACACTACAGCGAGCCAAAAAAAATGAATGCATCCGAGCATGCGTCGACTTGATTCCGAGCATGCGTAGGATTTCTCTCTGTCGGAATTGCATACAGACGATCGGAATTTCCGACAAGAACTTTTCCCATCTGAAAATTTGAGAACCAGCTCTCAAATTTTTCTTGGCGGAAATTCCGACAGAAAAATTCCGGAATTTCTGACCAAAAGCTCATAACTCCGGCATAAGAGTTCACAATTTCATTCACGTATAATTTCAGAATTTCTTAGCATTTCCTGGGAAAGACTCTTTGGCTTTTTTGGATTCTTTCTTAGGCTATTACTGTTTTCAATACACAGATACATTAAAATAAACCCACAGATATAGCAAAAACTATACCTAAACCAGTAGACACAAACAAAGGTAGTTTAAAACAAAGTACAATAAAAAATACCAGGAAGGACATTTTCATTACAAAAAGTAAGGCGGCATTTATTTTTAGAATTGTGTTTGCCACTTACTTCTTTCTCTGCTTACTGTTATGGGAACACCCCCTGTGCAAGTGACACAGAATTACCCGATGCACAAAGTCTAAGCACCAGCTGGTCTTCGCAAGGAGATGTTCCTGGAGCTCTAGTGGCCCACTGCAGGCTGGTGCCAGGTCACGGCCCTCAGGATTGCCCCACCAAGGGGTGAATAAAGAGAGGGAGGATACAGTGCAGAAGCTGTACACAAATGGCTTTATTTAAAGCTGAAAGTGCTAAATCTGGTGCAGCTCTGCATAGAACCCAATCAGCTTCCAGATTTTTTTTTTAGTCATAGCTTAATTGAACAGGCTGAAGTTAGAACTTGATTGGCTACCATGTACAGATGCACCAGATTTGCACTCTTAAGTTTAATTAAATCAACCCCAAAGTGTTAAGCCTCGTACACACGGCCGAGGAACTCGACGGGCGAAACACATCGTTTTCCTCGTCGAGTTCCTTGTTAGGCTGTCGAGGAACTCGACAAGGCAAGTTTCTCCATTCCCGTCGAGGAAATAGAGAACTTGCTCTCTTTTTGGCTCGTCGAGTTTCTCGACAGTTTCCTCGACGAAAATGTACACACGACCGGATTCCTCGGCAAAAAATCTCCCAGCAAGTTTCTTGCTAGTTTTTGCCGAGAAACTTGGTCGTGTGTACGAGGCTTAAGATAAAGCAGTAGTCTGATCCAAACAGAGGTCCTGGGCAGGAAGCAAGCAAGAGAGTAGTCAGGTACAAGCAGAAGTCATGGGAAGGCAATAGAGTGGTAAGGTACAAAGGGAATCTGTGGGCAGGTTGCAGGCAGTCAGGTCAATCTGGGTCAGCAACAAAACAGGCAATCGGTAGAGAAGTATAGTGCTTGTACACAAAGAAGGGTATCTGGCAAGAAGACCCAGCACCAGCCACTTCCATGGTTACATTCACGTTGTAGGCATTGAGCCGTCGTATCTTAGGGAGTATATGCGACGTGATTCTGAGCATGCACGAGCACGCGCCGTTCGTTCGGCCCTTCATTTACATGGGGTCACGCTTCATTTTAATACATCACGCCCACTACCTTCCTACTTTGAATTAGGCGGGCTTACGCCGGCCAATTTACATTACGCTGGCGCAACGTAGGGAGCGAGTGCTTTGTGAATACTGCTCTTGCCTCTCAGAGTTACGTTGGTGTAGCGCATATGAGATGCACTACGCCGGTACAAACATGCGCCGATCTACGTGAATCCGGGCCAGAGAGTCCCTGTATTTGGAAATTCTAACTTAAAGGGAAAGCTCCACTTGTCAGCCCCCCCCCCCCCACCACATTTGACAACTTTGCTTTGACAGGTACCTGCTCCCATTTTTGGCTGAGTTTGCCATGGCGAAGTGAGCCAGAAGTTTGGCCCCCCTCCTCCTTCTCCTCGCAGCCCGCTCATTCACAGAGCACAGTGCGATTCCTACATGTGCAGTAGGAAACCAGCTTTGAAGCCACAGAAAAGGCGGCGCCAGCACTCAAGAAATAATTCAAGAATCGGCTCGGGTGAGGGCACAACTGGATGCCTGGACAGATGAGTGTCCAAACAGTAAAAGTCAGCAGTTGTTCCGCTTTAACTTTGTTCTTTAACCCTGGTTCACATTGACACTACTTTGAAATTGCGCTACTTCACTTAAAGTAGCGTGATTTCAAAGTAGCAAAGTCAGAGCGATTTCAGGTGCTACTTGATAGTCGTCTGTATGGCTTCATGCACAGATTTCTATTGAAGTCACACCTAAAATGGGCAAAAGTAGTACAGAAACTACTTTTTCAAATCAGTGCGGCTCCACAAAATCGGTGTCACACTGATTGGAACAGTGCCATTGCCCCCCAATAGGCTGTGACTTGTCATTCGATTTGATCTCTCAAATCGCACGACAAATCGCTCCAATGTGAACCTAGACTTAGTGGTAGTTTCAGGTGTCAGATTCCACTTATATCTATCTTTTTCGGTTCAAGTAGAGGCCAGGTTTCCGAGGACATACATCAGTTCAGTGATAGATTACATTCCGGTTTCGCAGCAGACTGGACAAAGTACTTTGAAATATGTAGCCATTTTAATTATCTTAAACAACATTATGAGTTAAAGGAATTGACTTGAGGTCATGTTGTATGACAGTGAATGATCAATGTATGCTACCTAGAATATATTGTATGTATCATTACTGCAGATGTTCAATGCCTGTACCTCTCAGGAGCACTATATTTATTTTACGCGATGTATAAAATTACAGATACTAATAACATCCATTCCAATAACATTTTGGATTTTTTTATTTATTTTTTATTATCTTTGGTTTTCAAAGCCAGAGTGTCTGGGGGGGATGGGAAATGGAATCTATTCTCCGCTGTTATAGAGAGGAATTCCAGGGTCATGAGGGGACGTGTTATCAGATGCCCATGAAGAATCTTCTCTTATCTCCCTTTAAATCTTAGCTGGACACTTGTCAGATTCATTTGGGCTGTGTGCAACTGGTAGTGTTAAGATATTGAAAACAAAGTCCAAATAACTAGTTATTCATTTTACCTATTCATATAACATACAAATTGTGCAGCCCTTTCTGTAGATTAAGGTCTCATGCACACGGGGCACTAGAAAAAACGAGCTGCAAAGCCACTACCAATGTCAGGAAAAAACAGCTGTAAAAACATGCTTTTAGTAGCTTTTTGTATTGACGTTATTATGTTTAGCGGTGCTATCTTTTAGAAGCGTTTCTCTGCCTCTATTTAAAACCAGTGGTTCCCTATCAAAGCCCATTAATTTGAATAGAAGTCACATCCAAGTAGGGTTGCCACCTCATCCCTTTAAAACAGAACACATATGAATTACACAGGTTCTGTGGCTGATTTAATTTAAATAAGGCTCCACTTGAGTTCAATTACCACCTCAATCAGCCACAGAACCTGTGTAATTCATATGTGTTCTGTTTTAAAGGGATGAGGTGGCAACCCTACATCCAAGTGAAATCATGATGATCCAACTTGTGGTGCGACTTGTACTCTGAGGATCTTAAAAGGAAACCCCTCACCAAAAGGAAAAAAAAAAAAAAACTGTGTGGGGCTCCCCCCCAAGATAATACGAGACTCTTCGGTCTGGTATGGATTTTGAGCGTAACCAAAAAAAAAATTGGCGTGGGGCCTCCCCTCAAAATCTATACCAGACCCTTATGCGAGCATGCAGCCCGGCAGGTCAGGAAAGGGGGGAGGGACCAGCGAGCGTGCCACCCCCCCACCATAATAGGCCACACGCTCTCAACATGGAAGGGTGCTTTGGGGCAGGGGGGTGCAGAGCATGTTGATGGGGACAAGAGCCTCTTCCCCACAACCCTGGCCAGTGGTTGTGGGGGGTCTGTGGATGGGTGGCTTATCAGAATCTGGAAGCTCCCTTTAAGAAGGATCCTGGCTCCCCACCATTTTGGCGTGTGGGGGGGGGGGGGGGCCAACGCTGTTTCATTTTTCATTTTGACGAGGGGTTCCCTTTCAAGATCCTCAGAGCACAAGTCACACTACAAGTCAGATCATTATGATCCGACTTGGATGCGACTTCTATTCAAATCAATGGGCTCTCATAGGGAACCATTGATTTTAACATGTCGAGAAAAAAAAAAACGGTTGACATGGCTTAATGCTGTATCCAGCGTTAGGCTGCATTTAGCAGCTTTTAGCAGCATCAGACATTTTTGCAGCTGTAATGCCAGTCCTCAGAACGCACTGGCCCTATTTTTTTTTTTTTTCAGCTTTAAAACACCTATGCAATTTTCAGCTCCAAAAAGCTTGTGTGTATGAGGCCATAGAATAACATGGAGAGGCGTTTTTAGGCTGCAAAAAAAAAAAATAACATCTGACGCTGGTAAAAGCAGCTGTAAAAACGTCACGTGTGCATGAGGCCTACACTCCAATTGTGCTGGTGAAGTTTTGTAATAAAATGTCTGTACAACGGCAGGGGGATATCCCCACATTGGACGCAGATGACTGGGATGATGTCTGGGATCTCCCTTTTCGCTCACTTGTCTCCATTCGAGACAGGTTGGTGCAATATAAAATAGTTCATAGAGCATACTTCACCCCGCACAGGCTTCATAAGATGAACCCCACACATTCCCCGGAGTGCTGGAGGTGTGGCGCCTCCCCTGGCGACTTCTACCACATCTTCTGGCGGTGCCCTGCGGTGCAACAGTACTGGGAGGCGGTGCTGGACATGATCAATAAAGTTGCAGTGACCCAGCTGCCATTGGTAATGGAGGTGTGTCTCTTGGGAATAGTTGGGAACATTGTCCCGACCTCCGCAAAACGCATTTTGGTCAGTCTGTTGCTTTTCTACGCACATAAAAATATTGCTATGCACTGGAAGAAACCCACACCCCCCTCTCTGGTGCAGTGGAGGCGCCTGGTGAACGCCAGCCTTCCCCTGTACAGAGACACATATGTCAATCGTGGCTGTCCACTAAAGTACGACAAGGTTTGGTGTGCTTGGCTGGCGTAGCCTGAGACTGCTGGCTGAAAAAGTATACTTGGTGACACTGATCTGTGACTTGGTCTCTGTGAGTGGTCTCGGTTGAGCTGCTTTGTGGGCCCACTGGGGCTGTAACTAGAAAGAGATTTGAGGCACCCTCACCCTAACTTATCTTCTGTTATTATCTACACGTTGCAGTAGTATATTGTACCTGATATTTCAGTGTGTGTACTGTACGAGCTTGAGCTATGTATGTATCTCATTTTGTTTGTTCTGTTTTTCTTTTGTACTATGAGAAATACCTTAATAAAAACAACTTTTAAAAAAAAACATGTCTGTACAACACTCAGCAAACTACAGGTGAAACTCGAAAAATTGGAATATCGTGCAAAAGGTGAAACTAATATATGAGATAGACTCATTACATGCAAAGCAAGAAAATTGAAGCCGTGATTTGTCATAATTGTGATGATTATGGCTTACAGCTCATGAAAACCCCAAATCCACAATCTCAGAATATTGGAATATTACATGCAATCAAAAAAACAAGGATTGTACATAGAACAATATCAGACCTCTGAAAAGTGTAAGCATGCATATGTACTCAGTACTTGGTTTGGGCCCCTTTTGCAGCAATTACTGCCTCAATGCTGTGTGGCATGGAGGAGATCAGCCTGTGGCACTGCTGAGGTGTTATGTAAGACAAGGATGCTTCAATAGCAGCCTTCAGCTCTTCTGCATTGTTCGCTCTCATGTCTCTCATCTTTCTCTTGGCAATGCCCCATAGATTCTCTATGGGGTTCAGGTCAAGCAAGTTTGCTGGCCAATCAAGCACAGTAATCCCATGGTCATTGAACCAGGTTTTGGTCCTTTTGGAAAATAAGGTCAGCATCCCCATGATGCTCGTCTGCGGATGGAAGCATGAAGTGCTCCAAAATCTCCTGGTAGACGGCTGCGTTGACCCTGGACTTAATGAAGTACAGCTGGCCAACAACAGCAGATGACATGGCTCCCCAAATCACCACAGATTGTGGAAACAACACACTGGACTTCAAGCATCTTGCAGTGTGTGCCTCTCCATTCTTCCTCCATACTCTGGGTCTTTGGTTTCCAAATGAGATGCAAAATTTGCTCTCATCAGAAAAGAGGACTTTGGACCACTGAGCAACAGACCAGATCTGTTTTTCTTTAGCCCAGGTAAGACGCTTCTGACGTTGTTTGTTGTTCAGGAGTGGCTTGACAAGAGGAATACGACATTTGAAGACCATGTCCAGGATCCGTCTGTGGTGGCTCTTGATGCACTGACTCCAGCCTCAGTCCACTCCGTGTGAAAGTCTCCAACACTTTTGAATGGCCTTTTCCTGATAATCCTCTCCAGGCTGCGGTCATCCCTGCTGCTTGTGCAAATTTTTCTTCCACACTTTTCCCTTCCACATAACTTTCTATTAATGTGCTTTGATACAGCACTTTGGGAACATCCAACTTCTTTTGCAATTACCTTTTGAGGCTTTCCCTTCTTATGGAGGGTGTCAATGATGGTTTTCTGCACAACTGTGAGGTCAGCAGTCTTTCCCATGATTGTGATTCCTACTGAACCAGACTAAGAGACCATTTAAAGGCTCAGGAACCCATTGCAGGTATTATGGCTTAATTAGCTGATTAGAGTGGGACGCTTTGAGCCTAGAATATTGCACCTTTTCACAATTTTCAAATTTTCTAAGATTGTGTATTTGGGGTTTTCATGAGCTGTAAGCCATAATCATCACAATTATGACAAATCACGGCTTGAACTATCTTGCTTTGCATGTGTATGCATACTGTATATTAGTTTCACCTTTTAAAGCGGAGGTTCATCCTAAAACAATTATATACCATTCCATCCAGCATACTGCCGACATGTACAGTATGCTGTTTTTTATTTATTTTTTTTCGCTGTACATACCGTACTTCTTTTTCTTTTCTGATTCCCGCGGGGAATAGGCGTCCCTATGAAGAGGCGTAGATGATTGACGTGCGGATTAGGGGCATCACGCGTTCCGAAAATAGCCGGACTGGGACTCGGCTCTATACACTGCTATACGGCGCCTGCGCACAGACTAGGAGCCGTGTAGAGGTGACTGCGCAGGCGCCATATATAGCCGAGTCCCAGTTCGTCTATTTTCGGAACCCGTGATGCGCCTTATCCGCACGTCAATCATCTACGCCTCTTCATAGGAACGCCTATTCCCTGTGGGAGTCTGAAAAGAAAAAGAAGTATAAAATGGTATGTACAGCAAAAAAAAAGCAGCATACTGTACATGTCGGCAGTGTGTTGGATGGAATGGTATATAATTGTTTTAGGGTGAACCTCCACTTTAAGTTGCATTAGTGAAATAAATGAACTTTTGCACAATATTCAAATTTTTCGAGTTTCACCTGTATGGGCAATAATATTATGACTGTTTAGGGTGCAATTCAGTTCATTTAGTGTAAAGATTGTGGGACAAAAATGTATGCAAACTTCAGGGATAATTTAAATAATAGATTTTGGCTGATAGTGTTTTAGACCTGGTTCACACCAAATGCAGTGCAGTGCATTTTTATTCTGCGTCACAAACGCATGGATAGTGTTTAACATGGATTCCAATGGCCCTAGTTCACATGCACATGTCCTCATTTAAGATGAAAAAAAGGGTAAATAGCGCACTGGAATGCAACAAAAATGCATAAAAAACGTACATGCGGAAACACATCCAGAATGCAGAAATTGTGGTGTGAACCGGCCCTTAGTGTTAATTAATCTGAGGATTCTAGTTTCACCGCGCCAATGTCAGCTATCACGCTACACTGTCATCCTTTTTACCAGACTAGCTCATTTAAAAAGAACAATGATGGGTTTTACTTCCTCTTTATTTCCCTGCAAGGTAAAGCATAGTAGCATAGTAGCCCATTAAGTGTCACTTACCTGAAAATGAAGCCTGCGATGTCACCGCTGTTCCTGCTGGCTGGAAGCGTCCATCTTTACCCCTCTTCCATCTGGGGCCTCGGAGGAACACAAATTGTTTCTGGACAAGTTGTAGCCTTTATTAAAAAAAAAAAAAAAAAAAACAGCACTACAAGTCACAGCAACATAAAATAAAACCTGACTTCTGACGTGTTTCGCACTAAAACTAGTGCTTAGTCATAGTCACAGTCACAGTTTTTATGTTGTTGTGACTTGTAGCGCTGTCCTTTTTTTTTTAATAAAGGCTACAACTTGTTTAAAGTGCGGCTGTCCAGAAACTAATTTTGTTCCTGCTTTGCTAAGTGCATTGCCTGCACCTGAGCTGTCTGCAACGGAGGATATTCATCTGGGTTCCCACCTGCATCGGCTTCTCCCTTTTCTCTTGCTATCTGGGACCTCGGACTCTGACTCTGTCGACTGTCCGGAGTCGCGTGGCGTCACTCCCGCATACAGGAGCCGCCTGTCACGGCACGATCCCTTTAAAACGGCACAATCGTGCTCTTTCCAAAGGGCGTCGGTGCAAGCGTATTTTGTAAATATCGCCGAAACCGTGAAAGTTTAAGAGATAATTCTAGCACCTACATGTAAGCTTTATTATAGACTTACCTGTAGGTAAAATTGGTTGTACAGACTTTACAACCACTTTAAATTGTAGTCTGTTCCTAATTGTTTACTGTTGCAGGCCATTTTGGCCATCTAACTAGATGCCTTTTTTCCTGGCAGCAGAAAAGGGGCATTTAGGGGCAGAAAAATAAAAAAAATCTAACGGCTGTAAAACTGTTTGGATGCATGCTTTTTCCATTTTCTTATAAACCATCTGCATTTATTTATGTAAATGTTATTTGTTTTATGTATTCATAGTAGCAGAGCTGCTGCACAAGCAATGCATAACATGTGTATTGAGCATCAGATGGTTGTGTAAAGGTTTTTGTAATGTTCGGGGAGGAATGTCGTTCATGTTAAGAGATACATTCATCCCTTTAACAAGAAGCGTGTCTTGATTTGTGTCTGGATCGTGCAGAGACTTGCAGAGCGGCCAGAGTGAGTGACAGTTTAAAGGCAAATGTAAGTGCTTATTAGTAAGCACATGTCTTAAAGAGAGCTGTGTATTACTGCTGTCACTGACACCATGCTGGGTGTGTTACTGACACCATGCTGGGTGTGTTAGGACACCATCAACAGCATGCTTAATGTACTGGTAAAGTGTCTACCTCTTTCCTTAAATAAAAAAGGAATGTGGGACTTTGAGGCATGAGGCAATTGACTTGTGGAGGTAGAGTGGTTGGTAAACATTATTTATTTGTAACAATGGTATGAAACAAGTTAAAAAGTATTTTCACATATATATATATATATATATATATATATATATATATATATACATACATACACATGCACACATGGTATGAACATAATAGATACATGTATGTCAGCTTGGCAGAACATAAGAGGTAATAAATAGTAGTAAAATATAATACAAGTTATTTACGATTAGCAGGCATTGGTACATCATATGAAACATTGCTGTAAAACCAAAGAAGGATACACATACACATTAATAGTTGCAAAGTACTCAATATTTTGAATGTATACAGGATATATATATGGCCGGTGAATAGGTAATGAGCCAGACTTGACTGAGCACCCCATGGAAACTCGATGAGTTTCATGCCAATATGCCATTCATCTATTTCCATGGGGTGCTCAGTCAAGTCTGGCTCTTTACCTATTCACCGGCCCATATATATCCTGTATAGTTCTGTGTCGAGAACACGCTGGCTTCTCGGCTCTTCTCTGCCCGGTCTTCTTGGCTCTTCATTGGATAGATTGATAGCAGCGCAGCCATTGGCTCTCGCTTCTGTCAATCACATCCAATGATGTGGGCACCGGGGGCGGGGGCGAGTCCGGCATTAGTGTCTATGGACGCAAATGCTGGACCCGGGACCGCGCCCACAAGGTAACCCCCTTGGGAAAGCGCTTCCCAGAGGGGGTTATCTGAGGCGGGGAGGAGCCAAGGCAGCCGCCGAGGGACCCCAGAAGACGAGCTGCACAGCGGAGGTAAGTTTGACAGGTTTGTTATTTATTTTTTATTTCAAACCTTTAGTGTCACTTTAAGGTTTAAATAGGCACTACAGACACAGATTTAGCCGTTGTGATATATAACCAGTGTTAATTTTGATGTCCTATTTCAATTTAGTTTTGGCCATAATCTTTTGACTAAAATTTTATTTATTGTAGTCATCTGAATTGTTTGAGTTTTAGTTGACTAAAATAGTGTTAATTTTGTCGACTAAAATAGTTTTAATTTCTTTGAAATTAACACTGGGTGACAATGATCACAGAAATAAAGAGGCTGAATCTCCCTAGTCTATCCAGGTTTTGGCTAGAGATACACTTTAGGTACCTTCTGCTTGACTCAAAGGCACAACTTTACAGGTACAAATAAACTTTGTTTTCTAGACAACACACACATAAACAGAATAAACAGTATAAACATCTAGAGAATTTAAAAAAAGTAATGGGCAATTTTACAAAACGACCCCACACTGAAAGAGATTCTACCCAATAAACCCAAGTTTATTTATCGTAGAGCCCCTGGGCTCAGAACCAGACTAGTTAAAAAATATCCCTGATCCCCCTAATCGATCGAACTCTACCATGTTTGATTTCAAAGGCTTGCACCTAGGAAACTTACTAATTTTAAATCTAAAAAGACTAATAAAGAATACCCTATAAAAAGTTTTAATACATGCAACACCAAGCACCTGCGTGCTGGAATGTACTTGTGGGTTCAAGTACATGGGACGCACATCACGGACACTGGCCATATGAGTTGGGGAACCCCATACCCATATATGCAATGGTTTCCCAAAGCATAGTGTGTCCAACCATTTTCACTTATTGCATGAACGTGACCCCTCCTCATTGTCTTTCTACGCTATTGATAATGTGGACAGACATTTGAGGGGCACTAACGTGATAAAACAAATATCTCAGAACTAAACCAGATGGATTTTTGAGCTCCAGACTCTTACCCCTTTGGGGTTAAACATTGAGTGGGACCTCAATTGTTTCATCACCAATTACTAGATCCTTTTTCTTTAGAATTCCCCCTTTTCTTTACAATATTTCCTTTTTTACAATGTCTTCTTTCTTTCTTTTTAACAGAGATGACAATGTCTTCTTTCTTAAGCATGAACTTTGGGCAGGTACTTTACTTGGCCAGTAGGTGGTGATACAAAGAGTTATTTAGAGGCAGTCAGCACCGATTTTTGTCACTTCTCAGCTGACATTCAGTTCAGCATGGAAGGTTTTAGTGATCTGATATTTTCCCAACTGTTCCAATTTTTTCAAGCACGAGCACTTTTACACTGGGGATTGTTTATTAGTGGTTTTTCTCTCTCTCAACACACAAATTAGGCTACATTTTTATATACCTATTGGATTTTTAGAGTTCATTCTTAGGGCTTGCTCCTGTGCAGCTGTCAAATTTTGACGATGTCTGTGTGGAACCACTGCATCTGCATCCACCTCTGTAGGCTGCCTGCATGCAACCCAGGGCAGACACAGGCACAAAGGCAGCATATGGGTGCTGGCACCCATCTGAATGAAACCTTACTGAATTGCTGGAATTGAATACAACATAAATGTAAAAGATGATGCTGTGTACACACCATCGTTTTTCCTGACGTTCAAAAAAAACGTAATTTTTCCCGACGTGACTCCTCTACAGCCTGACTTGCATACACAGGTTCATGCAAAAAAACGTCCAACCAAAGCGTAGTGACGTACAACACATACGACGGGACTATAAAGGGGAAGTTTCTTTCAAATGGCGCCACCCTTTTGCTGATCCTCGTGTTAGTAAAAGTTTGGAAAGTAGCAAAGGACGGATGGACGGCCGCACACCAAAGAACTCTTGAGTTGTCTTTATTGAAGGAACATGAGCAAACACCGCAAATACACAGCAGAAACAGCCGACACGTTTCACACTTAGTTAGTGCTTATTCATGGCCATGTTATTCATGGCCTTAGTAAAAGTTTGGTGAGAGACAATTTGTGCTTTTCAGCTTTTCTTTCCATTACAGTGTGACGAATGTGCTATCTCCATTCTGAATGCTAGTTTTACCAGAACGAGTTGATCGTGAGCGAGTTGATCCTGAGCATGCACGTTTTATTTCCCTTCGGAAAGGCATACACACGACTGGTTTTCGCAACGAGAAAAAGACTGCCGGGAAACACAATGAGAAAAAAGAGAGCTGGTTCCAATTTTTTGCCGGGCAGTTTTTTTGTCGCAAAAACTGCTAGGGAGCATATACACAACCGGTTTTCACGACCAATATAAAAAATGTCAGTTTTCTCGCCGTGAAAACCGGTCGTGTGTACAAGGCATTACAGTTATCTTTGGACAGTATTTCAGTAGTTTAGTCAGTAGATTGGTATACCAATGAATATAACAGCCTGGTAGATTCCAGTTGTGTCTTTCTTTTTTCTGATTATGTATGAACAAACATTTTCCGTGTCGTTTTACATAGAGTAGGCATAGGTTGACTCCCTATCAGGTCTTTCTTTTTCTGTCTGTAGAGTGAATTCCCTTTACTTCCTGTTGTGGAGACTCAGCAATAAATGAAAGGAAATCTCCACACAGCGAGGGCATTCCTGTCTTAGAGAGATGACAACAGAACATTTGTCCCCATTGGATGATTTACCCTCACCATTCGTTTTGTTGGCAACTCTACAACGTTTGATTTCCTCTCACTTCCTGTTTTGGTGACAGTGGTCAGCAGGACAAATTTGCCTCCCAAACAGGAAAACAGAAAGCAATACAAAATGTGACAGAGGTTATAAACCTTCCCCCCTCAATCCAAAAAAGTAGTGCGATTACATTTATCTGTGGGTGACACCACTAGGTTTTATACCAGTGCCCACCAACTGCTATATTTGATGAAACAATACATAAGGGTATATTTTTTTGCTGTAAAAAAGCTGTAACCGAGAGCAGCCAAATAGATTTCAGATTATTAATCTGGTAAATTATGGTTGCTGAGTGATTGATATAATACTTTGCACAATGTCTTTGCTCTTTGTGCTGTCTTGTTAAAAAACAATAAAAAAAAAAGTAATTTTGTGCATTACTAAATCTAATGGTTACATTCAAAGCTGTAATAAGACCTCACAAAATATAGATTGTATATTATCATTACTAAATGGTACTTGCAGTATATGGTATATTGTATTGCAGATGTAAAGATTGCAGAGGTATATAATGTTAGAACCCAAACAAGTGGATGTATGAAGTATATTTGTAGTCGGCATACCTGAGAAGCTGGAAGATAAAAGGGCTCCCGCATTTCAGTGTGCGGTGTGTTTGTCTATGTGAGTGCTTGGAACTCCAAGCTAGTTTCTATCAGACAGGAAGAACAAAAGAATAAATCATACATAAGTGAATTCATCTGCTTGACCTGATGTCCCCTGTCACACAAAGTGCATAGCTGGGAATATGCAGTCTCCACTTATCTGACCAGACAGCTGACTGGTGGGACACTTAGAAAGTCTATGGGGCAGTCATTAACCTAATTGTAGCTTTCTTTGGGGCCACATTTGGTAGTGGAGTGTAAAAGATGACCAAAAGCCATCATTTTATTCCTTGCTGTTTATTTTCACTATTTATAGGTGGGCAGTAGGGATGGTCTGAACCAGGGCTTTTTTTCAGCTGGAACTTGGTGGAACTCAGTTCCACCACCTATGGTTCAAGCAGCACACCCTTTAGCTCTGCTCATAGCACATCCCTAAACTCTGTACTATGTATCAAGTGCACCCCGGAACTCTGCACGTAGCACATCCCTAAACTCTGTACTATGTACCAGGCACACCCAAGAACTCTGCACATAGCACACCCCTATGGGAGGGGGTTTTTGGGGGTTGTGGTTGAGTTCCTTCGCCTATTTTCTGAGAAAAAAAGCTCTGGTCTGAACACCCCCTAGTTCGTTTCCCACCAGAACAGGTAAAAATTTCTAGCGAACATGCGAACCCTATTAAAGTCCATGGGACATGAACATGAAAAATCAAAAGTTGCTCGAAAAAGTACAGGAGCGTGTTTTCAGGCAGATTTGGGTGTTTTAGGCCCATAGACTTTGATAGGAGAGCCTGAAAAATGCAAGAAAACACATTATGAACTTTTTTAACCTGCCCCCATAGTAAAAGTCTAGGGACCAAACATGCACAATGAATCTATTGTACAGCAAATTGTTGCTAAGACACATGAAAAAAAAATTGCAAAAAAACCCCCACAAAAAAGGCCTTTAAAATTAATTGAATGCGCTACACTTACGTGTGAATGTAGCCTGAGTGACATTTACCTACCAAAATAACTTCAGCCTCACTGTCGAGTTCTTCACTGTGTGGTGCTACCCAATCCTGCATAGCCTTTGCAGAAGGAAGCCCTGGCTGCATCTGGCTCCTACTTCACATATATGTCACTTGGCTCATTCATTCCTGTGACTGGAGCCATACTCCTCTGAATAGATGGTAGCCACCATGTCTACAGACCAGTAGAAGTTGGATGCAAAAGCTTTTTTTCATAAAAAGTTTTCCATGACCACTAACACTGCCAAGTAAATAAAAGCTTCAACTGTGATCCCCCAGCCATTTATTTTTTTACATTTTTTGCGCTTTCACTTGATTTTTCCAAGCATCTCAGACTAATCCAGGTGGGACCTGGGCTCCATGCAACCCCATTTGAGAATAGCTGGTCTAGGATAGAGCTTACAATTTCTTATAATGTATCTTTATGGCTAGTTGGCATAGTCCCTGTGCATAGGTACGTTTTGTTGTGACCCCTGATAATTACACTGTTTACATCTACAAGCATGGTATCAGTGACCTCCCTATGACAATGCTCTGTGATAGCAAAGTAGTCACTGTTTGAGCTCTTGACATCGATTTCTAGTAGCATCAACATATAACACAATACACAGTGTACAAGTTTATTTGCTAGAGTCACTATTCCCTGGAACAGCTTTTAAGTCTGATTTCCCTGCCAAACTTATACATACACTAGAATTTTTTTTGAAGGTTTCTAGATAACCTACCCATGTTTTTTAAGTTGTAGGAGGAAACCCAAAAAAGCACAGGTAGAACTTACAAACTCAAGTGCAACAAACAGGGAACTAAATTGTGGATGCAGAATGCCTGTTAGCAACTTCTTAGGTATACCTTTACCCTTTTGGCGTAGAATGGCTGGCATTTTAAATGCATCTTTGCACTTGCTCCCTAAAAGATCAAAACACACAAACTCATGAGGTATCAGTTGGCATTTTTAATAAAAAATGTACAATCACCATCTTTGCCATGGGTCCCCATGTCTGGTAAATCCCACCAGGGCTGCCATCAGAAATGATGGGGCCCCTTACACAGCTTCAGGCATGGGCCCCCTGGAGCAGAGAACGGTGGGGGGGGTTGCCGCCTCAAATTGAGGAGCGGGGGGGCGTGAATTGAGAAGCGGAGGGGTACCACAAATTGGGGGGGTTGCCCTGGAGACCTCTGGGACCTTACAAAAAAAAAAAAAAAATTATAAAAAAAAAGGGGGAGGGGTAGCCATCCGAGCCCCTGGGGACCTCCGAGTCCTTTAATAAAAACAAAACAAAAAAATGTATATATAAAAAAATAAAAAATAAATTACATTTTTTTTTTTAAAACAAGGGGGTTGCCATCCGGGCCCCTGTGGACCTCTAGGCCCTTTAATAAAAAGAAAAAAGAAAAAAAATGTTATAAAAAAAAAGGGGGGGTTGCCATCCGGGGCCCTGGGGACCTCCGGGCCCCTTACAGGTGTACTGCCTGTACCCCCCTGATGGCGGCCCTGAGTCCCACATTAACATTTTATAAAGTACAAAAACAACAGATGCTTTTTTTTTTACCAGGTGAAAAGATTTATTAATATTTGCTCAAGATCACTTACAGACAGTGTCAGTCAGTAAACAAGCAAAGCAGCAAACCATATTACACACAGCAAGATCATCTGCATTCCATCAAATAAAGCTTACATATGCAAAGTGCTCAGAGGGAGAAGTCTCAAAGTAATTTGAATGGTGTTGAGGAGAAGCATATCAATCCCATTCAAGACATCTAAAAAAAACTCCAGGAGATGATAAGCAAAGTATGGTCTCTTCTAACCAGTATCAGAAAACGGGGGAGAAGCCTTCTGCCCTCTAAGTAGTAAGACATAGATAGAAGGGAAGGAAAGGGAATAGAGATCTGGGGGGGGGGGGGTGGGGTTGATGGACACAATAGAGAGGAAAGATCAATTCCAACCCAGGGTAAGAAACAAAGAATGTACTTGGAAAAGCCAGGGACTGATCATCCACATCAAGGAATTAGCTACCCTTAGCATCAATCCAGGCTAACCAGATCTTGTCAAATTTCTTTGAACAGTTCCTACTTTCATAAGTTACCTTATACAGGGGAAAATCGTTATCAATGGTATTTTGCCAGGTAATTAGAGTAAGCCGACTTGGAAATTTCCAACGCCTTTCATAAAATGTTGCACAGAAGGTAAACAATTGAGCATAGTTACATCATCTTGCATTATACCCTAGTAAGAGCAGCAGTGGGTCTATTCTCAAGGGAAATTCAAACACTTCAATAAGAGCTTTAACCACACACTCCCAGTAAGGGTGAAACAAATACTTTTTACTGGGTTACCTGAGCTTGGCCCCAGACCATTCCAAGGTTACACTGAGGTCTCGTACACATGATAGGTTAAACAGAGGACAACGGTCTGATGGACCATTTTCATCGGTCAAAACCGATCATGTGTGGGCCCCATAGGTTATTTAACCATCGGTTAAAAAAAAGCCAACTTGCTTTAAATTTAACCAATGGATTCCTAACCGATAGGTCAAAACCGATCGTTAGTAGGCACGTCCATTGGTTAAAAATACACGCATGCTCAGAATCAAGTCGACGCATGCTTGGAAGCATTGAACTTCGGTTTTTTCAGCACGTCGTTGTGTTTTTTAGCCGATGGTGTGTAGGAGCGACGGACCATCAGTCAGCTTCATCGGTTAACCGATGAAAACTGGCCATTGGTCCTTTCTCATCGGATGGACTGATCGTGTGTACGCGGCATAAGGATTTATAAACTCTGTGCCTAAGGTTAGATTAACACACAAATCCCAGACCTGCTAGGCAAGTATGTTAATGCCTTACCCAGAGTCAACTTTCCCTGATTGCACACCTTTATTATTTCCGGTGTCATGGAGCTAGTTGAGAAGTGCCATAAGTACAATGTTCTAAAACATGCTTTGTATTTATTGATAAACAAAAGTTCATAGACAATTCCAACACATTTCAGCTGATAAAGGACACCCTCTTCTTCAGGGATTTCTGTGAGTGCATTAGTAGAAAACCAGTTCTATAGCTTGGTATTGAGACTTGGGAGAAGGGTGTTTCAATATTCACATCATGTCTGTGGGGCAAACACTTTATATACAGTGCTCCTGACCTGTTTCCACAAAACTTCCATGTCTTAAGGGAGATACTACGGGGACCCTGCATGAATCAAGCTTCCACACATCAATTTTCACTGACATGGTCCACTCCTACTTCACCCACCCACTACTGAATGTATGTTGACCCATCTCTGATAACATCCATCTTGTTGTAGAACTTTAACATTCACCTTGTGGCAGTGTTTTTTTTATTCATCTTGGTATTGTATAGGCTTACTTTATCTAACCTATGAACAAGTTTTTTTGATAGGAGATTAAAAAACTGTTTCTAATAATATATTTGAATCAAATTTACAATGCCTAAATGTATGCTTTTACTAGCTAGGAGTTCGCAAAAACTCCAGAGGGCTTTGAAAAATAAAGGTTAAAAGGTTGGGCAGACTGCATGCTCTGCATTGTAAAACAAAAGGAAAACTCGAGGGTATTCTTTTAACCCAGGAGAACAATGGCCTTAAATAGGTATCTATTTATAGAGTTCTGTACAAAGTGGTAATAATGTTTGTGTGCTTTGAGCATTCCTCCAGATGTTAAAACCAAGAGGTTTCTATATGAATTTGATTACTTTATATTCGTCTCCTTCTATGAAGATTGATGTTCTCAGATCCTATTTTAAGAACTGCGGATTCTTTTGAACTGTATCTCACTATTATTTAAGTTAAAATCTAGCGTTTGAGCAAAGGTTGAGCACATTAAAATACATTTTAGGAACATGACTTGGTGCACTGACACTGTTGCAGACCTTGGCACTAGACTTCAATGATTCCCCTCACATAGGGTGAAACACTGGGGGTTACAGTATTTACTAAAGCTGAAGGGTGCAAAATCTGGTGCAGCTCTCCATAGAAACCAGTTTCAAGGTTTTATTGTGAAGACTTAAAGGGCTTGTAAAGCTTTGTGTTTTTTCACCTTGCACTCTCTGGCCCCCGAGCCCCCATTTTACTTACCTGAGCCCCGAATCTCTGTGTGCGCGATCCAGCATCATTCTCTTCATGGCTGATCGGCTCCTCATTGGATAGATTGAAAGCGGCGCAGCCATTGGCTCCCACTGCTGTCAATCAAATCCAGTAATGTGGCCGCCAGGGGCTATGCACGCCCGCAAGGTAACCCCCTCGGGAGAGAGCTTCCCATAGGGGGTTAGCAATTGCGGGGAGGAGCTGAGACAGCCTTCGTGGGACCCCAGAAGAGGACATTCAGGGCCACTCTGTGCAAAACGAACTGCACAGTGGATGTAAGCATGACATGTTTGTTATTTAAAAAAAAAACTGAACCTTTAGTGTCCCTTTAATTGAACAAGCTGTAGTTAAGAGCTGATTGGTTTCTGAGTGCACCAGTTTTAGTAAATCTCACCCACTGCGTCAAATGCAGATTGGTATTGCCACACAACTAAATAAACTTATACATAAATATCTATGACTTCCATTTACAATTTTGTTCCTATGTGCAGGTTCCACCAGGGAAACTGCCAACATGAGGTTTGTTTTGTTTTCCTAGTCCTAGTACTGTGGAAAATATATTAGACTCTTATGCCCCATACACACGTGCATGATTTCCAATGGGAAAAGTTCCCGTCGGAAATCCCGAGGGGAAAGTCGAGAACCTGCTCGGTCAGTCTTTCCCCCCTACGCACAAGAGGTTTTCCCGACAGGAAAACTGCGATGGAGCTTTGGTCTGGAATCCCGGCCGTGTGTATGATCCATTGCAGTTTTTCCCATAGGAAAACTGCCAAATCCGCCGGTCAAAGGTACACCTGTTTTCCCGGCGGAAAAAAAAGAGAGCTGGTTCTCTTTTTTTGTCTGGCGGTTTTTGGGCAGTTTTCCCCTCGGAAAAACTGCGAGGAGCATACACACGGCCGGGATTCCCGGCCAAAGGCTCTCCTCGCAGTTTTCCCGTCGGGAAAACTGCCTGTGTGTACGAGGCTTTAGATCCTTTGCTGACAGGACAGAACTAAACTTTTGATACCATGTACCTGCACCAAAGACTGTTTTAGGACCTCATTATAGGGTTGTTGGAATGTTTGGAAATTCTACTTAGCTAGGTAAAAAATAGGCACATTTAGATATATATATATATATATATATATATATATATATATACATTTGAGAACAATATAGCAAAACTCCATTTTAACAAAAGAAAAATAACAAAATGGCGTTGCCAGAAAATCTTTTCTCCTTTTGCAGGGGGTTATTTGAATAATTCTTAGTAGTATTCAACAGCATAGTACATGGTGATGGATTGTAAACCATGTTAACTAATCAGATTTTAGTTTATTATAGTCAAATTGGAAAAATATATACAATTTTGCTTTTCTGATATAAATGTGAAAGATGTTACTGCTAATATAAGTTATCCTAGCTTTTTTCATGTGCAGTTTCTGTTATTGGCAAGTAATAAAGTTAATTTATTTCTGAGACCATATCATTTTCTGTTATGTTAGTAAACTTATGGAAAAGTTTGGGCTGTAAATGCATTAAGTCACTGTTCCTTATCACACCGCTTTCTGCTGGCCCTGATTCCAGAAGGTGGAGGAGGCCAGACCATTAGTGCTGGTTTCCTGCCTGCCATGGGAAACGAGTTTCTTCACTTTGTAAGGACGGAAGTTGTCTGTTTTTTCCACCTCACAGGACTCAGGGAGACTGGATGACATCATTATTGTATGGCATATTTTTTTCTCTGCCACAAACACATGAAACGTGCCGCTGGTTGAACTAGTGCCTAAAGAGTTAAGTGGACCTTCTGCAAGACTCATACCTTTTCTTTATTCTCTCACTTCCTGCCTTTTTTCCTGTCCTAAAGAAAAATGGATACACAGAAACTCAGGACATCCTTAGCTTGTAAATAATTAGGCTTCTTGAAATAAAGTGTTATTTGCCTTTGCACAATGTTCATTTTATTCACTGAACATGTTAAGCAATGAAAAGTGAAACAGGGTAGCTGTATTTTTCGTATACATATATTTATGTTCATGGTGTAAGTACATATTGTAAAGCTTTGTTTAACTTTTCATTTATATATGATACTTCTCCCACAAACTAAGGGTCAGACTAGAACAAGACTTTACCCTTCTCCCCCAGAGAGGACTACCATGGATGCCTAAGTAATTTCCACCAGAACTCATACATCATCCTTTAATAGGACCTATGCCATGTCTCATAAACTTTTCCAAACTTCTAAGATATCATCACTCCCTTCCCCACTCACTCCCATACTAAACACGCCTGCTTTTGTCCCAGGACATTCTGATGCTCTCTTTCTGGCTTCAATAGGCTCATTTGGAGTTGGAGAAATTCATTTTCCCTAAAACACGGTTTTGCTCATATTTGAGTTATTGTTGTATACTACTACTACTTATTCATCTCCTCTGCATGATGAAAGGCTTTTTCAGGTTATTACTTATTTTGGGAAGCTTTATTGGACTCAGACATCCATTCCCCATCTCCTTATATTTGAATCTTGGGGGGGGGGGGGGACTAAATTAACCTCCCTGGCGGTATGATTCTGTCTGGAATTACGTACCAAAAGCGGTACAATTATTTTGCAAGGAAATTTGGCGTTTTATACTGTAGGCCTGTAATTCTTAGAAATAACTCACTTAAATCTGACCAAACAAGAGTCTTGTAGGCATCCCGGGTATGATTTTTTTTTTAAAACAAAATTATAAATTATAATATAATAAATAATTATAAATAATTATAACAAATAATAATTTAATTATAATAAAAATTATTCAATAATGTAATCAACTAAAAATCACTGAAATTTGCTCAGTTGCAGAATTGTCGCTGTCATTACTTTTTTTTTTTTTTATGACGTATTTCCCCACAAATCGCTATCGCACAATTCTGCAAGTGATTATAATTTATTATCGCTGTTTTCTAGCTGATCTAAAACCATTTTTGACATAAAGGGACACATTTGGACAATCTACAGTTTTTAGGCAGAAAGAACATTTTTTATTATATAAAAGTACATGCAGGGCACTGGGCAGACCACTAGGGACAAGGGGGTGTGTATTTTTTTACATACAGTACTGTAATCTATAAGATTACAGTATACAGTACTGTATGTAAAGTGTTTGTTTACTTTTTTGAATTTGGCGCCGTTCTCCGCCCCTGTGCGTCGTAACGTCGCAGGGAACGGAGATCGACGGCACAGGAGGACACTGTGAATCGAGCGAGGAGGACCCGCTCACTCACACAGCGGGGTGGCATCGCTGGATCCAGGGACAAGGTAAGTAACTTGCCTGTGGAAACCTACCCCGAAACACGCTCGGGTTTACCGCCAAGGGGGTTAATTGTTCCCTTACAGAAAAACAAATTGACTGGATCCTTCCCATAGCACACAAACCTCTTGGTTCCAGTAAAATCCAGGGATCTGGAATAAGCTGCTTGAGGGATGCTATAAGAACCCTGAACGACACAAGCCCTGTACTACACAAGATATACCCTCAAATCTTCCCATTATTTCTACTTTCCCCATTGCAATCTTCCCATTAATCTTACCTTTTTTCCTTAACCTCCCTGGCGGTATGATTCTTTCAGAAAAAACATGCTGAAAGCGGTACCATTATTTGCAAGGAAATTTGGCGTTTTATATTGTAGGTCTGTAATTTTTAGAAATAACTCACTTAAATCTGACCAAACCAGAGTTTAATAGGCATCCCGGGTATGACATTTTTTTAAAAACAAAATTATAAATGATAATATAATAAATAATTATAAATAATTATAACAAATAATAATATAATTATAATAAAAATGATTCAGTAATGTAATCAAATCAAAATCATTGAAATTTGCTCAGTTGCAGAATTGTTGCTGTCATTATTTTTTTTATGACGAATTTCCCCACAAATCGCTATCGCACAATTCTGCAAGTGATTATAATTTATTATCGCTGTTTTTTAGCTGATCTAAAACTATTTTTGACATAAAGGGACACTTTTGGTTGCTATGGACAATCTACAGTTTGCAGGGAGAAAGAAACGTTTTTATTATATAAAATGACATGCAGGACACTAGACAGACCACTAGGGACAAGGGGTGTGTGTTTTTTTTACATACAGTACTGTAATCTATAAGATTACAATATACTGTATGTAAAGTGTTTATTTACTTTTTTGAATTTGGCGCCGTTCTCCGTCCCCGTGCGTCGTAACGTCGCAGGGAACGGAGATCGGCGTCACACAGAGGCACTGTGTGAATCGAGCGAGGTCCCGCTCGCTCGCACAGCGCGGTGGCATCGCTGGATCCAGGGACAAGGTAAGTAAACCATGCCTGTGGATCTAGCGAGGCGAGCCCGAGTCTGACTCAGGGTTACCGCTCGCAGCAGGAAAATCTAACCCCGAGTCAGACTCGGGAACACCGTCAGGCAGGTTAAAGTGATTGTAAAGTATATATTAAAAATAAACAGTTTTATCTGCTGTGTGCAATGGAATTGCACAGAGCGACCCAGATCCTACTCTTCAAGGATCCCTGCTTCCTATTGTGGCACATCTGCGGGCTCGATCCCACGTTGCAATGGCCGTGTCCATAGACACAGGCTGCGCAGCTTGGACCAACCTCCCACTCCCTTGTCACAGGATTCGATTGAAAGCCGATGGGTCCCACTGCCTCATCAAAGCCTGTGAGACTAGACAAAGTCACTACAAATGGGCACTGGATTGTGTGAGGGCTCAGGTAAGTATAAGGGGGAGGGTTGGGGGGCAATACTAATACTAATTACGTTTACCATGATTGTGTGGTCAATGAACACTCTGTCCCACCATAAAAGATAACCAGGACTGAAGATTTTGTGAGTACTCCAAAAAGGAAGGGGGGTTGATATTGATTGCAGAGAGGTACAAAAGTGGCAAGAGATATGCATAGTTGACAAGAGGCCTACAGACACAAGGTGAGAAGGGATAAATGGCTGACTGTACACTTAAAGGACAGTATCCATTTCATGGTCTGGTAGAAACCTAGCCAGAAATATGGGGAAGTAGCAACAGCCACACTTGATACAGGTCTTTAATTTAAATAAAGTACGGATGTTGACCAGCATGCTACTTACTCCCTGCCTGCTACAGTTCCAGTTGGTATCTAGATAATGCACCATAGACATACATTTTGCACTAATCTTTGTGATGCATTTTGCATTTGAAATCCAAATCAATAAGGAAACAAATACTGTCTTAATTGTTAGAACATTCTAGATGGGAGCTCAATGTAGGAGCCACGTTTGACCAAACTCACACACACCCTCTGGGCACTACCATGTTGTGCCGCTGTCTAGTCATCTTTTAAAGCAAATAAGTGAAGTAGAATAATTTCAGTCTGTTTTTGAAACAAGATGTAGTCTTTATAAATATTGGCCTCTTGCCAACAATATTTTCAAATGATTTGGACCTCACAAATGCGCTGGTCAAACATTCCCATAGACACACTCCTAAACATTGTGGAAAGCCTTTCCAGAAGAGTTAAAACTGTTATCGCTGCAAAAGGTGGGCCAACTCAATATTGAACCCTACATGCTAAGACTGGGATGCCATTAACCACTTCAGCTCCGAAAGGTTTTCCCCCTTCCTGACCAGGTCATTTTTTGCAATATGCCACTGTGTTGCTTTAACTGACAATTGCGCGGTCGTGCGACACTGTACCCAAAAAAATTAATGTCTGTTTTTTTCCCCACAAATAGAGCTTTCTTTTGGTGCTATATGATCACATCTGCATTTTTTTTGTGCTATAAATAAAAAAAGACAGACAATTTAGAAAAAAAAAATATTTTTTACTTTCTGCTATAAAACATTTCCAATAAAAAAGAAATCGAATTTCTTCATTATTTAGACCAATGTGTATTATGCTACATGTTTTTAGTAAAAAAAATAACAATCCGCGTATATTGATTGGTTTTCTACACAAGTTGTAGCCTCTACAAACTATGGGATATATTTATGGACTTTTTTTTTACTAGTAGATTTTTAGTGGGACTGCAACATTGTGGCAGACAAATCTGTTACTAAGAAGACAGAAAAAGGGGCAATTACTCAAAGAGATGGCAATTGATGGTCGGATTTTCACTAAGTTACAATTTTTGGGGACCAGTGACACCAATAATGTGATCAGTGCTAAACAAATGCTGTCACAGTACTAATGACAATGGCAGGAAAGGGGTTAACATCAGGGGCAATCAAAGGGTTAACTGTGTTCCTGGGAATGCTTTCTTACTGTGTGAAGGATGGTTTAACTGAAGAAAGACAGAGATGCTTAGCAGAAACACAAGATCTTGGTCTTTCTTAAAGGGTCACTAAAGGAATTTTTTTTTTTAGCTGAAATGACTGTTTACAGGGCATAGAGGCATAATAGTTAACTGATTCCTTTTAAAAATGATTACAAATAGATAAAAAAACAATCATATAATGTGCCTGCAGTGTAGTTTCGTTTTTGCTGTTGTTTGCTGGTTCTCTGATGTACAGAGAGCCACTAGAGGGCAGTCAGCCAATAGAGAGCAGTGATACTTTGTCTAAAACTCCTCAGCACCAATCCAGTTTCGTTTTACACACAGTAATCACACCTCCTTGATTAGTGACCACCGTGAGAAATCTCCCAGTACTGTGGTTATCAGGAAACAGGCAACCATGAAGTGTCCAGAACAGAGAGGATTTACAGCAACATCAAAGCAAAAACGAACACTGAGGACATGAAACCAGGACTGCAGCAAGGTAAAGGAAGCTATTTAGCTAAAAAAAAAAATTCCTTTAGTGACCCTTTAATAGCAGAATGGTGATCTGCCTCTCTCTGAATGATCGTTGGGTTTCTAGAGGACATCTGGTCCGCTGGACTCTCTGGTTGGTTCCCGCTATGCCCAATCCCAGCAGTAGCTGGGCTCCAGCGGCACATGCACTTGTACCCCCAGCGCCGAAGAAAGGAATCACGTACAGGCCGCCCTGTATATGTACGTGGCGCTGTCCTTACTCCCCCAGGAATTATGATTATGCCAGATTTTTGATGCTGATCGCGGTACATTGTTTTGCATGGATATTTGGTGTTTCATATTTTAGGCTTGTAATTCTTAGAAATAACACACTTAAATATGTCCAAAAAAGAGTCTAGCAGACATCCTGGGTATGAATGCTGCAGAATTGTTGTGTTTGGTGACAAAGTGATTCTAATTTTTTTTCACCTTTTCTAGCTGGTCTAAAACCGCTTTTGACGTAAAGGGATATGGTTGCTATGGACAATCTCAGGTTTCCAGGCAGAAAGAACAGTATTTATAATATAAAACTATGTGCAGGACACTGGACAAAGCACTAGGGACAAAAAGGGAGGTACATTTTTTTGATACAGTAATGTAATCTGTAAAATTACAGTGTACTGTATGCATTATGTGTTTTTAACGTTTTGAATTTGGCACCGGGCTCTGTCCCCGTGCGCCGCGACCCTCGCAGGGAACAGAGCCTGGCACTGTGATGAATCGAGTGGAGGACACGGCTCGCACACAAAGCGGGGAGACATTGCAGGATCCTGGGGACAAGGTAAGTAATTTTGCCTGGATCCTGCAATGCGATCTCGAGTGTGGCTTGGGGTTACCTCTTTTGTTATGGAAAATTCACCCTGAGCCACACTTGGGAATACCGCTAAGAAGGTTAAGCGGTTAGAGTTCATGTGAGTGTAAAGGCAGGCATCCCAATACATTTGACAATACAGGCCCGGATTCAAAGACAGCAGGCGCACATTACACCACCGCAGCACATCCCCCTGTGCGCTACGGCGACGCAGTGCAGAGAGGCAAGCACTGCTTTCAGCAAGCTCTCGCTCCCCACGCTGCGTCGGCGTGGTGAAGGTTTTGAAGGCGCAGGCCGGCGTAGGTACAAGTGGGCTTGACCCATGCAAATGAGGCGTGACCCCATGCAAATGATGGTCCGAGCGCAAGACAAGTACATTTAATGAACTGCGCATGCGTCGTGCCGTGGACGCATCCCTCTGCGCATGCTCACAACTACGTTGGAACAATTACCTAAGATACGTCGGATCACTGCCTATGCCATGAACGTATCCTACGCCCAGCCAGACTCACGTCCAACGTAAACTACGTAGAATACGCCGGCTTGTATTCTTTGGTGCAGACCTTTGCATGTCTGCTGCTGGGTTACACCTCCTTTATGTGGCTTAATTTTACGCCGGACGTACAACTTACGCACACCACTCGTAGCCTGCGTCGGGCGCACGTGCGTTCTTGAATCGCCGTATTTTCCTCATTTGCATATTTGAATGGCTGATCAATGGGAGCGCCACCATGCGCCCAGCCTAAATATGCGCCTACGCTACGCCGGCGTAGGCAAGTTACGTCGGCGGGATGAAGTCTATTTTTAGGCGTGTCTTAGTTTGTGGGTCCGGCGCACAGATACGACGGCGCATATTTGCACTTACGCGGCGTATCTTGAGATACGTCGGCGCAAGTGCTTTGTGAATCCGGGCCATAGTGTTTATTGTACATTGCCCAGATAGCATCCACCTCCAAGGCTAAATAAAATAAAGTGTTATTAAACCCAATTAGCAAAATGTATTATTACCAAACCATACTTACAGATATAAATACATTTGTTTGTACCCCTCCGCAAAAAAACTAAAATTTTCTCTGAAATACTGTAACCTGAAACTAAACAAAGTCATTTTTTATTTCATATTTAACAAAAATAGACTTTTGATTTTTGATTCAACAGATTTTTTTTTTAAATAATAAAACAAATGAAAGTGGCATGGACAAAAATGAAGGGTACCATAATCAAATATTTGTTGCACACTATTTAGTGCACAATCACTGTAAACAAGCAATTTCAGTAGCTCTCAATGAGATTTTTGCACCTGCCAACAGGAATATTGTCACACGCTCCTTAACCCCTAGGCACAGACTGCAGGCAAGTATGTGGCCTCTCTGTGGCTGGGCTTTAGCACTGAGGGGCTGCATATGTCCGTGCATTAGCACCGATAGAGCTGTGCTGAGAGCCCTGCCAGCTCATGAAAAGCTCCTACTCGCTTCCTACAATTGGGAGTTCTGCCGATCACGTGACCGCCGTGACAGCCAATCACGGCGGTCACATGCTCACAAGCCCCACCTTCCGGATTGCCAGACCCTTCAGATCTTTTCATAGATATTTGATGGAATTCAGATCAGGGATCAGAAGGTCACTTCAGAGTAGTTATTATTATCATACAGGATTTATATAGCGTTAACAGTTTGCACCACGCTTTACAATATAAAGATAGACAGTACAGTTACAATACAATAAAAAACAAGAGGGTTAAGAGGGTCCTGCTCATAAGATCTTACAATCTAATAGGGTGGGGTGAGCGGTACAAAATGTAGTAACTGTGAGTAATGAGCTGATGGAAGAATTACAAATTCAGCTGTAGGTGGTTTTCAGGGATTGCCTAAAGGTGGCAAGAATAGGAGATAGTGAGACAGATTGAGGTAAGAATTCCAGAGGATGGGAGAGGCTCTGAGGAAGTCCTGGAGATAAGCATGGGAGGAGATGACAAGACAGCTAGAGAGCAGGAGATCTTGGGAGGAGCAGAGAGGATGGTTTGGGTGATATTTTGAGACTAGATTGTTGATGTAGCTCAGGGCAGAGTTGTAAATGGCTTTGTATGTTGTTAGTATTTTGAATTGAATTTGCTGGGCAATTGGAAGCCAGTGGAGTGATTGGCAGAAAGGGGTGGCAGACACTGAGTAGTTGGTAAGGTAGATCAGTCTGGCACCAGCATTTATGATAGACTGAGGAGGGGATAGCTTATGGAGATGAAAGCCTAAGAGAAGGGAGTTAAATTAGGCAAGGCAAGAGATAATAAGGGCATGAATGAGTAGCCTGGTGATTTTATTAGTTAAAAAGGGGCACATTTTAGAGATATTGCAGAGGTGAAGTTTATAAGCTTTTGACAGTGATTGGATTTGGGTCTGAAAGGAAAGGCCAGAGTCTAGGATTACACCTAGCACCCTGGTATGAGAGGAGGGACTGATAGTTGTAGTAGACTGATTGAGTAGTCCAATATTTTGTTTTAAGCCAGTTGTGGGTACAGCTGTCTGTTTTGGTTCATTATCTGTTGGTGATATGTGACTCAGTCAGAGCTTTCTAACATTAAGCAGTACATGTCAGTACAATCAAAAATTCCTTAATAGTCTAATGATTTTAATATGGCAGATGCAGCAAACGAACTACATAAATATCTTACCCTCCTTCATGCTTCACAGTAGGTATGGTGTTATTTTTCTTTGAAAGGAAAGATTTTTTTGTCTGTGAACATAGAGCCAGACTGGCTTTTTTATTATTTTTTTTCAGTTGAGTCCTCCTGGGTCTTCTTCCTTTAAAATCATCATTATTCCAAAAAACAAAGGATGGTGTGATAAGACACTGATGTGCCTTGGTGGTACCGTGGAGTTAAGCTTGTATTTCTTTGAACGTTTTTAATAGGCTTTTTGTCTATCATTTGCAATATCCTTCTGTTTGATCTGGAGTTGATGTTTCTCATGTGACCATGTCCAGGACAGTAGAGAGGACAGAACAATATCAGATTGTGGTAGTTCTTTAAGCTGTGGTAGGTAAAGCTGGTCTTACGCCTTACTTTTAGTCTTGCACACTTGTACAGGCATGTACTGAATTTGTTTACTTTGATTTCACCGCACATTGAGTTTCTTACATCAGCCTTTCTCAACCAGGGTGCCATCTGAGATCGTCAGTAGGGCATCTAAGTAGAGAGAGGCATTCAGATGAGCTCCAGCTCCTGCTTTATTATTATTATTATTATTATTATTATACATGATTTATATGGTGTCAACAGTTTGCGCAATGCTTTACAACGTTAGGGCAAACAGTACAGTTACAATACAATTCAATATAGGAAGAATCAGGGCCCTGCTCATTAGAGCTTACAATCTTAAAGGGAGGGTTAAGTGATACAAAAGGTAGTAACTGTGGGGGTTGAGTTGATGGAGAAAATAAAAGTAGTTGTTAGATAGAAGCAGGATAGGCTTCTCTGAAGAGAAACATTTTCAGGGATCGCCTAAAAATGTATAGAGTAGGAGAAAGTTGGACAGATTAGGGTAGAGAATTCCAAAGGATGGGAGAAGTTTGGGAGAAGTGCTGGAGGTGAGCATGGGAGGAGATGACAAGGGAACTAGAGAACAGGAGGTCTTGATAGGAACGAAGAGAATGATTTGGTCGATATTTTAAAACTAGGTTAGTGATATAGCTTGGGGCCGAGTTGTGGATGAGTGGCAGCCAATGGAGGGATTGTCAGAGAGGGGTACTAGACACTTAATAATTGGTAAGGTGGATGAGTCTGCCAGCAGCATTCATGATGGACTGAATAGGGGATAGCCTATTTAAAGGTAAGCCAATAAGGAGGGAGCTGCATTAATGAAAGCGAGATAAAACCAGGGAGTAAATTAGGAGCTTTGTGGTGTCATTGGTTAGGAAAGGGCGTATTTTGGAGATGTGACAGAGGTTGAGGTGACAGGCTTTTTGAAAGTGATTAAATATGGAACCGAAAGGTAAGTTCTGAGTTTAGGATAACACCTAGGACTCTGGCATGCAGGGATGGGTTTGATTTTGACAGAGAAATCAGGGGAAGGGGCACATGGGGGTGGAAATATTATAAGCTCAGTTTTGGACAGGTTGAGTTTGAGGAAGTGATGTGACATCCAGGCTTATATGTCTGTTAGTAAATTAGTGATGCGTGAGGAGATTGATGTTGTGAGCTGTGGGGTAGAGAGATAGATTTGAGTGTCATCAGTGTAGAAATGATATTGAAAGCCATGGGAGGCTATAAGCTAACCCAGGGAGTAGTAATAAAAATAGTAGTAAAAATAAATTATTAATAAAAATGCCATAAAACTATCCCCTATTTTGTAAACGCTATAAATTTTGCGCAAACCAATCCTTAAATGATTATTGCGATTTTTTTTTGTACCAAAAATAGGTAGAAGAATATGTATTGGCCTAAACTAAGGGGAAAAAAAATGTTTTTTTTATATCTTTTTTGGGGATATTTATTATAGCAAAAAGTTAAAAATATTGATTTTTTTTCAAAATTGTCGCTCTATTTTTGTTTATAGTGCAAAAAATAAAAACCGCAGAGGTGATCAAATACCACCAAAAGAAAGCAATATTTGTGGGAAAAAAAGGATGCCAATTTTGTTTGGGAGCCACGTCGCACGACCGCGCAATTGTCAGTTAAATCGATGCAGTGCCGAATCTGCGATGGCACAGTTATATGTTCCCGGTCATGTTGGCCGATAGGTAAGCTTGGCGGTGTACCAAGGAATGTTTTCGTTGTATGTCTATAAAATCTTTAATAAACAGAAATTTTCAACAAAAAAATCAATGCAGTGCCGAATCGCAAAAAGGGGCAAGGTCCTTAACTTGCATATTGGTCCGGGTCTTGAGTGGTTAAGGTTGCTTACCCCTGGTTTAAACTATTCCTTGTGTGACATTCGTCTGCATCGGATTCCCCCAGCACACCAAACTGCAATTGTCTATGTTGGCTATTTGCAGTTTTAGGTTGTGCCAGAACATCCTCATCTATCAACTTCAACTGATATTTTTGAATAGGAATAAATCTACTGGTTGCATGGGATGCTTGTTGACTTAACTGTTCTAAAGCAAAAGTCAGATCCTGTTAGACAAGCATGTCAGTGAATAAAGCCCAATGCATGGCTATGAAAAGGTCACTGTGCAAACAGTGGGTGCTGTCACACATCATTGTGGTTTTACCCTGCTGACTGTCTGAGGCACAGAACTGATGGATTCCTGACATCATTAACCCATTTACTGACTGAGGGGCATGGAACATGTTGCAGAGGCTTACTATAGACTACAGACAAAATGTACACTGTCACGTTTCTTATTCTCTAAAAAGGCAGAAGAATAAATTGTGGCTTTACATAAAATACTGATATGTAACATCCATGTGCCGCTATAAAAATATATCATGTAATTTTTTTATTTTTTAGAAATGAGCCAGCACATTAAAGGGAAATTAAGCAGTAGAGTACACTGCTTCTTTAATTGATTCTCAAAGGTGCAGTTTGAGAAACTCGGACATGTTTATTGTGAACAGAGAAAGTGAAGCCTCGTAAACACGACCGAGGAACTCGATGGGCGAAACACATCGTTTTCCTCGTCGAGTTCCTTGTTAGGCTGTCGAGGAACTCGACAAGGCAAGTTTCTCCATTCCCGTTGAGGAAAAAGAAGACATGCTCTCTTTTTGGCTCGACGGGATCCTCAACAGTTTCCTCGTCTAAAAATGTACACACGACCGGTTTCCTCGGCAAAAAAAAAAATCCCAGCAAGTTTCTTGCTGGTTTTTGCCGAGAAACACGGTCGTGTGTACGAGGCCTGAGGCTCCATGTTTTCCCAGAATGTTTTAGTTCCGGTTCGGGGCCTGTAGTTTGAAGGTTCCAAAGTTCCTTGGGTGGGGAGGAACCTTCACACCTGTATCCAGGCTTTGCTAGTTGTTTGCAGCCTGTGTGAGGTCACAGGTGTGAATGACCAATAAAAGCCAGACCCGAGCATAGTTCAGTGCAGCCAAAGACCTGGTTATTCCTATCAGAGACCGCATTCCTTGTCAAAAGGACTTTTTGCTCAAAAGACTGGGAAGGTCAGGATTGTTACACGGGCCTCAGAGACCAAGAAAGTGTCTGGGAGGTTGAGAAAGCTGAGGCAGCTAGAGAAGAACCCCTGTATGGGCAGTCCATATGTGTTGGGCTTTTAATACCTTTCTTTACCAAATGATTAAGAAGAACCAGGTGGGTTCCTTGAATCCTGGCAACATTTTGCTATTTCATACTTTGGTAGAATATATACAGTCAAATGACATATATTCCCAATCTGCTGTATGCTTTTAGAGCTATCTCAGTTACTATCCTTACTCAAATTCTCTGAATTGAACTGCTTAAATTTTTGCAATTCATATTGGAGTAAGTCCAAGCCTAGAATTAATAGGCATATGCACTTTGCCCCAAAACAAGCAGGAGACTTAGCTGTGCTTAGCTGTGCCCAATTTTTCAGTTATACTTAGCTGCAAATATTGGCTCCTTACCATCTTCATGCCATACTCGACCTTCTCCCTGAACTTGATAGAGTTTCACTTGATACCAATATCAGTGCCTCCCTCCCAAAAGCCCTAAACCCCTAAACCCCATTTTTACCCACCCACTTTACATTTTGGACAAAGTTAAACTTTCTGGGAGTTTTATTTCACCATGACCACCTTCCTTTGCTTATAATTCTCCCTATCCTTACTCTTCATATCCTCTGCCTCATATATACAGGCGGTCCCCGGGTTACAAACACGATAGGGTCTGTAGGTTTGTTCTTAAAGCGGGAGTTCACCCGAATTTTTTTTTTAACATTAGATTGGGCCTAATTACGGGAAGCAGAATTGGGTGTTTTGTTTAAAATCAATGCAGTACTTACCGTTTTAGAGATAGATGTTCTCCGCCGCTTCCGGGTATGGTCTTCTGGACTGGGTGTTCCTATTTGATTGACAGCTCTCCGATGGTCGCATTCAGCGCGTCACGAGTTGCCAAACATCGGTGCGGCTCTATGCGGCGCCTGCGCACCGACGTTCGGCTACTTTCGGAAACTGGTGACGCGCTGTATGCGACGGTCGGAAGGCTGTCAATCAAATAGGAACGCCCAGTCCCGCAGCCCATACCCGGAAGCCACGGAGAACATCTATCTCTAAAACGGTAAGTACTGCATTGATTTTAAACAAAACACCCGATTCTGCTTCCCGTAATTAGGCCCAATCTAATGTTAAAAATTGATTTTTTTTTGGGTGAACCTCCACTTTAAGTTGAATCTGTTTGTAAGTCTGAACAGGTACATTTTTTAAGTGTAGCTCCAGCCAAAAAAACAATTTTAAAGCTTTTTGGAAAACATAGGGAAAGGATAACACCCCTGTAATGTTTGTTTTGCTGTCTGTGCCCCTGTTCAGAAGATTTCACCTCACTTCCTGTTCCAATGGCAATTGGATTTAGAAAATCTGGGGTTGGTGTGGAAACAAGCCGTGGTGATAAAGCATTAGTGGAGGTACCCTTTTCCCAAAACAACTCTTACAGGAGTGAATTTCCCTTCCTAGTTTCCCTACGTTTGTAAGTAGGAGTCGTTTGTAAGTCGGATGTTTGAAACTAGGGTACCACCTGTAATGGGTCCCTCATCCTGCACCCCTAAGGCCTCGTACACACGACCAAACATGTCCGCTGAAACTGGTCCGTCGGGCCAGTTTCAGCAGACATGTTCGGTCGTGTGTAGGGCCGACCGGACAATTTTCTGGCCGACCGGACAGGCTTCCAGCGGACAACTGTTTCTTAGCATGCTAAGAAACATGTCCGCTGGAAGCCTGTCCGCCGGACATGTCTGATGGTCAGTACGACTCATTGGACATGTCCGCTGGCCCGAGAATCCGCGCATCGCGTCAAAGTGATTTGACGCATGCGTGGAAGCATTGAACTTCCGGGTTAGCGCACGTCGCCGCGTCATCGTCGCCGTCACGTCACCGCGTCATCAGCGCGTTTTCTGTCCGCGCGGAATTTGGTCTGATGGTGTGTACAGCCATCAGACCAAATGATCCCATCGGACATGTTGGGTCTTCTGTACAAGGCCTAAGGTTTCATTATACTTCTGTGTCTTGTTAATTTAAAACTGTTTGCTTTCTTACAATGCTTTTTGTATTCTTGAAAATGTTCAAACAACTTATGTAAAAAAAACTGGCAATATATAATAGATTATGGGATTTATAAAAAACAAAGCCTATGTGGATATCTTTTGCTACTTTTGTCTTTGGAGAGTTTATCTTATCTGTGCATCTTTGTCTTGTTTTTCATTCTTTACAAGTCTAGAGGTGCACCGTAAAGTATGCCTCCATAAGTCTGTATCTAATACTCTACCCCCCCCCCCCTAATGCCATGTGGGAAAGACAATTACCATGCCAAGCAGCTGCTGGTCATAGGTGTACTGCATGATTCTTTTTACTGTCATCTCCTAGGGATGATTAATGAGCTTTCTACTTTTTTTGTAGAAATTTTATAATAGAGGTCACAGTAGCATTTTGACATTCCATTCTGCAGCCTGAATATATTTGTTCATTTGCAAGTATTTCTGAGTTTATCTTATTAAAAGAAATATGTCAAGAGTGAAATATGGAGGCTGCCATTGCTGACCTCTTAGAAATGCTAGTTGCCTGGCTGTCAAGTTGATCCTTAGATTTAAAACTTTCAGTCACTGACTGGAAACAACTATTCAGATCAGGACTTTGAACTTTTCGCTGACTTTTCTGATGTCTATACTTGCCTCACGTCAGTATAAAAGCTGGGCAAATGGCATTTTCTGAAGGAGTTTAGCAATGACAGGTTTTCTTAAATGTTAAAAAGCTGGAATGGTGAATCAAAGAGTTTAGCAGGAAGTTTTACTAGGAATAGTGATTGCTTGAACTGTTTCCTAGCTATCTCTAAAATCAGTTTGGTCAGTGTGCAAAAGCAATCAGTATGTACAGAGCGATTTCTGGGCTTTCTAACCACAGACAGCGCAGCATGCACTGCACAAACTGATATAGTGAGCCCCCTGCATTAACTGTGCATTTGTAACATAGAATTTATACAAATAAAATAAGGGGTTAACCACTTCAGCCCCGGAGGATTTGGTTGCCCAATGACCGGGCCATTTTTTGTGATTCGGCACTGCGTCGCTCTAACTGACAATTGCGTGGTCGTGTGACAAAATTGACATCCTTTTTTCAAAAATAGTGCTTTCTTTTGGTGGTATTTGATCACCTCTGCGGTTTTTATTTTTTGCGCTATAAACAAAAAAAGAGCGAGAATTTTCTTTCTCAGTTTAGGCCCGATATGTATTCTTCTACTTGCCGAGACACTGGTGGCTTTTCTGCTCTGCGGGAGACTTTTCTATTGGAATTGTGTGTACAGAGTGTGATGCTGAGGGGCCACAGGACAGGAATCCCCTCTGCTCACAAAGGCCCAAAATTGTGGTAGAGGTTTCCTTGTGGTCTTAATAACACATGCATGCATGACCTTTATGGAAATTGAGGTCCACTAAGGGAGAGCTATCCACCTTAAGAGCCTTACTGCTGGGACCTGGGAAACATATACCTGGGGGATTGAAGTGACGTGGAGTAATAGGCTGGCCTGGAGACATCTATCAGCAGAATCTGCGGTGCTAGCAAGCCAGCAGGAGAGGAGATCTCTATAGGCTTATTATAGCCTCTTTTGAGGTGAGAGGCTTGGGGAAACTGAGCTTTTTTCTGCACGTCTGCACTGTGGGATCCTGTGTGGATTTGAGCATCCTTTTTTTACTGGAGCACATATGCACCTATGCACATTGGATTTCAGTGTTGTTTGAAACACTTTAATGTGAATTTATTTTGAACACTTGACCAAAAATTCTTTTACACATCTTTGGAGTGATAAGTGTGCACTGAGACTCACATTGTATTATCCTGCATCTAATTATTATGCATGTTTTGTCACTTGTATTTATTTTTTCACTTCTATATCTACTTTGGTAGTGGATCATGGTTGATATTTGTGGTTCCACACCATAGCTTTATTAATTTCAGTATTTTCATTATTTATCATTACATTTAATATTCCTTGTGGTACTACTTTATTCATTATTATTTTGTACTATTGGTTTGGTGGTAAAGCATTTATTACTTCCATATTCACGTATTCATTAAAAATCACTCAGCTCATCCCCCAACCCCCCTCATCCTTCCGTTGATGGTTGGTGGGCATTTATTGATTAGGAGGGATACATCTTTTTCTGGCTCATAGGGATTGTCAGATATTTTTTATATTTTTTGGATTTTGATCTGAACATACGATATAATATATATTTTTAATAGTGTTATCTTTTATATAAGCAAGCGCCATTACCCTCCCCTATATTTATATCTTACCAGTGTGTGAGCACTATTTAGTTGTGGCTGCTGCTTAGTTTTTAGTATTTAAATTATTTTAATTAATTTTTGCGTTATTGCTTTAGTTAGTGTGGTTTTGCGCATTAGTTCCCCCCATTTTTCACACTACATAATTGCAGTTACAGTAGTGTGAACCTAGCCTTAACTGACAGCACCTGCAGATGGAAGTTCATTCCTTTGATCTTCAGGTAGGTGAAACAGATTAGATACTAAGTAACAGGGTTTCTTTGTATCTCTCTATTTCATATTTGAACTGTGTTCATAAACACTGAGTCAAACAGTCCTTTTTTTTTTTTTTTTTTTTTTACAACTCCAACTTCTAGAGCTGCTGTATGTACACATAAACTTCATTTTCAGAGGTGAGTGTTGTCAGCATCTGGGAGGAGAATGGCATGACAGAGGTGCA